>NW_015172005.1:145162-194913 GCF_001447785.1 Gekko japonicus | reverse complement strand
AGATGGTCCCTCTGCTATGTAGGCTCCTGACCATAAAGGGCTTTAAAGGTAAGAACCAGCACCTTGAGCTAATTCGGTATGCTATCAGCAGCCAGTGCAATCCTTTCAGCACAGGCTAGATGTGCTCCCGCATAGGGAGATCCATCAGAATCCTGGCCGCAGCATTTTGCACTAGCTGTAGCTTCCGGATTTGAGACAAGGGCAGCCCCATGTAGAGAGCATTACAGTAGTCCAGTCTCAAGATGACCATCGCATGAATCACTGTTGCCAAGTCATTGCATTTGAGGAAGGAAACCAACTGCCTGATCAGCCAAAGGTGGTAAAAGGCTGATTTGGCAATGGCTGCTACCTGGGCCTCCATTGTTAAGGAGCTGTCCAAGAGCACTCCCAAACTCCTAACCTCCAGAGCTAGCACCAACAGTGCCCCATCAAAGGTTGGGAGCTGGATCCCTACCCTTGGGTTGCCCCAGCTCAGGCACAGGACCTCCGTCTTTGTTGGATTCAATTTCAGTCGGCTAAGTCTAAGCCATCCAGCCATAGTTCTGTCAGAGCTGTTCTTGAAAGAGCAATTTCTCTCAGAGCTCTCTAAGCCCCACCTACCTCACAGTGTGTCTGTTGAGGGGAGGGGAAGGGAAAGGAGTTTGTAAGCCGATCTGAGACTCTGAGTGAGGAGCAGGGTATAAATCCAATCTTCTTCTCTTCCCTGCAGCCACTACCTAGGAAAAGTACAGTCTTTCTCCACAGTGATGACCAAAGCAGCTCACATCATTCTCCTCTCCCCCTTTCATTCTGCACAACAACTCTGTGAGGTAGGTTAGGCTGAAAAGTCTGTGAGTGGACAGAAATCACCCAATCAGCTTGAAGTGGTGAAAATTCATTAAATATCTGGATTAATTATTTGAAAATTTAGCAAAGGAAGATACAACAGCTGATAATTCTTCTAGTTTTCTATAGGCTGCTCACAACCACAGCACCTTTAAATCATTGTCAAATGTAGCATACACCTCTCAAGAGATTGATTGGAGACATATTCAGGGGAAACTGTTCATGTTCAAAATGATTGATTATACAGTATTTAGAAATTATGTGTAATTCTTTAGGTTGCACAGAAAAAAGGACATGTGCCTTGCTGTAAATGTTACTTACTGAAACCCTGAATAAATTCCAAAAGTGCAGGAATAACTCAAGCAACTTTTGATCAACACCACACACCCATTTAATCACCTTAGATTCTGAAATTTCTCATTTGAGAAAACATTTCTGTTCCATTGATTACAGCTTTATACATACAAATCAGTATGTTTTATAGCCCACATTTATCACTAAGCAATGCATTCAACATCTATCCCGCAAACCTATTTTTACAGCTGAGCAGTCATTATCAAGGAGGCTCTGCATACAAACAAAACCTGTTTGCAAATACCCATAGTAATCAAGGCTGTCCAGCATTTCAGCTGTGAATGTAAACTGAATTATTTCACAGGTTCAAGATCTTTTCATAAACCTATCAAATATGATGATTACGTTTCCTTTTTTAAAGGTGTCTAACAGAAACCAGGTCCAGTTTCTCAAGACTGTGTATAATTACACACTGTGGCTTCTGCACTGAAAGACTGCTTGTAAGGGTGTCTCAATCTTTTGAAGCCGCAGTAAAGAAACATGAAAAAATTAATGGTGTCATGTTTTGAAGGAGTTTGAGTGTTAGACTAGGGCCTGGGGCAGATACATGAAACTCACTTGAACCAGTCACTCTCTCAGCCTACCTTTCCATCTGTCACATGAATTTTTATTATTATTATTAAGATTTATACCCCGCCCTCCCCGCAGAGCGGGCTCAGGGCGGCTTACAAGGGGCAAAGCCCATATAAAACAGATAAAACAATAAAAACATTAATAACAATTAATAACAATTGTACTCAGTTTAACAAGATGGTCTCCGGATACATGCCAGATGGTAACAGACAGTTCTCCAAGGATGATGTTATCCTATAGCTCAACCAGGAAAATCCAGTGGTATCGGTCACACAGAAATTGTGGCAGATCTTCCCGGGCCATCCTTAACCCCAATGTTATCCACCTCATTGGTGGCGGTGGTAGTGGTGGCCCCTATGTGAAAGCCTGGCGGAAGAGCTCCGTCTTACAAGCACCACGGAATGTGAGTGTCATGCTTTCCAGGGAGATGTGACAGAGCTCTTTGAACTCTCCCCAGCCGTGACTAAGCAGACTGAAAATCTAGATATTAGTATTTAGGAGGATTGCTCAATTGGTCTACGCACCCACTGTATCAACTTGGTTACATATTTTATATTATTACATACTTCCTGTGTGTAACTCTGCCATATGATAAATAATAACCTCACAATGTTGATACCAAGATAAAAGGGAGAAGGAGGAAACCAGGAAGATCACTTTGAGCTCCCCTGATAAAAATGCAGGAGATGAGGGGGTCATATATACATTGCTTTATATGGAATTTCACTGGCTTTCTTTAGATGCATTGAAGGCACCTGCAGTACAAAGCACCTTTTCGCCTGTTTTGGTTGCTGTGTTAGCTACAACCCACCCTGGACAAATACAGAATTGGCCACTGCTAACCATGCCTTAGTAATATCCTGCTGATATGGTCAGTACTCCTGTCAATGCCCTGGTTGGCCTCTGGAATGGGGAAACTGGGTGGGCAACTGACACAGTTGTACCTAAGCGGCCTCTCTCTGGTCAAAGAGCCTGGTGCTGTGGATGATGTAAAGACAGGGGAGACAGCTAGTGCGATGGTGGAGAATCGGGATGAATCTGACGAGGCAAAGGGTCATTTAAAAGCTCTGTGGTAGTGATGGCAGAAAAGAAGCAGACTGTTTAGATCTGTTCCAATCTGGTTTCAGGCCTTGTTATGGGACTGAAATGGTCTTGATCACCCTCGTGGGTGATACATGCCAGGAGATAGACAGGGGAGTGCAACCCTATTAATTCTCCTGGACCTCTAGGTAACTTTTGATACCTTTCATCATGGTATCCTTCTGGGTCACCTTTTGGGACTGACAGGCACTGTTCTGCTGTGGTTCTGGTCCTATCTCAAGAGTAGGTTTCAGAGTGGTGCGGGGGACTGCTGCTCCGCCTTTGGCCTTTGTTGTTGTTGTTCAGTCGCACAGTCGAGTCCGACTCTTTGCGACCCCATGGACCAGCTCCCGCCAGGCCCTCCTGTCTTCCGCCGTCTTCTGAGGATGGCTCAATTTCATGTTCGTTGCATCGATGACACTGTCTAACCATCTCATCCTTTGCCGTCCCCGTCTTCTTTGACCTTCAATCTTTCCCAGCATCAGGGTCTTCTCCAGGGAGTGCTCCCTTCTCATTTGGTGGCCAAAGTATCTGAGCTTCAGTTTCATTATCTGGCCTTCCGGGGAACAGTCAGGGTTGATTTCTTTTAGGATTGACTGATTTGATTTTCTTGCAGTCCAAGGGACTCTCAAGAGGCTTCTCCAGCACCATAGTTCAAAAGAATCTATTCTTCGGCGCTCGGCCTTCCTTATAGTCCAACTCTCGCAGCCATACATGACTACCGGGAATACCATTGCTTTGACCATACGGACTTTTGTTGGCAGGGTGATGTCTCTACTTTTTATCATGCTGTTTAGGTTCGTCATCGCTTTCCTCCCAAGGAGCAGGCGTCTTTTAATTTCATGGCTGCTGTTCCCAAAGATTCCATCGCATACCCTATGCTTTTTGACATCTATGTAAAGCTGCTGGGAGAGGTCATCTGGAGATCTGAGCTGAGCTGCCACCAATATGCAGATGACAGCTGTACTTTGCCCTACCAGATCTCAGAGGCTGTGGAAACCATGAACAGGTGCCTGGAAGCACTTTTGGAACAGACGAGGGCTAACAAGCTGAAAATTAAACCTGACAAAATGGAGGTGCTACTGGTGAAGAGAAGGTCTGTCCTAGAAAATGGCTTGTTCTGGATGGGGTTGCACTCCCCTTAAAGAAGCAGGTTCATAACTTGTGGGTGCTCCTGGACCCAGGCCTCTTGTTGGATAAACAGGTGGCAGCAGTGGCCAAGGGTGCCTTTCAGCAGCTTCGGCTGATGAGCCAGCTGTGGGCCCACCTGGATGGAATGCACTGTGGTGCATAACTTGCTAACATCTAGATTAGATTACTGCAATGCACTCCATGTATGGCTGCTCTTGAAGACTGACTGTAAACTTCAATTGGGACAAAATGCTGCAGGCAAAATGCTGACTGGAGTGGGCCACGGGGACCATATCACTCCAGTCGTATTCCACCTGCACTGGCTTCCAGTTTGCTTCTTAATCCAAGGTGCTGGTGTTGACCTTTAAAGCCCTGAATGGCTTGGGACCAATAAGGGCCACCTTCTCCCATACAACTCTTCCCGTTCACTTGGCATCCTCAGAGTCCCTGCTTTGGTTGCCCCCACCATCTGAGGCTAGACAGGTGGTGACCCAGGAAAAGGCCTTCTCTGTCATGGCACCAAAACTTTGGAACTCCTTCCCCAGGGAAATTTGTATGTCTCCCTCTACCAGTGTCTTATGCCAGCAGGTGAAGACTTTTTAGCTGGCATACCACAATAACATTTGTAGTGTTTTCTGTTTAGTGCATCTAGTGTTGTTTGTTTACATGTTCTAACTGAATTTTATATATTTTTTTACTTATTTTAATATTTTCATGTTTTTATGTTTGCCATTTTATGACCCTGATTGGGTGGAAAGGTGGCACAAAAACGTTTTGAATAAATAAACATTCAGGTTAGAATACTCCAAGATGGGTAGTTGTACTAGTCTGTCTGTAGCAGTAGAAAAGAGTAAAAGTCCAGTAGCACCTTAAAGCTAATAAAATTTGTGGTAGATTATTTATTTAATGTATTTATGTATTTATTTTATTCGATTTATATCCCGCCCTCCCCGCATAGCGGGCTCAGGGCTGGTTACATCAAATTTGGTAGAAAACACAACATACAAAAATTAAAACAGTTAAAACACCAATAAAATACAACAACATCATTCATGTGGTGCAAGTTATCATTAAAATTAAGGGATCACAGATGCCATCTCTGGTATGCAGCTCTGACCAACTGTTCAGTAAAGAGGGAAGGATGTCCGTCACCCTAGTTCAAAGCCTGGTGGAAGAGCTCCATCCTGCAGGCCCTGCAGAACTGTAAAAGGTCCCACAGGGCCCTGATGTCCTCCAGGAGCTCATTCCACCAGTACGGGGCTGCCATTGAGAAGGCCCTGGCCCTCATCACAACTAGCCTGGCTTCTTTAGGGCCTGGTAGGGCCAGGCGATTTTGGGACCCTGATCTTAGTGCTCTATGGGGAACATGGGGAAAGGCGGTCCCTTAGGTATGTAGGTCCTGACCATATAGGGCTTTAAAGGGAAGGACCAGCAACTTGAACCGAATTAAGTATGCTATAGGCAGCCAGTGCAGTGCTTTCAGTGCAGGCTGGATGTATTCCCACATAGGGAGACACATTAGCAGCCTGGCTGCTGCATTCTGCACCAGCTGCAGCTTCCGGATTTGGGACAAAGGCAGCCCCATCTAGAGAGCATTGCAGTAATCCAGTCTCAAGGTGACCATTGCGTGGATCACTGTTGCCAGGTCATTGCATTCAAGGAAGGGAACCAACTGCCTAATCAGCTGCAGATGGTAAAAGGCTGACTTTGCAGTGGCTGCTACCTGGGCCTCCATTGTTAAGGAAGCATCCAGGAGCACTCCCAAGCTCCTAACCTCCGGTGGCCCATTGAAGGTCAGGGGTGGGATCCCTAACCTTGGACCACTCCGACTCAAGCACAGGACCTTCGTCTGACAGATTCAATTTCAGTCCACTCAGTCTAAGCCAACCAGCCACAGCTTTCAACACCAGGTTTAGATCTTCTGGACTAGAGTCTGACTGGCTGTCCAACAGCAGATAGAGCTGGGTGTCATCCACATATTGGTGACAATCCAGTCCGGGACTCTGGGCAATCTGGGCAAGGGGGCGCATAGAGATGTTAAATAAGATTGGGGAGTGCACCGCTCCTTGGGGCACTCCGCAAATCAGCGGGTGCCTTCTGGACAGCTGTTCCCCAATGGCCACCCTTTGTCCCCGACCCTGAAGGAACGAGGAGAGCCACTGCAAGGCAAACCCCTGAATCCTGGTGTCAGAGAGGCAGTGGATCAGTAGTTGGTGGTCAACCATGTAGAATGCTGCTGACATGTCTAACAACAGCAACACTGCTGAACCGCCCCAATCCATATGCCTCCAGAGGTTGTCTGTGAGGGTGACCAGTGCCATCTCTGTCCCGTGGCCTGGTCAGAAACCGGACCGGAAGGGATCTAAACTGGAGGTGTCATCCAAAAGGCTCTGCAGCTGAATCGCCACTGAGCTCTCGATTAGTTTGCCCAGATAGGGCAAATTGGATACCAGCCGGTAGTTAGCCAATTCGGCCGGATCCAAAGATGACTTTTCTAGGAGAGGGCAGACCACCGCCTCCTTCAATGCACTAGGGAACATTCCCTCTGAGAGGGACTTGTTGATGATCTCCCTTAGTGCACCTCGTAACCCCTCACAGCCAGCTTTAATTACCCACGACGGGCACGGATCCAGGCTACAAGTGGTCGGGCGAACAGATGAGAGCAATTTGTCAACCTCCTCTAGGCTGAGTGGAGTGAAATAATCCAAAACTTGACAAGAAGACATGCATGGAGCCTCGAGTTCCCTTACTGTCTCAACTGTGGCCGGAGGTCATGGTGGAGTGACAAGACTTTATCTGAGAAATAGCTCACAAAAGCCTCACATCCAATCTCCAATTCTTTATTGTTGGTCTGCCCTGTGGCAGAGTAGTAATAGACCGAATTGGTCTAAATAATTGGACTGGGCGAGAGCTTGCAGATGCAATTGTGGCCACGTAGTATTCTCTTTTCGCGGCTTTGCCATCTCATAGGATCTCATAAACGCCCTATAGCCCGCTACCACTGTCTCTCTAGCCGTCTGAGCGCCCACTTCATCAGCCACAGCTCCTGTATATTCCATGGAGTGAGCTTAGAGCAGGGGCATAGAGGACGTCAGGGAGCGATCTCATCAATGGCTGCTGATAGTTGGTTATGCCAGTCCTCTACAAGCTCATCTAATGTGCTGCCAGGGGGCACTGGATCCTGCAGGGCCATTTGGAGCCGCATAGGGTCCATTTGGCTCTGCGGGTGAGCTAAAATATGCTCGCTGCCCAAACAGGGTCGAGGTGGCATGTTCACATGGGCCTTCAGGGCATGGTGGTCCAACCATGGAACTTCCGTAGCAGTAATTTGGTCCACTGTAACCCCACCCGGGAAGATCAGATCAAACGTGTGCCCCGTTCGGTGGGTGGGGGCCGTAACATATTGGGAGAGTCCTAGGGACACCATGGATGACACCCGGTCTGTCGCCTGCATGGAGGCTGCATCATCGGCATAGACATTGAAGTCACCCAAGACTAACAGTCTAGGGTGCTCCTGTGCCCAGCCTGATACGGCCTCAAACAGGGATGACAGGCTATTTGCCAGTGCATTGGGCAGACAGTATACCAGACAAACAGCCAAACTCTCCCCAGCTTCCCACACAAAGCCAGCACACTCTATGCCCATGAGCCTCGGTGGTGGGAGCGCTCTGAAGGTGTAATCCTCCCAAATGAACAGGGCCACTCCCCCCCCCCCGCCGCCCCTTAGTCCAGGATTGGTGGAGGACCAAAAACCCAGAAGGAGCTGGCTGGGAGAGAACTACCATGTGAGGAAAGTGGGGCTGAGAGAGTCCTAACAGAACTGTAACTGGCCCAAGGGCACCCAGCAGGCTTCCTGTGGAGGACTGGGAAATCAAGCTCAGTTCTCCAGATTATAGTCCGTCACTCTTAACCACCACACTGGCACCCAGAAGCCGGATTTTAGGCTTTCCTTTTCACAGCATTTGAGACTAAGAAGACAGTCATTTTGCTGTGCTCCCTCCTCTGCATTCCACCCTCCAGAGCAGCTTTTGGGGGGATTCAGGGGACCACAGGTGAAAAGAGAGGTGCAGGAAAATATTATCAACATGACGACCTTTAATGCCAACATTAAAGAAACTGGTTCAAAAGAAACCCTAATGTAAAGCTTTTCATTGACTTCTACTTTTGTTCTGGGGCACAATTCAAAGTTTTGGTTTTGTCCTTGGAAGTATTTGGTTTGGTGAACTGAACAACTGTCTTTTTCCAATACCAACCCTGTCCATCCATAAAGATGTTAACAATTAACTTTTCTTGGTACCCCCCACCCCCAGAAATTAGGCAGGTGGCAATTAGAAGTAGAATCTTCTCCACTATAGCACCCAAATATAAAATTTGTGGTCTTCTTCTAGGTACATTGACCTGGGCCCTGTTCTACTGACTTAATTTGCCTTTTTATTCTCCACACTTCTTAATTGTTCAAGTGTTATGATGCTGCTGACTTTTCATGTTACTGTTATGTACCTTATTTGCTAATCACTTAAGAATTGTGAGGCAGCAAGAGGAAGGGGGAGGGGAATGCCCGATCCCAAAATGACTGAGTTTAAAGTGGGAGGCTGAAAGGGAAGCTCGAAGGAAGTGGATTACGATGAAGTGTGCGGCGGACCAGCAAGAAAGCGATAAATTCCAGACTTACGGAGAACTTTTAAACTTTCCTCTTGTAAAAACAATAACGCAGCGAGCAGAAAAAATGGTGTCGAAAGTGAAACTTATAATATGAACTTCCAGCACAGCATCGCCGGTCACCAGGCCGGAAGTAAGCACAAACTTTCCCGAACTAACTACTGTAGCTTTGCGCCCTCTACTGGACCAGATGACCAACCTTAACATCAAGCTGGATACATTGCAAAAGGAACTCAAAGAAATTTCAGCGAGAAAGAAATAAAGCGGATGTTCCTGAAGCAACAACAGAAAGCAGAAGATGGACCTGAGAAAGTGGAGAACGAAGACGAAGGCAAAGAAGGCGGAGGAGGAAGAGGAGAAGGCGGAGGAGGAGGAGAAACAGAAGAAGGAGGAGGAGGAGGCAGAGGAGGCTGCGATACCATCTCGAAGAGTCTGGCAAAACTCTCTGATCCTGAAGCAGAACTAAAAATTAATTTGGACTTTTATAAGAGGAAAGGAAATTGCAAAATGGAACTCTGATAGCCTGTTGTTTATTTTTAATGCATAACTTTATGATATTTACACCTTAGTTAAAGAGACTGTGATTGCTTGCTTGACATTTTTGCATTAGTAATCTTTGTGTTTTACTACTAAGATAACAGAGACATATCAGTAACTTGACATTTTTGCATTAGTAATCTTCGTGTTTTACTACTAAGATAACAGACATATCAGTAACTTTATATGTCTGTATTATGGATCCTTGTTACTCTTTATTTTAGGTTGTTCCACTACCCTGACCCTGTAGTTTTGTAGATTAGAAAATATTTTTTTTAAAAAAGACCAAATAAATAAATAAATTGTGAGGCAGGGTATAATTATTTTAAATAAATATGTAGAGATTGATTTTTACAACATACAAATATGACATGACTTACCCAGCATGACTAAGGGAACTCCACAATTTCCAGGGAGAGCCAAATGGTCTTGAATGGGCTCATCACCCACTCAAAAGGGCAATATATACACTAACTATTATTATTGCTGATGAAGATTCCAAGCACACATGAAGCATCCTCTAACACTAAAGCTGTCTTGCTGACGTTTAATTGGTTTCTTCCCAGAATAATTCTAGCCAATTCTGTTAAACCACCTTTAATACCAAATTCTTCATTCTCATTTCCAACTTCCTCTTTAAAACAGCTAAGGATTAAAGAGAAAAGTCCTTTCCTTGTACAGTATTAGTAACAATTTTCTAATAGATTTTGGACTTGAAAACATTTCTGCCACATGCCAAAAATGCTACTCACTAGTACTACACCACGCAACCTAACCTACTAAATTTGTAGTAATTTTACTCTTGTTAAAATACTAAACAACCTTCAACAGTCCATGTGGCATAAACTCAAGAGCATTCCAAAATACTTGTACTAAAATTACCAGATGGAATATGCATTAATGCCCTTTCAAACCCTGCCCCAATCCCCACGGCCACTGTATTAATGTCACAGTATGCCAGTTAACCTCCTCTTCAGAGGCACAGTCAGCTTTCTCATGATGAAGCTCTTAAGGCTAAAACAGACCTATTTAAGGGCACATCTTATAGACTTGTTTTCATAGTTCCAGCACATAACTAATTAACTCGCCTTTCACCCATATGTTTAAAAAAAAAAAAAACAGAAAAAAAACTTGCTTTACATTGTAGAAAGTATTTTCCATTTGACTGTAAAACCCAGGAATGTTGCAAGTATGGCATGAGTAGGATAAGTATAGAAGCTCAAATGGCTATATAATGCTTTGTGAGGAAAAGAAAAAAACATGACTTCAAAAGTAGCCCAGAGCACTGCACTAAATTTTTACAAGGCAAAATGTTGACCTGGAAATTCCCCCAAATACCATCCTATCTTAGTAGCAGTCGAGTTAGAACAGATAAAAGGAAGTACTTCTTCACCCGAAGAGTGATTAACACATGGAATTCACTGCCACAAGGTGGCGGCGGCTACAAGCATGGACGGCTTCAAGAGGGAATTGGCTAAACATAGGGAGCAGAGGTCCATCAGTGGCTATTAGTCACAAGGTATAGATAGGAACTCTTGGTCTGGGGCAAGTGATGCTCTGTATTCTTGGTGGTTGGGGGGGGCAACAGTGGGAGGGCTTCTAATGTCCTGGCCCCATTAGTGGAAATCCTGATGGCACTTTGTATTTTTGGCCACTGTGTGACAGAGTGTTGGACTGGATAGGCCATTAGCCTGATCCAACATTGGCTTCTCTTATGTTCTTCTGTCTATCTCTGGAATATCATAACCATTCACAACCTTAATATGCTTGATCATGTAGCAAAAGTGGTGATATGGGACCATGGCCTCACAGCGATCTCACTCTAAATAAACTGCTGGGGGTGGGACTTTCCCTCAGTGCTGAAGCAACCAGGCCAACATTTCCTGTCTTCTTGTGCTACACTGGCGGTTTCATTGCCTTCCATGGGGTGTGGCAAGACTTCCACCTTCTCCAGCTCTAGACACACATGATTAGTTCCAGACACAGACCTGTCCATGTTCTGTACCAACTTGCACACAAATTGATCAGGGAGGGCTATTGAACTAACCTGCTATACACAGCTGGACAGGCTGCTTTCTGCCTGGCAGGCCACAAATTATAAAAGGTGGCTGTCAAAAGGTCTTACAACGACAGTGGTATGCTACCTATCTATACCCCTTGTACCAACTAGAAAACACTGCAAACCGCTTTCTTTCTTGTGTGTTATGTGTCTGCTATTTGAGATAAATCCACAGCTATTCTGAAGATTTAGAAATCCGGAGGTGCTGGCTTTGGCACATGTTTGTAACGGCCTGCACCAGAAGGCATTTTGCACTAAATGAAGCTCATGAGCTGTGTTCAGGAACACACAGAATATGTAGAAGTTACATTAGTTTAGCATGGATCGGCATAGCTAGATCAGCTGAGTGTAGAAGGCAGTCCTAGAAACAACTTATACCTAAATCCATGAATTTAAATAAGGCATGCATAGTCCCCCCTGTGCTAGCCCTGTCGAAATGAACGGGGAGTGCACCCCAGCCATGCTTTCTGAGAGAAAAGGCTTATCATAGGATGTAAACGGCTTTGGGCTGTGGAGAAAGTGAGAGTATAAATATAATAAATATAGCTGAAGATGAGTGACAGATAAACAAGAGGTTAGCTGGCAGGTGGGAAGGACAGAAGAAAGCAGGGAAAGGTCAGGATATGGGAGTTGCCAAGATGGGAGAGAAAGAGGAAATATTGTGGGGAGGGGGATACAGGAAAAAATGAGGTACCCTGGGCAAGTCCTTGTAGGTCCCGCACTACACAATATTCAAGAGACAAGCCTCGCAGCCCGCATTGTACAACTCAGCCAGGGGTACGGAAGGAGGGAAAAAACCTGAAATCAGCAAAGGAGATAAAGGTAGGCTGGCTGATTTTGGAAGGAGTCAGGAAAAGGAGAGAGGTTCTATGGACATTCACAGAAAGGAAACTGATAATAGTGGGGAGGGGGAAATGAGATGGCCCCTCTTTGCCAATCTTTGTGTCTATGCCTAGTCCTGGGACAAAGCCCAACAATATCCTCAAGAATATGTTCAAAAATGTGACCATCTTACCCTGACCCGGATAGCCCAGGCAAGCGCGATCTCATCAGATCTCTGAAGCTAAGCGGGGTCGACTCTGGCAAGTACTTGGTTGGGGGACCTCCTTGGAATACCAGAGATGGGGGCAGGCTTTATTCAGCCACCTCTCTGAATATCCTCCAGGCTCCCAGTAGGGGTCAGTTACCACCAGAGAGCGCCATGATTTCCAGGTGCACACAAACGCGCACACACATATTAAAAAAAATACCAACAAAAGAATGTGAAAAACACCCCACTATAATCACTGCAGTCCTCTTCATGTGTTTGAAACCCAAATGAACCACTTTTTAAAAAAAGCCATTCCACAGGATCACACTAACAATTTCTCCACAATTTAAAATTAACAATATTTCAAATGGTTTTATATCTAAGCAGTTCTAACTATTAATTATAGTGGATGGATAGGTAGGTATGAGAGTTTAGGCACACAGTGCACTGAATAGACGGGATCGCATACAGAATAGTTACCATGGATAGGCGACCACTTAAAACCAGCTACGTTTTAAATATATGTGATGCTTTCACACTTGTATCATCAGGGGCATTCATCATATTGGCAGATGCTCGGAATCTGAAGGCTCGAATCATAGTCCCCACGCAGTAGTGCAAGAGTGTGTGGAGTGTTTTCAATGCAATTCAGAATGCTTGAGGAATACGCTCAGGGGTCATTTCGTAGAAAAAGAGCTAGGGGAACTCATTAGCATAACTCATTAGCATATGCCACACCCCCTGACATCAGGGGCCCGGCGGTGGACCTGCAAGGCCAGCGGGAGTGCAAGGAAGCCCCGCCAAGGCCCTCCCTGGCCCCAGGCAGGCAGGGGTGGGGAGAGGCAGGGAGGAAGCAACTCACCCTCCCTCTTCTCCTGCCTCCTCCTGGCTGAATGAGGGCTGGAAGTGGGGCGGCCGGAAGCAGGGGGTGGGGCTTCTTCATGTGCCCCGCCCCCATACCTCACCCGGGGGAACTGCGATCCCCCGCAATCCCCCCCAAAATGACCTCTGAATACGCTCAGTTTTGGGAATCTGGCTACCAGAGTAAGCAAGACTGGAATATTCGAGAGACGTCACATGCTTCCCCTTACCCCTCATCAGAACTGAGACATTTTGTAAGTCCATCTCCCCCCCCCCGAAGTGTGTAGTCATGGAAAAGCAATCCCAGAACATACCTGCACAGACCATTTGCAATACAATGTGGAACAATTTTGAACACTTACTAACATTTTATTTCAATTGTTCACGAACGCAGACTGGAGATTAAAATGTGATTTGAACATCAGAGCAGTCATACGTCACTTCCCTTTAAGATGTACATGAAAACTGTACCTTTTGTATGAGAATGGCACCCTTCATTAACAGGGTACATATTTTTCAGCCAGCAAAATCATGTGACCAGTTCTCTGCCTGCTCCTGTGGGTGTGTTCAGGAGCACTTCAGCAGTCATCCTAGATGCACTAATCAGTGCTGCAGCAGAAGCAACCATTCTTTCTACAAATCAGTGGCAAGCAGAAACAGTTGGGATTTATTTTATTTTATTTCACTTAAAACATTTTTATGCCGCCTTGCCACCTAATTTGGAGTCCCCCACGTGGCAAACAATCAGAATGTTAAAACATGCTTTAAAATACACCAACACAGAGACAAACAGAAGCAACTATCAGAAACACCTATAAAGGAAGGAGAGTATATTTATGATGGAGCCCTGCTTCTTTTTCAGTGAGATAGATTTCCCCACCAAAATGCTGTTCCCCACTCTGACTGAGCAGCCTCTTAGTAGCATATTTGAATTAAATGCTAACTTTCTGCGTGTCCCACCCTGTGATAGAGAAGTTATTTGGCTTTTGCCCAGGCCAGAGATTTATTGTAACTCAGCAGGAGCCATCGTATAAATCTCTTTGGAAATGACACTTGACATGAAGTAAAGTTCAAACAGAAAGGTTGATTTTATTGAACAGGCACAGCTGAGTTAGGACTAGGGCAGGGGACAAGAAGTTGAGGTAAATTTAGTCGTTTATACAAATTATATTATTTTGAACAGGCAACATAGTATAGCTGAAGCTTATATTCTTACAAACTCAGTTCTTAACTGTGAGAGGTTACAATTTAACTTACAATTTAAAACAATTTCAAGCTTTTTCAAACATTTACAGATTATCAGCGCATAGTAACACTATGGCACTGACCTAAGAGAAGAAAAGGGGAGGAAAAGGCAAGATATAGGCAGGAGTTCTCTTGACTTCACCAATATGCGTGGCAGTACATTTCCATTTTATAGATCCTGTGGAACTGTACAAAGTCGCACAGGCCCAGATCTCATTTGGAAGCGCATTCCACCAAAGCTTTGGCGCTAGTTGAAGCCAGGCAAATACTCCTTGGTCCTGGGACTCTCAGTGTGTTGTTGTTCAAAGAGTGTAGTGCTCTTTGGGGGATATGCCAGGAGAGGCAGTCCTGAAGATATGTTGGTCCCAAACCATGAAGGGCTTTAAAGGTTAAAACCAACACCATGAACTTGATCTGGTATTCAGTCTGGAGCCAGTGCAGCTGGTGGAGCACCTGCCAGCAAAATCATTTGACCAGTTCTCTGCCTGCTCCTGTGGGTGTGTTCAGGAGCACTTCAGCAGTCATCCTAGATGCACTAATCAGTGCTGCAGCAGAAGCAACCATTCTTTCTACAAATCAGTGGCAAGCAGAAACAGTTGGGATTTATTTTATTTTATTTCACTTAAAACATTTTTATGCCGCCTTGCCACCTAATTTGGAGTCCCCCACGTGGCAAACAATCAGAATGTTAAAACATGCTTTAAAATACACAAACACAGAGACAAACAGAAGCAACTATCAGAAACACCTATAAAGGAAGGAGAGTATATTTATGATGGAGCCCTGCTTCTTTTTCAGTGAGATAGATTTCCCCACCAAAATGCTGTTCCCCACTCTGACTGAGCAGCCTCTTAGTAGCATATTTGAATTAAATGCTAACTTTCTGCGTGTCCCACCCTGTGATAGAGAAGTTATTTGGCTTTTGCCCAGGCCAGAGATTTATTGTAACTCAGCAGGAGCCATCGTATAAATCTCTTTGGAAATGACACTTGACATGAAGTAAAGTTCAAACAGAAAGGTTGATTTTATTGAACAGGCACAGCTGAGTTAGGACTAGGGCAGGGGACAAGAAGTTGAGGTAAATTTAGTCGTTTAAACAAATTATATTATTTTGAACAGGCAACATAGTATAGCTGAAGCTTATATTCTTACACGCTCAGTTCTTAACTGTGAGAGGTTTGTTTGTCTTGGAGATTTCTTTCAGCAACAATGTGTCTTAATAAAGTTTCATAAAACTATCTTAGTTTCCTGGAAGTTAGTACAGGAATCCTATATATGTAATTCTTTTATGTATTGGCCATTTCCAGCTCTCCCACTGGCTGTACAGTGCGCTCCATTAGCCACTGGCCCATCAACTGCCACTCAAGAGTACTCATGTGCCATTGGCTGGGTGCTGGGTCTGCTCCTCTCTCCCACCCACTGCCAGCCTGGACCTTTTCCCTCACAGAATAAACTATCAAAACAACTGTCTCTCCCGACGAAGACACTTCTCCTTAGCTCCTCTGGGACTGACTTTTCCCTTAGTGGCTGTTGCTAGGCAACCAAGCTTGTTTCTGTCAGTAAAAAGGCAAAGGAAGGAACCCCTTTCCAGGCCTTTGTTGGGAACTCACTGGGGACAGTCCTGACTAGGGTTGCCAGCTCCAGGTTGGGAAATTCCTGAATATTCTGTGGTGGAGACTAAGGAAGCCAGAGTTTGGGGAGGGGAGAGGCCTCAGCTGAATAGAATGCCATAGAGCCCACCCTCTAAAGCAGCTATTTTCTCCGGGGGGAGAGATCTGTTTTCTGGAGTTCAGTTGTGATACCCGGCAATCTTCAGGCTCCACCTAGAGGTTGGCTACCCTAGTTGTAGCAGTTAGCACTTCAGAGCAGGGTCTGCTAGACCCAGGTTCTTGCTGTGGAAGTTGAGTGGGTGATTTTGGACCAGTCACAGACTTTCAGCCTAACCTACCTCATAGGGTTGTTGTGCAAATCAAAAGGGGGAGAGCAGAATGATGCTTTGGTCTCCACTGCGGGGAAAGACTGTACTTTTCCTTCTGGGGAAGCATTGCTGCCAATCTCCAAGTGAGGGCTGGAAATAACTCAGAATTACAAGTGCTCTTCAGAAGGCAGAAATCAGTTCCCCTGGAGAAAACAGTGGGCTCTGTGTCTGCGACATTATACCCTGCTGAGTTCGCCACAGCAAATTGATGCTGAGTGCCCAAGGTGAGGGTACCCACCCAGAGCCTCTTTCTAAAGCTCATTGTATTTATTTTCCCAACAGGCATTATTCATAGTATTTAAATACTTCCCTTGTGGATTTTAACTTTCCCTTCTCACCCCAGCATTCTGTTATCAACTGTAGCTTTCAGACATGCTCCAAGGGCAGACTCACATCAGCTATTATTTATTTATTTGTTTGTTTAATTTATATCCCGCCCTCCCTGCCAAGGCAGGCTCAGGGTCACTAACATAGTGATGTAAAACAAAACAGGAATAAAATCAAGACAATACAGTTATAAATAGAAATATAAAATATACAAATATAAAGTGCTACTTTGTATCAGATGGCGGGCATATCAGCATTCTTCGGTAACAGCTAGCTGACATCATAGTCTGGGTTGCTTGGCTGTTAACAATTATGTTAATGTTGGTGTTGGGCCAGGGCTATAGTTGCTTGGGTGCGGTTCCCTAGTCGAAAGCCTGGTGGAAGAGCTCCGTCTTGCAGGCCCTGTGGACTGTAAAAGGTCCCGCAGGGCCCTGATGTCTTCCAGGAGCTTGTTCCATACAGTGCGGAGCCACCACTAAAAAAGCCCTGGCCCTCGTTACAGCCAGCCTGGTTTCTCTGGGGCCCGGTAGGGCCAGGTGGTTTAGGGACCCCGACCGTAGTGCTCTCTGGGGAACATGTGGGGAAAGGCAGTCCCTTAGGTATGTAGGACCCTGACCACATAGGGCTATACCAAAGTGCTCAGGGACCTCAGCATTATCACCAGTACCTGCCTGAGATGACTCCTCATCCAGAGTGCTCAGCCAACCAGGGGCTTATCACAGTGAAAGGCCATGTGAGAATATCCAGCCCTTTACTATAAAATGGAAGTCTGAATGATCCACAGATCGAATGTAAAGGTGGAAAAGTCTCTACTACTTGTTATTAGACCTGCAGAGCTCATTTGGAAAGAAGCCACCAGTTTCCAAGACTTCTGCACGACAAATATCCTTCTTCTTCTTTTTTGTAACTATTTTAATTAATTTTTAAACTTTACAACACATATACAATGTTAACACATACAAAAATTTAACATCAAATAATAAACAGTTAACAAAATTAATTAGAAGAAGAGATTGGATTTATACCCCGCCCTTCACTACCCAAAGGAGTCTCAGAGCGGCTTAAGGACTCCTTTCCCTTCCGCTCCCCACAACAGACACCCTGTGAGGTGGGTGGGGCTGAGAAAGCTCTGACAGAAACTGCTCTTTCAAGAACAGCTGTGCCAGAGCATGTGACAGACCCAAGGTCATTAACACTCCCTAATAACCTTAAACTCAATATGAATAATACAAATCAACAAACATAAGGAAATAGCATCTCACTGTGGACTATCCTTTACTTTCATAAATCTGCATTAAGAAGAAAGGCAATTTTTTTCTTATGGTCTATTCATTCATTTGATTTGTACCCTGCTCTTCCCCACTATCATGGGGCTCAAAGCTGGACACAACATATTATAACAAGATTAGTATACCGGTAAAACAAACCAATTTAAAACAATTTCAAGCTTTTCCAAACATTTACAGATTATCAGCGCATAGTAACACTATGGCACTGACCTAAGAGAAGAAAAGGGGAGGAAAAGGCAAGATATAGGCAGGAGTTCTCTTGACTTCACCAATATATTATAACAAGATTAGTATACCGGTAAAACAAACCAATTTAAAACAATTTCAAGCTTTTCCAAACATTTACAGATTATCAGCGCATAGTAACACTATGGCACTGACCTAAGAGAAGAAAAGGGGAGGAAAAGGCAAGATATAGGCAGGAGTTCTCTTGACTTCACCAATATGCGTGGCAGTACATTTCCATTTTATAGATCCTGTGGAACTGTACAAAGTCGCACAGGGCCCAGATCTCATTTGGAAGCGCATTCCACCAAAGCTTTGGCGCTAGTTGAAGCCAGGCAAATACTCCTTGGTCCTGGGACTCTCAGTGTGTTGTTGTTGTTCAAAGAGTGTAGTGCTCTTTGGGGGATATGCCAGAAGAGGCAGTCCTGAAGATATGTTGGTCCCAAACCATGAAGGGCTTTAAAGGTTAAAACCAACACCATGAACTTGATCTGGTATTCAGTCTGGAGCCAGTGCAGCTGGTGGAGCACCTGTTGCATATGGGGTCTGATAAATAAATAGAGGTTCCCGTAAGGACCTGCACTGCTGCATTCTGATCCAATTGACATTTCAGGTCAGCCTCAAGGATCGCCTTAAATACAGCAAGTTACGGTACTCTAGTCTGAAGGTGGCCATCACATGGATCACTGTGGATAGGTCAGGGTGAGATAGGAAGGGCGCCAGTTGCCGGACTTGGCGTAAGTAGAAAAACACCAGCCTAGCTACATTTGTGATCTGGGCCTCCACTGAAAGGGAGGCATCCAGAATCACATCCAGACTCTTCACTGTTGGTACTGGTGTTAGAGGAGCATTGTCCAAAATCGGGAGTTGGATACCCAATCCCAGGACTCCCTTCCCCAGCCACAGGACCTCCGTCTTTGATGGATTTAATTTCAGCTGGCTCTGCTTCAACCATCCAGCCACAGCCTCCAATTCCTTAGCCAGATTTTTGGGGGCAGCATCCATCCATCCATCCATCCATCCATCCATCCATCCATCCATCAACAGATACAGCTGGGTTTCATCAGCGTACTGGTGACAACCCAGCCCCAAACTCCACACCAGCTGGGCGAGGGGATGTTAACATTTATGTCCACTGCTAGACATCACACCTAGATCTCTTTCCTGGTATAGCAGCTAGGAGTTTATGTTCTGTAATTTATTCGTTGAATGTTTGCCTGTACATAGATACAGTTTCCCCAAACCAGAACCATTAAATATATGCCCGCTGTTCAAAAGACTAACAGACTCAAATAGATACATCTCTCCTTATATGTAACTAGTAATCAGCTCGTTGTGGAAATAAATGCAATCTTTATCTATATACTAGTACTCAGGCCCGTTGCGGAAATAAATGCAGCAAGCTCTAGAAAGAGGGTCTGGAGGCTCCTCAGAGACAAAGAGAAGGGGAGGGAGGAATGGATGGGCGGGTAAGAAAGAGTGGGGCAGGACGACAGACGGAAGCAAGCGAGGCGGACTGAGATGCTTGAAAGTGAAATCCGCAAATGGGGGAAGGGGGGGGGAAGAGAAGAGCTGGAAAGGGGAGATCCGCAGAAGACACTGCAGGGGGAAAGGCTCCGACTGCAGTGTACTTACCTGGAAGTTTTATTGCACTCAGTTGGACTTTCAGGGAAGTGTGCTGATGGCAGGGGGTCGGAGGCAGTGGTAGGAGAAAGAGAGCAATGGATGGGCAGACAGGACAGGATGGGCAGGCCAGAGGTAGAGAACGGAGTGAGGGATGGAGAGGAGAGAGCATGATCAAAAGAGAGGCGAGGCAGAAAGGGGAAGCGGTTGGGGGGTGGTAAAAAAGCAGAGGGCAGAGGGATTCTTCAGGTGCTTCATGGCAAGGCGTCACCCTGTCTGTCTCAGCAGAGAGAGCAAGGAAGCCTCCAGAAGAGATGTGGGGGATGAGTGAGAGGAAAGAGGCAGGAAAAGAAGTGAGAGATGGAGTCCCGAAAGTGAGGGAAAGGCGGCACAAAGAGGCCCGCCCGTATACTCTCCCCCCCTCCCGGCAGCTTCAGTTGAGCGCCAGGCCACTACAGGATGGGAGTCCCGGCGAGGCGAGCACTGTCGTGGTTGGGAGGCCAGGCCTCATCCTGGGTGGGACATGGTGCCTGCGGCCCCCCATCTGCCAGAGGGCACTTGCCCAGGTTGCTGGGCTGAACTGTGCCGTGTGGGATGTGGCCACACACCCCTCCCAGAGCCCTACCAGCGTGCTCCAAAGCGAGGGGGGTGAGGACAGGGAGCAGACAGACGCTGCCCTGGTAAAGGGGAGGCCTGAGACAACCCATCCCTTGTGAAGCATCCATCCTCTTCACTGACTCCCCCCAAACTGAGGCCAATACGCTCTGTGGACGGGAGCGAGGCAATGCAGCAAGGGAATGCAGCCTGGGGATTGGCAGTCCTTCAGAGTGGCAGCTGAGGGACCCAAAGGCTGTGGGAGCATGTGCAGCATTCACACCAAAACAGCTTTATATATAAGGAGAGATTCTGTTTAGGTCATGGACTCTCCTGAACATTCCACACGCTCCCAAATCAGTTGGCTCCCTGATGTGTCACTCACAAGCAGTGTTCCCTCTAAGCTGAGTTAGTGTGAGCCAGCTCAGTTATTTAGCCTCCAGCTCACAGATGTTTGTCTTAGCTCAGGAAGGATGGCCCCAGAGCAAACTAATTCATGCAGCAGCCAAATTGGTCGCTCACAACTTTAATGCCAGTAGCTCACAAAGTTAAATTTTTGCTCACAGGACTCCACAGCTTAGAGGGAGCATTGCTCACAAGGTGTCTGTATCCACTGGTTGCATTGCCTGAGTCTCACCTCTAATATTCTAAACAGTTTGCTGTTCCTCTCCCCCCAATAGCAATTCGGAACACAGAGGTCATTTACATATGCGGCCTGATTGGCCTTTGCCTCTAACATTCTAAAAAGTTTGCTGTTGCTGTTGGGAGTCATTCAATGTGTCCTGAGGTAAAATACATATCCCAATTTTCCCTTAAACAGTCACTGGAATTGCCAAAATACATATCCCAATCTTCCCTTAAACAGTCACTGGAGTTGCCAATCTCCCTGTTGGTCCTGGAGTTCTCCCAGAAATCACCGTGTTCCCCAGCCACAGCACATCATTTCCTCTACAGAAAATTTCCCAGCTATTACAATGGCTACTTTGAGCAATGGAATTTATGGCATTATACCCTGCTGAGGTCCCTCTGCACCCCAAAACCCTAACCTTCCCGAGCTCTACCCCTCAAATCTACACGTCTGGTCCTCCCCTTAGTATTGCCAGCCTCCAGGCAGCACCTGGAGATCTCCAAGATCAGTTCTCCTGGAGAGAATGGCTGCTTTGGGCAATGGACTCCATGGAATTATAACCTGCTGAGGTCCCTCTGCACCCCAAACCCTGCCCTCCCCAGGCTCTACCCCTCAAATCTACAGGTATTTCCCAACCCACAGTTTTCAACCCTGTAACTGGCTATGGAGCCACTTTCCATACCCTTGGAACCCAGAAGACATGGCATAGGAGGAGGTGCTTTTCCAATTTAGGTGCCACCGCATAACCCCAAATCAACAAAAGTCAGGGGTGGAGGGAACCATACCTGTTACCATGAGGCTGTCCTCCCATACTACCCACTTGGGGCAGCAAAATGACTTGAGACAGCCCTGCCTTATAGCTAAGCAGAAGGAAATAAACATGGCTCGCCTCCTTCTATTTTCCCCTTCCCTCTGCCCCCCTACCAGCCACAGCCAGGACACTCACTTGGAGCTTCCTTCTAGATCTCGTTGTATTTCTTTCCACAACGGGCCTTACTCCTAGTAAATGTATATTTAACATGGTTGCTAATCTATCTGCTTTCATGGCTCAGGTACAGGTGGTATTGCACATAGTTTTTGAAAAGGTACATGTGAAATGACAGAACTTTCCAATCCTACTGGGCAAATTTTTTACTCCAGGGCAAAAACACTTCTGAGGTGCTCTCTAGAGTTGAGCCGTATTTCTACTTACTTTCGTCAGATAACTCTACCCTACTAGAAGAAGAAAAGTGCTGTCTAGTCACACCTGACTCATGGAGACCCCATCTACTGGGCATTCCAGACAAGGTGGTTTCTCATTGCCTTCCTCCAAAAACCAACCCCAGCCTTCCTTGGACGTCCCCCATCCAAGTACTGACTGTGGTCAACCCTGCTTAGGTACCAAGCTCTGATGGGCTCCGTCTATCCTGGGTTATTTAGGCTGCTGCCTTACCAGAGAATTTATTTACCTCACAGTTCTCCCCAATGGGGACCCAAAACAGCCCATATAATTTCTTTCTCTCCATTTTATACTCACAGCAACTCTCTGTTGTAGGTCAGACTGAATGTGTGTGACAGTCCAGCGTTACCAAGCAAGATTCCATGGTAGCGTAGGAATTTGAACCTGGGTCCTCCAGACCCTAGTCCGGAACTTAACCATTACACCACAGTAGCTATACTGGTTACATTTACAGTCTTCTGCAAAACTGTTACAAATACCTACCACCTCCCAATGTTTAGAAGCACAACTTGTTGTGATTCACATGTCTAGGTAAGGCTGGCCTAGATGGGTTTAATCTAATGTCAGTGTAAGGGACAGCTAGAAGCGGCAAAGGGAGGCTGGCTCAAACTGGTTTGAAGCAGTCCAGCCTGGCACTGAGTATTACATCAGGATTGCATCAGCTGTGTGCTGATTGGCTCATGGATGTATATATGTAAGGATTGTACATTGTGTCACAGTCTATCACTTGAATTGGTTGCAGCGAAGCATTTTGACACTGAGACTTGTATATTGGTGGAGGCTGGGTGTGAATAAATTTCACTGTGCGTTTGCACCTAAGCTCTGGACTCCAGTCTTTTTTGGGTACTCCAACTCACTTTGGGCACTGACGTGCTAAGCCAGCATTTCGCACCTCGACACAACTGTATCTTGGGCTCACAACTATGGTTAATACTGAAGTAAGCCACTACATTATGCTTGGGGCTATATCTTCCTAGTAAGACAGGAAAACCAGACTTTGCTGGTAGCAGCTGTCTATAAATCCCACTCTACATTTTGCACATGGGTGGGAAAAGCCTTCCGGCAGCAGGTGCAAAGAGGTGCGAGAGCCAGTCTTGCACTTGATAGCTATATAAACCTTCTGGCAGCTAGCCAACCATGTGGGTCAGCCATCCTTTGAACCTGCCAGCTGTATTCAACATTTCAGAAACAGGTTGCTACAACAGCCCTTTGGCTAGTTATTTATTTCCACAACAATGGACAACCAAGCCATTCATTAAAAAAACAGCAGTTGGGAAGAACCAGAATGAGCTCAACTCACATCCGCCCAAAACATCCTAAGAGGGGCAAAAAGGGTGAGCTTTAGAGAACCGCTGTGAGGTCTAAGCTTTTGTCTTGCAAAGCTAAGGAGAGATGATGCCCCCATACTGATGACAGCCCTGTCTGGGGCTCTCCAGCTTTGAGTCTTTGATGGCAAAGCAGTGACACTGCAAGCTTTCTGCAATGGAAGAGGCTCCGTTATGTAACCGGGTGAACAAAATTTTAGTTGATAGATAGGGGGTGTGGTGTGGTATGGTGAACCTTCAGGAAGGAAGATACGATAATAGCACAGGGAAGCCACAGCTGGGGCTATGTCAAACAATAACGTACAGTTTGGAAACATTATTTAACATTGATTATTTTGGATGCCTCCAATTGAATTGAACACATGAACACATGGAGCTGCCGTATACTGAATCAGCCCATCCGTGTCTCAAAGTCGGTATTGTCTAAGGCAGGCAGTAGCTCTCCAGGGTCTCAGACAGAAGGCTTTCACATCTCCTACTACCAGAACTTCTAACTGGAGATGCCGAGGATTGAATTTGGGACCTTCGGCATGCCAAGCAGATGCTCTACTCCTGAGCCATGGCCCTTCTTTTATCGTGAGTTTATGGTGAAGGAGTGTTCCTGCATCTGCCAAACATGGCCTGGGCATTTATCACTACTTTTCTGTCAAGCGTCTCTATTTTTATGGATTTGGAGTCTGGTAATGCCCTACGGGTAGATGTCCTCAGGTTCCGGTTTGCCCACATACCTATGCATATCTCATTACATGTACTGACTGCAACTCACATGACTGTACTAATGCCAGAAAGAAATTTATGGTCACCATAACTATTTGCAGCTGGATATATATGAGTGTTCTTCCAGTTCACAGGTTACTTCCTTCCTTCAAATCCAGGCATATGCAACCCTAAGGATTTTCACACATGCACATGTGTGAACTGGCCTTTTATTCTACGAAGCAGGCAACTGCACAACTGCTTCCTGCGTGGTTGTATTTTATGAAAGCACTCCATAAACAGAATCCACAATAACAATACACTCTATGGCATCTTTCACATTGCCTTAAAAATCCGCTCACATTACCTGATGTTACTGTGATGTTTTTTTGTGTGTGTTTGGACAACTTAGTAAACATCTCAGCACTCTCTCACATATCTTCCCCATTTTTCCCTGTTCCTAATAAAACTGGTATCTCCTGCACTTTCCCCCCAAACAGATATATATTTGCAACAAAGCCTCTGCTCTGTAATCTGAATTAAGTTTTTTGCATTGGTGAAAAGGCAGGCTGGTGTGGGTGGTTTTTTTTTTAATTTGCATTTCAATGGCAAAACATTCAGTGATCAAAGGTGCCTGCACTGGGGCATCTTCTTCTTGCTTGCACTGGGGGGGGGGAGGGAAAGTGTGTGTGTGTGTGTGTGTGTGTGTGTGTGTCTGTCTGTCTGTCTGTCTGTCTGGTCCGCTCTCCGTGCCTCTCTCTCCAGCCTGAGAAAGCCAGGGTCAGGTCCCCCTCTTCAATACCAAAGCCAATGCAGCAAATAAATTATCTTTTGTGCTTCAGCTACTGCACTTTAAAGGTAAAGGTAAAGGTTCCCTTGCTCGAAAGCCAGTCGAGTCCAACTCTAGGGTTGCGGTGCTCATCTCCGTTTCAAAGCCGAAGAGCCAGCGCTGTCCGAAGACGTTTCCGTGGTCATGTGGCCGGCATGCCTAAACACCAAGGCGCACGGAACGCTGTTACCTTCCCACCAAAGTGGTCCCTATTTATCTACTTGCAATTTCTTGCTTTCGAACTGCTAGGTTGGCAGGAGCTGGAACTAGAGGCGGGAGGTCACTCCGTCATGCGGCACCCGGGTCTCGAACTGCTGAACTACCGACCTTCTACAGCCTGCAGTTCAGCGTCTTAACCACTTGAGCCACGGCAGCTCCAATACTGCACTTTACACAAGAGTAAATGGGGCTACTCTCATTTAAAGAAGGTGAGTGAACGAGGCTGCTGAAATCCTCAAACGCTTCAACATATGTTTTTTTTAAAAAAACACTCAACCCCCCCCCAAATCCCCCCAGAACAACTGGAACTCCAGAGGGAAGTCTGAATGGATCCCACTGACAGTGCGATCATCAGAGGTGGCACAACACGCATAAAAACATGAAAGGTGTCTGCAGCTTGAAACATGCCTATACTTTAGAAACTGGATTTGGATGCTTGACTTAGAAGTCATGAGTAACGATTTAATTCAAATAAGACTCTTTGTAGGCAATTCCAAAGTTTATTTCCAAAAATATTTCTTTTAAACTGACAAACAGTATGTGTTTATGTGCTGATATGTACGAAAAGAACATGTCACGTTTAGAACAACATAAGGATTTTAATCCCACCCTTTGTTATTGATTTTGTTTGTGTTACTAACACAAAGAAAAATTAACACCGTAGATCAGAGGGTTTTGAACTTTCTATGTTTGGGGAAATTTCTTGACATTGCCTACCTGCTGTGGAACCCCTTGTGCAGTGCAGTGAATTCTGGGGCACGTCCTAGGGCACCTGCTCTATTCATGGAAAACATCGGCAAGGCCTCTTGGGCCTCGCTGTTGGCCTGCATGAACTGATTGCACCCCGTGGAACACCATACTCCCTTGTGACCAGACATGGAGGTATTTCAGACAGGCAATATATTCTGATTCAGGAACGGTTCCCAAACGGTTTCTGGTCTGACATTTCAGACAGAACTGTTTTAGAACTGGTTCCCTACCGGAATATATTTGTACTTTAACACAGAGATGCTTCTGTCCCATTCAGGAAACGGGGCTGAACTGTTTTACCTGTAAACCACTTCCAAGTAGTCTTCAGTTTCTTCTCCTGGATCTGAAATGCCTTTTCCCGCCGTTTTTCGCCCACGCGGGCGGTCTCCAGCTTTTTGTTTTGAACGGTCGCTTTAGAGCGCTATAGCGCTATAACACAACAGCAAAACAGCGTTATAGCAACCCCTTTGGAATGCCTGGAGTGTTGTGTTATAGCGCTATAGTGCTCTAAAGCGACCGTTTTTTAAAGAGCCAGAGATCACCCGCGCGGGTGAAAAACGGCAGGAAAAAGCGGGGGGAAACAGTGCAGTCTGAAATGGCAAAGCAGATCCAGCTGTTTACAAGTAGGGGAAAGCCATGTGTGAAATGGCAACCCTATACCGTTTTACGCCACAACGGATCAAAAACGGCTTCAAACCAGCTTTAAAAGGGTAATGTGAAATTCCTCATGGTTAGAGAAGAGAAGCTGTGCTAGACAGACTGCCTTTCAGGGGATTACCAACTGTGTAATCGACGAACCTCTGCTAAGGTTCTAAGAACCCCAAGTTAGCTTGAAAACCACAGGCCTAGATCACCTAAAATCTTCATTAATTTGGAATCCTGTCTAACAGCACTAACTGAAACTAGCTTCCTCAAATAATGATCTATATAAAGAAACATTTAAACAGCCATTTTTGGGACAAAGGTTGTCAATGGAAATCCAGAACTTCTAAAAAGGATTGGGCAATCACAGTGTAATTAGATACCAAATAGCAGTGCTCTGAAAAATGACACTCATGAATTAGGAAAGAACATCATCTTCCGGGGGGGGGGATTCAAAGGGGGGGGAGATGAATTCATGGTAGCACCAGGCTCCTAAGAATTCTAGGCTTCTTGTCACCTTTTACTCATCTTGTAGTTCCTTCTTTATGAACAGAAGTAGGGCACCAGAATCATTCAGCAAACATACCCACAGGTAGTGCCACAAAAGACCCCTAACGCTGGAAAATTTACTGCCATCTCTATCCAAGTCTGCTCATCATGGAAACTCTAGTATCAAACCTACTTAACATGGAATTCTGCACGGAATTCTGCCTTTCAGATAACAATCCCACACTGTGGTGATCTTTCGTTGCTATCCATTTTAAATACATCCAACAATGACATTTACCAAACCCAATACCATAGATTATATATTCAGCCTACATGTCCCTTACAGATATCGCTTGTCACTGAAGCACCGTCTCTGTCACCAGCTCAGATTTATGGAGGCAGCCTATTTTATCTCTTCACCCGCTTATATAGTTTAGTCTTGTTTTTAAGGTATCAGTTTACTATAAAAATAACCCTGCTGGCATCTACCAGGATTGTGAAACCTTGGAGACCCAGACAGAGGAAACAACACAAAGCATGGAAATACAGTTGCAGGGAGAAGGGGTTATAAAATAAACTAAGTCTTTTCTTAAAGGAGGATGGGATACAGGAGTGTCATGATTAGATTTCTATAGTTCAGCCGATTTCTACAATTTTTGAGTCGGAAAAACTTGAATTTTACTTGAGTAAAGTCCCTGCACTTACACAGAGCTGCACAGAAAGCAGTTCACATTATGTGTGAGAATTGTTATCTATGGGAATTGCTGCAGCCACAAGGGCACAAGTCCTTCTGCAAGTCTTGTACAAGTCTTTTCCACATTGCACCAAGGCTTCTGGTATGCTATTGGTGGCAGAGGAAAAATGGCTACTATACGGGAAAATGGCCAGGGGGAAATGGCTATTTTATGGCTCTGAGCCAATGAAGGAGATCTGAGTTCACAATTAAAGCAAGTGAGCATGGTGGAGACCACAGCCTGTTTCTTTTATGGAATGTGAAACAGCTGATACTTTATATACCACCTTCTGAATCTTAAGGATTCATGCCCTTTAACAGAATAAATCATATAATTCTAATCAAGCCAGCTTCCACATGACCAAGTCATTCAGAGGTGTACATGAGCTTAGCATTTGTTCATGGAAATTGCCCAGCATTAAGCTACACTATGTTGTTTCCTGAATAGAAATTAGAACTATAAAACTAGAAATAATTCGAATTTAAGAGAAACTTGTAAATGGTTCACTTTACAAGCCAGTTCACGATTTACAAGCCAGTTTGGTGTTGTGGTTAGGTGCACGGACTCTAATCTGGGAGGACCAGGTTTGATTCCACACTCCTCCACTTGCGCCTGGTTGGATGACCTTGGGCAAGCCGTAGTTCTGATGAGAGTTGTTCTTGAAAAAGAGCAGTTTCTGTCAAGAGCTCTCTCAGCCCCACCTACCTCACAGGGTGTTTGTTGTGGGGAGGGGAAGCGAAAGGAGTTTGTAAGCCGCTCTGAGAAGGGCGGGGTATAAATCCAATCTCTTCTTCTTCTGTGGCAAAACAGTACCAACCAGAGCATCAGCTACTGCTAGAGAACAAGTACAAATAAGAAATATTGGAAAGGCTAAAGGTCATCCAGCTCCCTACTACCTGTAGCTTTACCAGACAGGTCCAGGGAATTAAGATGAGACATACAGTGAAAAAATATATTTTCATGCCACCAGTTATTCTGTTCAGTAGATAGCGATAACACAAATTTATAAAAACTCCTGCCCTGATCAAGAAATTGAGATCTCCTGATCAAGATCAAATGCTTACTAGGTAATGGAGAATAAGTTTCCCGTCTGTGGGAAAGACTAACCGATGGATCCCATACTTCCATCGGAAAAGCAATG
Source organism: Gekko japonicus (assembly GCF_001447785.1). Lineage (NCBI taxonomy): Eukaryota > Metazoa > Chordata > Lepidosauria > Squamata > Gekkonidae > Gekko > Gekko japonicus. Next base: position 165,851 of record NW_015172005.1, on the reverse strand, counting down.
GTCTAAGAACATATTGTTATAACATATACCATGGGGCCCAGTACCTCAAGAGTACTAAACTACTGAAATGTGTAATTCACTCTGAGTGAACACTGATCTGGTTATTTGCATATACATTACATATTTTGGCATCTGCTAACTAATTCTGCCACATGTATTATAAAAGAGGATGGCTAAGAGTGTAGGAGGGAATAACTGATTTTAATCATTAAAAGTTAAAGAAAATTTAGAGAAAAAAAACTAAGACAAAACATTGAAGAAAAAATACTAGTACTGGACTTATTTTTGACTTGAGCAAAAGATGAGACTGAACAATTCAAGGAATTCAGTTCAATATTTTTAGTTTATACAAAGATAACAATGAAACATTAATACTACGGAGACCGTGGATCCTTATTTCTTTCATGATATTAGAACCCTTTAGTCACCTTTGTACAATATCTGTGTCGGATCTGGGTAGGGTGACAGGGAACCAAGGGAATCTTTATCTTGAGGCCTATTCCCACTATTAGCAGTCTTGTCTCTAGATACTGTGGCCTTCTCTTTCCCCTGCTTGTAGACCACCTGGCCTACCACCGCTGATGGACTAGCTGGATGATGGACTAGCTGGATCTAAGATCCATTGGTCAGAGCTTTTCTTACACTCTTATGGGGGGGAAACATAACTGAACTAGACAAAGAAACAGATGATTTATTCAGGCAGTGACAGGTAAAATTTCGGCACTAACCTTGTCATTTAGAGACAGATTAGAGGGGGGGGGGAGAGACAGATTAGAGAGAGAATCTTTTCAACGTGTTGTCCAAGTGATTATGTTTGTTGGGTGAGGAACTGAAAAACCTCAGATGCCTCATGTAAACAAGCCCTTAAAACCCGAAAGTAGTGTGGATAGAAAAGATGAGGAGATACCAATTACACAGGAAGAAGACAGGGGAAAGCAGCATTTGGTGAATTCTTTGAGAAAAACTGAACACATGAAGCTGCCTTATACTGAATTAGACCACTGGCCCAACAAGGTCAGTAGCAGCTCTCCAGAGTTTCAGATAGAGGTCTTTCACACCAACCTTCTACTTGATCCTTTCAGCTGGAGATGCCAGGAGTTGAAACTAGGACCCTTCTGCATGCCAAGCAGATGCTCTGCCACTGAACCACAGCCTTCCCTAAATTCTGAATGTAAGGGTGGTAAGGTGCAATAAGTTTACAGAATGCTTCATAGGAATATGTCAAAAGAGGTGGATGAATGAGTGCCTGTCACGGATACAGATTTTATCACAGTGAATTCTATGACATTTTGAAAACCTCTTAGACTTTTGCCCAACTGCAATGTGCTTCCTATGTTTCAAAAACCAATTAGGCCAAATTGTGCTGTTTACATATATAACAAGCTGTATGGTACTTGTAAAATATATATATATATGGCAGTCCTTCTGTATGGAAAGGCCACAGTAGTAAAATAAGTCTTAATAGTTAATGATTAAAGTTTAGTTAATCATCACAGGAAAAGAATGTTAGTCTGTTAAACCAATTTGGTGTAGTGGTTAAGTATGCAGACTCTAATCTGGGAGAACTGGGTTTGATTCCCCACTCCTTCACGTGCAGCTGCTTGGTGACCTTGGGTCAGTCATAGTTGTCTCAGAGCAGTTCTCTGAGAGCTCTCTCGCGTCCCCACCTACCTCACATGGGGTACGGTCACATGGGCCATTTAAGCCGGTATAGATGCCACTTGGAAATGGAGTACTTATGCGCGATCACACAGGCAACATCTACCTCCCGTCCCGAGCCATCGGCAACCGTCCCAAACACCCTTTTAACCGGTGCAGTTTGCTACTAGGTCCCCAAGTGGTGTTTTCCTGAGGGCTCTGGTTCCAGCCGCATTTTCCCTGTGTGATCACTCTCCACTGGGAAGCCCGAGGCTTCCGCTTTTTGCCCACCATTTTTTTTTTAGCCTCAGCGATATGTGCTTAGGCAAAGCTTTGCCCCAGCGTTAATTTTTTTTTTAAAGTGATTAGTTTTAGGCTTCAGACGAGTCTGGGACCTCACGGAGGCCCTTTTCGCTGTAAAAGTTTAAAGGGCAGTGTTCCTTCAGGGTATGCTTTTTGGGACAGGGTGTTCTGCGCCCTTGTGAAGATCTCAATTCTGGGAATGGCTGCCTATGCGCATGCGCAAAATGTAAAATAATAATTTAAAAAACCGCTGACGCGTGCTACTGCAAGCCTAGTGTGGATGCCCGGGAGCGAGGTGTTGCGCGGTGAGGGAGGTGAGTGTGACCGTGCTTGCCCCGGATCAAATTAGTCCACTTGGAACCGGAGCAGTTTAAACCACTCCCGGCAGGCCGTCTGACCGCACCCATGGTGTCTGTTGAGGGGAGGGGAAGGGAAAGGAGACTGTAAACCGCTCTGAGACTTCAAGTGAAGGGCAAGTATAAATCCAATCTCTTTTTCTTCTTCTAAAAACTATCTAACTAATACATGGAGAGCAGTAACACTGACAGATATTAGCGTGACTAAAAAAACCAAAACCCTGATATTCCTCTGATTGCCAAATACTGGGCACAAGAGAGTAATGCTACCACCACTATAATCTGTGTGTGGGAGTTTCACCAGGGTCTATCTAGCCAAGAGCTGGAACAGATGCTCCTTTGATCTCATCCTGCAAGGCAACTGATATGCTCCTAAGGCTGATTCTCACATTACTTTTCAGATGCACAGGAATATACCTGTCATCTAAATACATACTGGTGAGAAGACATGCAACTTCTAAACTACTGCCAATTGCCTTGTACATTTGTCATTCAGTTACTTCTTTACTATTCAAACAAAAAATGTATCTGTAATTTAAAAGAAAATAAGAACTGCTTCTAGTCTTCTGTTAAAGGAGATACAGTTTTATTTTATGAACACACCTTTTGTTCACTGTTTAAGGCTTCCCACCTGCATACACTGTAAAGCATGGTTTTTCAAAAAGCACTTCTGTAGCCACTGGTGAAAGCACCACACAATGAAACAAAACCAGAACACCAAACCGGTATCCCAAATTATTCCCACATAGAAGCCCAACTGCAATCCTGCTTAAACCCAATTTTACACTACAATGGTCAGCTACTTCCATTCACTATCCTGTTTTTTTTATTATTTCAGAGTTTGCCGTTAACTATGCCAATCCACAGTACTGTATAGTGCTGTAACTCTTAACAGAAATATGCATTATGCACACAAGCATACAACCAGAAATACAGATTTAATTTTACAAACTGAAGTGTATTCTTAAAAAACCCTTGATGGTTTTGTATCCACCATGGACCAGTGAATGCTTAATCCCTGCATCCTCTTCCAAGAAGGCTGTCTTTTGATTTTCAAGGCGTTTTGGCTTGTACTGTTGGCTCAACATGGTTATGACTGAAATGATTTGTATCAGGAAGTTTTCCAGGCATGCTTTAAAGAGTTCACAGAGGCCCCTGAAATTCAGCTGGTCTTTTCATACTCATACTAGTGCATATATGTTACACAGTACCCTGGAAAAGCTTCTTCTTTTTTTTCTTTTTTTTTAAAGTTTTATTTATTGATTTTTTGTAAAACATAGTTCCTCAGATATACATACACATTCGAGTCATTTATACATTTTTCAGCCATGTATACATTCCCGCCCATCTCTGTTCAAACAGCTCTTCATGTTTCCCTTGTAGCATTAGATTTAATTTATCTATTTCCGCTACTTCCATCAGCTTTTTTATCAAAAATTTTGGATATGTATACAGAAAATGATACAAGAAATATGCAAAATGAAGTTAGACCTGGTGCCAGAAATATTTTTACTTAACTTACTTCCAGAAGGAATAAAGTATAATGACAAATATGTTATATTATATATAATAACGGCAGCAAGGATTTTATGGGCAAAGTATTGGAAACAAGAGATTACACCAAAACGGGAAAAGCTTCTTTAATATTAGTTTCTTATAAATCTTTTGCTATTCTCTCTCTCTCTCACACACACACACGCACACACACAAAATCCTTGTTTTAATTCTACATGTTCCATGAGCAATTATAATGCAAAAACAAAAAAGTTATAAAGTGTTCTTGCTAGCTACTTTGTATAGAGCCCTGAGTTCTGTCTATGACCCATCTGGGGAATTTGTATAGTAGACTTCCTCTGTAGACACTTTTCTCCTTGTAATTGCTTGCATATTCCTTTAAAAAACACAAATTGCTTCTGTTGCATAAGCTACCATTCAAAACACATGTTCTCCTTCATCTCCTTTCCAGGAGGTGAACAAATTTCTAGACTTTTACAACACTGCACATCACTGTTTTATTAACGCACTTTCCCCCCAATGAAATACTAGAATAAATATAATAATCTTATAGTTAATTACACACTGTGTCACACCAAGTTCTCTTCATTCCCTTCTCCCCCCCCAACCCCCCCAACTCCACTAAATTTGTATGAGACTTGCATCTCATTTTTTAATAGATAATGGATCACAGGACAGGTTTCATGAGAATGAATAGGAGAAAAGAGTCAAATAGACCTGTGAGCTACATTTTCCAGCTTCTGTGGTACCTCAAATGCTGCAAATGCCAATGTGCCAAGGGGAAACAGTAGAGGGAAACAGGATATTCTTCCCTTCTCCCACTGATACCACCAACTTTACAGTAAATGGGGGTTGTGGGTAGGTGGACTATGGCATGAGGATGGTTAGGACTTATGGGAAAGCTTAACAAATTATGGATGCATTTAGAATTTTCAGAAGAGAGAATATTGTTTTCCCTTCCAAGAACTCTACAAAACTGCTCATAATTTGCCAATGCTTTCTGACTGAAGCCTATGAAAATTTATCCATCACTACTTAATCTGCTGTTCTGATGTATCAGTTGAAAAGATATACATACCACTATTTAGCTGAAAAAAGCAACTTCTCTGGCAGTGGGAACTATTGAATTAAAAGAAAACCATGCATACATAGTTTTTTAGTCTGTGGTCTTATACATAAACAATTCCCCATGTACTCCCATTTACAGAGCTATGCTGGGCAGTGGCAACTAAATTCCTGACATGTGTAAAATGAACAAGAAAAATAAAGGAGTTGTGCCAATTCAGAGGCTGCATTTAGATACAACATGTAACCATAGTTAAGGAAAACTGCACAAATCCAGCTTATTATTGGCTCATGCCTTTCTCACTCCAAACATCTCAATTAAATACTAAATATGACTAAACACAATATATGAATGTAGGCACACTAATTAATCAATTCCTCCCCCCCCCAAGAATACTAAACGTTGTAGGATCCCTATTAGTGGAGGATGGTAAACTAATTCCAACTAATCCACAAACCTGCATTCATGCTTTAGAAGTTACAAGAGTTATTGTTTAACCACAGTTCTCGGTGTGAGAATGGAGGAGTGGAGTGAAGTGTGGCAGATGTATGAGTTCAGCAATGAGACAGGTCTGTGCACATCTTTCTTTAACCTCAGTTACATATGGCACCCCATTGTTATATAGTATTGCTGTTCCTTGACCCTCCAAAAATGGGCAAACTACCAAAATGCTATCTGAACATATTTCTCTAAAAATGTTCAACATATTTCCAAAAAAATATCTTGAGGTTTATGAACCACAGACAACTCCTGGAAAGTTCAAGGAAGCGAACTGTAAAAGAATTAATGAAAAATACTCAGATAGCAGAAGCCTGGTGAGCATGTCACTGAGGTAGCCTCCTCCTTTTACATACCAGGAATAAGGGATAAGTTCTGGTGGATAAATAGCATCGCTGCTTGTTGGTAGGAGAGGATGGGGCCATCGGATAGGCTATGAGAAGATTCTAAGAATGGAGCAAACATCAAGCCAGTGGCTTCAATGGAGAGGAAGAAATAGAGGGTACAAGACTAGTTGAAGGGACTATAAGGTAAAGAATCGAACCATTAAAACATCACAGAAATTCCAAGGAGAGCACTTTTCTGCGTGTTGGTCTCAAAGAATTTGCCTCACAACCACAAGGCTGAGCTGATTGTTTGATGCCACAAACAATGCTACATTACCACTGTGGGATGAACCCCAGAAGCAGGGCATCCTGAAATGTTTAGAGGATATCTATGTAACACATGGATGTTTGAGTGACAGGGCTGGTAAATATTTAAATTCATTGCAAGCTTGAGTTAGTCTTGCATTAGAACGGTCATAAATGGGCTCAAAATAACATCTCAGATTGTCCTTTGTAACTCCTGAACAATACCCTCTTTTTTAAAAAAAATGTCTAGCTATTTCTTTTGATAGGACAGTCAGACAAACATTCAGATGCTGATCCAAACTCCATTAGCTGATGATTTTCATGGAGATTTTAAGTTCCTTAACTTTGGCAAAGGATTTTTAGCTACTTTTGGAAGCTCTGGGGGAAAAAATCCCATGCCTCTGCTTTTTATTATTAAACAGTATCTTTATTTCTACTGAGCAAGCAAAACCTACGCTACCTGCTCAAGTTCAACTATCTTGCCTTTTGCATTACAACACGGCAAAATAAGGAAGCATGAAGAAAAGGCTGCTAAAGAACCTTTCAGAGTCTCAGCGCATTCGCTATAATTGGAGCCTTCCTGTTTTAAATCCCCCAGATTCATGTGAAAAGGCAAAGCTTTTAAAGCAAATTCAAACTGCAGATTAATTTCTACTTCTAAATATTTCCTATATGGGCTAAGGGGCATGGTGAGTTAATGGGATTCTCTGAAGCAACTGCAAACCTTCACTTAAGACCATTTAACTGCCTGGTCTTCCCCAAGGAACCTTTAGAACTGCAGTTGATAACGCGTGATGTGGCCCTAAGGAACTTTACCGCAGGACAGTGTATGTACCAATCAAAAATGTTCTGCCTGTTCCGCATACTTACTTGGGAATGAGTCGATCTGAGTCCAGTGACATTTAGATGCATGAAAGCGAGTATAACATGGCAGATTTATAGGGCAATCTTAACCAGAGTTACACCATTTTAAGCTCTTTGACTTAGATGTACCTCTGTTTAGAACATTCTCTATGGAATGGTTACAAGAAATGGACAAAAATGAACTTACAAGCATAACAAGCAAATGAAAACTTTTTTTTGACAACAACTGAACCAGAATTACTACCCAGACTGGAGAGCCAATAAAGTTAATTTTCACTTTTTCTGGCTAAGGAGAGAACAAACCAGGACCTAAAGGAGAGGTGGTAGAAAGAGGGCTGAAGAATGTGGAAAAAGAAACTGAACAGGATATAATTATGTACAAAGGTGTTTTTTTTTCTTTTGAACAGTCAGAAAATTGGATGGGTCTACAGCAATGTTCCCTCTAAGCTGTGGAGTCTTGTGAATAAAATTCTACTTTATGAGCTACTGGCATTAAAGTTGTGAGCGAGTGATTTGGGTACTGCATAAATTAGTTTGCTCTAAAGCCATCCTTACTGAGCTAAGACAAAAATGTGTGAGCCAGAGGCTAAAAAACTGTGAGCTAGCTCACACTAACTCAGCTTAGAGGGAACACTGGTCTACAGTAAATTGATGTTGCTATACATTGCTTTCAAGAACCAAAAGGGAGATCTTAACTAGTTAACAACTGATTTACACTGGTTTCTGCCCTTCTCTCATTCTATAAAATATTCCCTTGGTCTTCATCTTGACAGAGACAAAAAAAACCTCCTAACTTAAAACTGCTATCCTATGTACTAGTCAGTTTGGTGCGGTAGTTAAGAGCATGGACTCTAATCTGGGGAACCGGGTTTGATTCCCCACTCCTCCACATGCAGCTACTGGTGTGACCTTGGGTCAGTCATAAGTTCTTTCAGAGCTGTTCTCTCAAGGGCACTTCTTGAGAGAGCTCTCAGCCCCATCTACCTCACAGGGTGTCTATTGTGGGGAGGGGATGGGAAGGGAACTGAAAGTTGCTCTGAGACTCAAATGGGTAGTGAAGGACCGGGTATAAATCCAATCTCTTCTTCTTTTTCTAGTCAGTATAATTAAACTCAAGACTTTTGGGTATACATATATACCATTTGTGTGCCAGCATCCCCACTCTCAATAATTTGAGGAGTAAGAGAAAAAATGGGAGGAAGGAGATGGTGTCAATGGTGACATTCTAATTTCCCCGAGTTTCTATGGTCTTTACCACAGAAGTCGTGTCATATCCTCCTGACGTTCATTCATCATCAGGCATTGCCCTAAAAATGTGTTGGTGCTGGACCAAGAACCCTAAGTTTAGTGGTTGCACTAAGGCCAGGGAAACCAGAATTCAAATACCCACTCAAATTTAAATCTCACTGGATAACTCCGGGTTTAAAATAAAAGCTCACTCAACCTAACCTACCTTACAGGACGACTGTTGTGGTAAAATTAACTATATGTGCTGTCCAGAGTTCCTTGTAGTAACTGCAGTACAAAAACTGCATGTTGCAGTAGTAGTTATTATCACAAAAAACATGCCGAAATTGTTGCAATTCAGTATTAGAAAATATATCTTTACAAGCAGGAGACCCATAGAGTTTCCCAGGGGAAAGAAAATACCATGGCCTCTTCTAACCCACGCCTGTCTTGTCCCCTCTTTACCAGTTCCCACCTTTTCCATCTCTCCCCCCCCCCAACTTTCTCCAGTTTCCACTCTTTCTCCCCTCTCCCTCTGCTTCTGGTTCCATTCCCCCTCCATTCTCACTACTTACACTTCCTGTTCCCTCCTGTCTTTCCTTCACCTGCTGTAGTCCCTGACACCTCTCTCCATTCATCATCAAACAAAAGACCTAGGGGCCAATCAGTGTTCCCTCTAAGCTGAGTTAGTGTGAGCTAGCTCACAATTTTTTAGCCTCTGGCTCACACATTTTTGTCTTAGCTCAGGAAGGATGGCTCCAGAACAAACTAATTTATGCAGCAGCCAAATCTCCTGCTCACAGCTTTAATGCCAATAGCTCACAAAGTAGAATTTTTGCTCACAGGGCTCCATAGCTTAGAGGGAACATTGGCAACTGTGGGAAGAGAGAGCGAGTATGGCAGCCATCGTTAAATTAACAACAGCAATGTTGTTCAGTCGCACAGTCGAGTCTGAATCTTCGCGACCCCATGGACCAGATCCCGCCAGGCCTTCCGGTCTTCCGCCATCCTCTGAAGTTTGCTCAATTTCATGTTCGTTGCATCTATGACACTGTCTAACCATACTAGCACTTATTATGTTAGATGGTTATTTAAATGGTTTTAGCATTGTTTTAATTGTTTCATTCTAATTTAAGTGTTGATTTTATGCAACCTGCCCAGAGCCAGCCTTGGCTGAGAGGGCGGGACAGAAATTTGATTAAATAAATAAATATAAATAAACGTATTTTGTGTTTTATTTAATTGCCATTGTAAAATACAAAGATTGCACAAATATCTCACAAACTACTTTGTAAAACTTTCAGTCGCCATTTAGGGTTGCCCAGGCAATGTTAGCAGTAGAAAAGAGCAAGCGTCCAGTAGCACCTTAAAGACTAACTGTATAGTATCTGAAGATGTGAGAAGTTACTGAAGAAAGCTCATACCCTGCCACAAATATTGTTATGTCTTTAAGGTACTACTGTATTCTTGCTTTTTTCTACTGCTATAGACAGGCTAACATGGCTACCCATCTCGATCTATCTCCAGGCAACGTTGTGGGTCAGATCTCACAAGTTAGTCCTAACAGGTCTGCAAAAACATCAGGTCCACCTGGCTAATATGGGTCTAGGAGGCTCAGAATTGCATTGGTCTCATTTCTTCCTGGCAGACAGATACCAGAAGGCAATTTTCATGGACTTCTGCTTAGCTCTGCACACAGTGAATTCCTAGATCCCATCCCCAATGTTTTTCAACATCTAAATGAAACTAGTGGGGGAAATCACCTAAAGATTTGGAGCACAGTGTCATCAGTGAACAGCATTTCTTAATCTAGCAGGAGAAATAATGGGTGGGTCAAGCTCTCCCCCTTCTCCAAGCAGGGAACAGAGATCTGGAGGACTTTAGACTAGAAAAGCTCCAGGAAGAAGCTTCAGGAAAAGCTTCCTTAACCTGACCAGGTGAGTGGGAGAGAAAAAGGAGAAGATAAAGCCCAAGGGAGGAAGGAGGAAGTTCTCTCTTTCTTTGGATGCTGCTGAGTCCATGCGAGCAGACAGAACTCGCAACTGAGAAGGCAGCCATTGACCATGTGCTCGGCTGAAGAGCTGGAAGAAAGCTGCAAGGTAATGGACTCTGTAGAGATCTATAACATTCTAAGCTAACGGGCCTGTCCTATATTTCAACAACCGATAGGGCATGTATACAGAGAGGGACAAAGGATTTGCATTTTACCAATTTCTTTTGAATCCCTTGCTCAAGCTGGTGCTGTGCATAAGTATGCTTGTGAAAATTTCTTTTAATAAATACTTTATAACTCTGATGTTAGTAGTGGCTCTCTGGACCACACAGACCTCCACCGTCTCGGACACACTTTTAAAATGGGGCACCAGGGGAAAAGTTGCCTAGTGGCTATTCCTCCAAAGGCACACAAAGCAATACACTGTCCCCATGGTGACCAGACACTGAGCAGCGAGAAACACAGAGGCAAGGCCTCAGAACTTGGAAGGGAAGCTGAGAGTCCTGACCCTCCCAGTGAGCAATTCCTACAAAGGGCAGGTGGTGGCAGCAGTTGAACTGAGAAGGAGAAAAGCCCCTCCCAGGTGTTGGGAAAACCCAGGAGGGTGGGGTGAAAAAGGGCCTGCAGGCCATAGAAGGACTGTTCCACCATACATGGTATAAGCTTTCTGGAGTAGCTACTCTCCTGAGCGAACATGCAGTCAGGCCCCCCAGTGTCTGCAGAACTTGAAAGCAATACAGTAATGCTACATTCCCTTAGCCACCTGCTACAAACAGGCTGACTGACTTTCTGAAAGGCCTGTGTGCATATTAAGTGCCATCAAGCCAACTTATGGCGACCCTATGAATTAATGACTTCTAAATTTTGCTCAGGTCTTGCACACTGAGGGTTGTGGCTTCCTTGATTGAGTCAATCCATCTTATGTTGGGTCTTTCCCTTCTCCTGCTGCCTTCAGCTTTTCCTGGCATCTGAATAGTCTTGTAACATCTAATCTAGTTAAGTAGGGCTTGTTTAAGGTCCAGGGAGTGCCTCCCCCCCCCTTTGCATGGGATGTCTTGGGACAGAAAGAAGGAAATTTCAGTCAAATTGTGGAATAGTGTGTTCACCTCTGGAATGAAGGTGGGGTTGGTACCGAGTATCACCATACCCTTATGAAACATAGACATAGGCCCTTACCTACAGAAAGTGCATCCAGCTCCAGTACTCTTTTGGATGATGTAGCCACTATCAAAAGAGCAACACCTTGAGAGCAAGTAGCTTGAGAAAAATTTCCCTTTATTGGTTTGAATGGAGTCTTGGTAATAACATGCAATTGTGAGTGTAGTGTCCAAGAAAGGAAATGTCACAGCTGAAGGATGTTCAAGGGAAGCACCAGCTAGGATCAGGATAGGAAACTGGACCCTGCGTCAGCATGTCTAGTGACAATGGGCACCCCCACAAAAGTTGTACAGACAGAGACTAGAGGCTCGAGAGCCACAAGCTCTTGGGCCATGCTAAGACGATTTACATCAGCTCCACTGTCTCCCCTTTTAGCTTTAGCAAAACGTTGGGAAGCAATGGAATAGGGAGGAATACATATGGTGCCCCCAGACAATGGTGTTGTCAGGGAATCCATCTGTTTTGCCATAAAACAATGGAACAAACAAAAAAAAGAAATCCAAAAGCTTGGTGTTCTCTGCTGTTCCAATGAGATCTATTATTGGCTGTCCAAATTTCTTTGTCAGCTGTCAAAAAAGATGGCTGTGCAGTGCCTACTTCTCAGGGTCCAGATGACTATGACTGTTCCAGTCCACCTGCATATTGAGGGCACTCCTTATGTAATCTGTCTTTGGTAAGGGTAAATAAGCCTTGGCTCAAGTCAGTAGAGCTGCTGCCTCTTCTGAAGGTTCCTGGATCTGGTGCCCTCTGATGGTTTATGTGGGCCTTTGCTGTTGCATTGTCCATCTGAACAAGGATATTGAGTTTGGCAATCCAAATATGGAAGTAGGCTGGGCTCAAATGGATAGCCCTGAGTTCTAGTAGTTTTATACTAGAAGGCCTCTGAGAGTGTCCAAAGTGCCTTTGTTGTGACCTAGAGGACAGTGGGCTCCCCAATGGGATAGGCTGGTGTCTGTTGTGAATTTGTATTCTGGGGACACTTGGATCAGTTTTTTTCAGAACAAGTATGACGAGAGCCAGTTTGGTGTAGTGGTTAAGACTCTAATCTGGGAGAACCAGGTTTGATTCCCCACTCCTCCACTTACACCTGGCTGGATGACCTTGGGCAAGCCATAGTTCTGGCACAGCTGTCCTTGAAAAAGAGCAGTTTCTGTCAAGAGCTCTCTCAGCCCCACCCACCTCACAGGGTGTCTGTTGTGGGGAGGGTAAGGGAAAGGAAAAGCCGCTCTGAGACTTCTTCTCTTCGGGTAGTGAAGGGTGGGGTATAAATCCAATCTCTTCTTCTTCTTCTTCTTTACTGTCCACCATTTCAAACCCTTAGAAGGCTTTGGTTACATTATGCTTTCTCAAAGCACCAGAGGGTCCACTGCATGCATCCTGGACCATGGAAACCACATTAATAGTCAAGACCATTAACTTTTTTGGGTGAATGAAGAACATGAAAGCCAGTGAGATGAACAGACTAAACTGGCCACTGCCATGATCTTCCAGCCCTTATCCACACAATGGAGGACCCTTCCTGAGGAGGCAGTTGTGGAGGCGTGGTAACACACCTCACGCCAGAGTACTCTTATGGCCCCTCAGCCAGGGAATGACTTGCTGTAGCTCTCATGACAAGGACTCCGCCATGTCAGAGGCTTCTGCCAATGAGCCAGCAGAGACCATTGTTGCAGTTGAAGGAGCTGCCAGCAAAGGCAGAAAAGATTTTAAAAAAACAGAGAGTGGAGAAAAGCTTTTATCATAGCTGAGAGGTAGAAGATAAGACAGAGACACACAATGGGGAAAAAAATCAACCTGAAAGCTCAAGGAGAAGAAGAATGCACAGAGCTCTCCAAAAGCCTTGCCCTCACAAGGAGGCAGGGGGGAAAACATGATGGTGGCAAGCACTCCCACTCCATTGGAGAGGTAAAAGAGCAACCCACTTCTTGACTCCAAGGATCATGGGAAGGAAAGTATCCAAACATCTCAGTGCCCCTTCCTTTCTTCAAGTGAAAAACTGATTTTTGTGATATTTTGACTAGATTGTATTTAACAGTATCTCTCTATATAATAATTCTCTGTTGGTGGTGGCACACTGCTGAACATTCCAAATGGCGCCCACAGCCTTTGGCTCCGTGATCTGTCAGTCAGAAGCTGTCCCTATCCACTGGCTGCGTTGCCTGAGTCTCGCCTCCAACATTCTAAACAGTTTGCTTTTCCTCTCCCCAACATAGCCAGTCAGAATACAGAGGTTATTTGCATATGTCCAGTGTTCCCTCTAAGCTGAGTTAGTGTGAGCTAGCTCATATTTTTTTAGCCTCTGGCTCACACATTTTTGTCTCAGCTCAGGAAGGATGGCTCCAGAGCAAACTGATTGATGCAGTAGCCAAATCTCTCGCTCACAACTTTAATGCCAGTAGCTCACAAAGTAGAATTTTTGCTCATGAGACTCCACAGCTTAGAGGGAACATTGTATGTGGCCTGATTGGCTTTTGCCTCAGAGCACAGAGATCGTTAGAGGCCTTTGTCTCTAACATTCTAAACAGTTTGCTTTTGCTGTTGCTGTTCTGAGGTAAAATGTGTTCTGAGGTACCCTTAGTGCCTGTTGGGAGAAACCATTGTTGCCAATCTCCAGGTAAGGGCTAAAGATCACTCAGAATTACAACTGCTTTCCAGATAGCAGAGATCAGTTCCCCTGGAGAAAATGGTGGACTCTGTGTCCTTATATCCTGCTGAGATGGCCCCTGTATGACAGCCAATGTGACGTAGCAGTCAGGGCTTCAGAGCACGGTAGAGGCTGCAGGGGGGATGGAAAGCTGAAGAGTGAGGGGGAAATAAAGGTAGGTTGATGATTGGCTGGGAAGGAGATAGGGTTGCCAACTCCAGGTGGGAAATTCCTGGAGATTTGAGGGATGGAGCCTGGAGAGGGTGAGGGATGGGACCACAGACAGGTACAATGCCATAGACTCCACCCTCCAAACCAACCATTCCATCATGGGGAACCATTGTTCCCAATCTCCAGGTGAGGGCTGGAGATCACTTAAAATTACAACTGTTCTTCAGGTAGCAGAGATCAGTTCCTCTGGAGAAAATGATGGACTTGGTGTCATACCCTACTGAGGTCGCCACAGCAAATTGACCCTGAGTGCCCTAGGCCGGGGCACTCTCCCAGAGCCTCTTTCTAGATCTCATTGTATTTATTTCCACAACGGGCTTTATTCCTAGTTTTATTATATTTTACTGTTTATTGATTTTATTTGCTACAAATTGCCTTGGGAACTTCATTAGGTGAAAGGCAGTCTGTAAATAACTCAAAAGTAATAAATAACCAAGGAAGCAATTACTGCTCATTGATGCTACATTTCTGTTGAATCAACTACTGATTGTATGAACACAAGATCTGCAGATTCAGGAAGGAAAACAGTATCAATTTTTTCTTCTACAGTTCTGAACTACTTTCTGAACTAAAAAGCAAGCATTCTATGTTTATACAAGGGACCTGACTGTACTGTCAGAACACAGGGGCATAAAGTTATGTCCTTATAAAGTCAACTTCATCTTGTTTAACAGACGAATAACATGTGCTGTTTTAAAGTATTCAAGCATTAATGCCAGGAAAATAAACTGCACATTTTACTCAGATAAAAATACGTTCCAAATGAGTAGTTACAATTATGTGTTGGGTATTTTTCAGATTTTTATCCTGTCCTTCTTCCAAGAAGTTCACAACTGCATACATGTTTCTGTCAAACTGCACCCTCACCCCTTTGAGGATGATTAGGATGGAAGATGGAGCAGTCCTAATAGTCCAAACTAGCCTGATCTCATCAGAGCTTGGAAGCTAAGCAAGGTCTGTACTTGGATGGGGAGATCAACAAGGAACCGTACGGCTGTTATGCAGAGGAAGACAGTGGCAAACTACCTCTGTTCATCTCTTGCCTTGAAAACCCCATAAGGTGGAACTTCATGGGGTTGCCATATGTGGATTGCAACTCAACAGCACTCTTTACTTGGGCTGGAAGATAGTGATTGGATCAAGATTAATGAGAGCCTTGCACCAGAACTGAAAGTTGATCCAGGATCTCTCTGTCTTCGTCAGATGCTCTAATCACTTCACCATGCTCACACCACACACCAGACATTGTACTTTTTGCTATGTTTTTTTAACTACTAGATGGCAGTAAGAATGGAGAGAGGCCAGACAGCAGCAAGAATTTCCCCCTGTGTAATAGTAGCAACAGCTGCATTTCCTAGGGACACTTCTTGCAAAGCTGCAAACAGATTTGACAGAAAAGAATGGCAAGATATTAAACTTGGGATATCAGAGGCAGCAAAGGCAGCTTTTAGGGTTTGGTGGCGTAATCTTCGTGGGGGCGGCGGGGCTTCAGCCCCCGCCGAAATTTTCAAAAAGGTGCTCAGCCTCCCCCGGGAGCCACCCTTGCTCCTAGCAAAGCAATGCCTCTGGCCCAGCCCCAGCCCCCGGAAATTGGAAAGTCTACACCGTGGGAAAGGTATACACAATGCAGACCCATCCATGTCATCACTCACCCACGGCACAGGTAGGTAGAGCAGGCTCACACATGCTGGTCCTGCCTCCATGAAATTGCCAAGTGGTCTGTAGGGGGTTAACACATCGAGACAATGTCCAGATGTACAGCTTCTCCACATGGTCAGCAATATAATAACATGGTCAGCAAAGCAATAAGATAGGGAGGAGAGCCATTGCTCTCATGCACCTCTACTTCCCCATGCAGTAAACGAACACATGGGCTGGGTTGTATGCACAGGCTAATATCTTCTACGTAAGTGTGGATATAAGGGACAACAATCATGCTTTATAGGAATGTTATGTTCTGAATTCAGGGACACGCCAAGAAAAATCGGATAACCTTTGTACTAAAAGTTGGGATGTTCCAATGCTGAAGCTTTTTCTAGAATGCTGTTCCAAGTGCATCTTATCTACCTACTACTACAGTTGGATGGCAGTAGTGATGTTGCGCCCGTATTTGATTATTTTTGCTTTTTGTAGTTTTTTCAGTATTTATGACAGTACGACAGGGAGTAGAGGCTTAATGCTCTGTATTTACTCTGAAGTTTAATGGAACATTACTCTTAAACCTGAAATAATGTAATAAGAGTGATTTATGAGCAGAGAGCCAAAAAAACTGAATGGCCTTGGTCACGACACAACATTTTGACATTGTTATCACGCTGCTTCCTCTAGCATGTAGGAACGGGATCTTTTTTCTGAAATCACTTTGAGCTTCAGAGATGTTCAGATCACCTCCGAATCCAACTCATTCAATCATCCAGATTAAAAGGTACAGGCTAAATGTGTTCCATTAAAGCTAAAACTGTTATAAGAAAATACAACTTAAGGAAGGCCCCGGCCACACGTGCTGGAAAAAGCGGGGGGGGGGAGGCGTGCCTATTTGCGCCGTCACATTCTGATGCGCAATTATGCGATCAGACATGGCGGTGGCTTCCCCATGGCAAAGAGGACGACGGGGGAGAAAGCCGCGCACCAACGCGATCACACCCAGGGAATCCGCAGGCAGCCTGTGGCAAACCATTTGCCAGTAGGTCGTCCCAGGTAGTTTTTTACTGCGCATCTTTAGCAGGACACCACGGGTGCACTACACCTCCCAGATGTTCCATTGTGATCATGCCCAGAAAATCCGCGGGACTATCGTGCCTTCAGCGCAGCAAATGCTTCGTGTGAACGGGGCCGAAATAACTTTTAAAAGTCTTTGTCAGGGCATGCCACTAGTCTCATGGAAATGACTAGCTCATGTCACATACCACACTTGGAACTACCTTTTTTACTTAACCTCTTTCCACTTCTCAAATGCAGGAGGGTAATTATTTATTTTGAAAGACTTCTCATGGACTGAAATTTGCAAGTTACATGCTCTTAACTTAAAGAAAAAACTTCTGACAGACTTCCGTATTTATGTTTTATCCTGTTTACATGTACTAAAATAACTGCCAAGAAAACTGCCATATCGTTCATGAGTCACTTTGCTTAACGGTTCAAGCTTTATTACTATTATGAATGACAAAATTAGGAGAGTAAAATAAAATATTGTGTTTGGAATATTTTTGAAATTAGCTTGAAGTATTTTTAATAATAATATTTGAGCGGAGATAGTAAAAGAAATGGTACAGTCCCTTACTCAGGAAGAAGAGGTCATCATGTTTAGAAACTAAAGTAGCTTTCCAAGTTGACACCACAGTGCGAAAACTGGAACTCTCAGAAGGATTCCATGATCATACATGGAAAGTAATTAAGAAATAAGTTGACACCAAAAGACTCCCCCACTTTTTCCAGAGAAGACTAAATTTATCTACATATCCAGTGCCAACACAGTTCAGGAAATCTTGCAATCAAGCTGTATTTATTTATTTTGTAATATTTATATCCCTCCTTATCTCTGGACGCAAGACAACAAACAAAGCAATAATTGGTGCAGGGACACAAGAACGTGTCAAACAAGATTTAAAACAATACAAACATGCAGTTTAAAAAAATTCAGCCAAATTTGCCAAGACAGTTTACCCTCCACTAAATTCGAGGAGGAGGAGGAGATTGGATTTATACCCTGTCCTTCACTACCCAAAGGCGTCTCAGAGCAGTTTACAATCTCCTTGCCCTTCCCCTCCCCACAACAGACACCCTGGAATGAGATAGGTGGGGCTGAGAAGGCTCTTTCAAGAACTGCTCTTGAGAGAACAGCTCTGAAAGAACTTGTAACTGACCCAAGGTCACAGCAGTGGCTGCATGTGAAGGAGTGGGGAATCAGTTCTCCCAGATTAGAGTCTGCGTTCCTAACCACTACACCACACTGGCTCTCATACCTTCTGATACACTTTCCCAAAGTCAACAAAGGAGGGGTGCCCTCCAATCCTACTCTGGTTGGAGTAGACTTACTGTAGGGGAACTTCCCCCACCCCCCAAAAAAACCCAACAACCTGTGACCTACGTGTTGTCATACATTCATAGCAGAGAATACCACCAGGAGAAGACTACCTGAAGATGATAAGTGGCACATGGGAGTATACCAGGATATTCAGTTCAATAAGGATGAGGGTTCCAGGCCATTAAGGACTTTAAACTGAGCTGGATGCAATTTAACAAAAGCTAACTGGTAACTAGTACAGCTGACACAGCACTGGAGTTATATGTCCTGAGTGGATGACCCTAGACAGGAGCCTCACTGCTATATTTTGTTCCAGTTGAACCTGCCAAGATATCTTCAAAGATAACTCTTTATAAAAAGTGCTACAGTAGTCTAACCTGAAGGGTACAATAGTGTCTATCAGTGTGGCTCAATTGGCAGAGTCTAAATAAATGTTTATTTAAATAAGGAGACAGGTGTAACTGAAAGACGGTGCTCCTAGCAACAGTGCTGGCCAGCTTATCTATCAAGAAGAAGAAGAAGAGATTGGATTTATACCCCGCCCTTCACTACCCAAAGGTGTTTCAAGGACAGCTGTGCCAGAGCTATGGCCAGCTTATCTATCAAGAAGAAGAAGAGATTGGATTTATACCCCGCCCTTCACTACCCAAAGGTGTTTCAAGGACAGCTGTGCCACAAGTACTGAAGAAAGCTTAACTCCATCTAGATCCAGACCAGCCAAACAATTTGCCTTCACAACCACCATCCCTCTGTCTTGATGAAATTTCAGTATGCTCATTCTCAGCCACCTGACCACAGCCTCAAGATCTACATACAAGTTAAAGAGCACTGGGGAACCCCACACAGTAATGGATCCTTGGGAAACCCCATCCAAGCCCCAACATAGCAGGTATTGGGGGGAAAAGGCTAAATAGATTTCAACAGATCAACATACCTAATTCTCAATGTGACCAGATCTGTGGACACTTAACTTGGGAGAATGGATCCATGAACAGATAAGATAGATATTTCTATGAACCTGAAAAAAGCATCAGGTTTGCAGAAAAATCTGCATTCTCCAAAAGGATAGAAACAGTGCCTGCAGCTTTAAGAAACAAATGACCTCAGTGATTGTTGCTAGGCAACCATATAGTATTGCCAGCCTTATGTCGTTTTCTATCAGTAAAAGGCTGGGGAAGGGTTATTTTAGGGCTGCCAAGTGGAGGCAGGTAAATCCCCGCTTTGGAGGCCCGATTTCTGACGCCACGGAATCGGGCCCCGGGGGGAACTCCGCCCCCCCAAAGCGCAGCATGGCTGCGTCACCAGAGGTGACACAACCACATCGATCACGTTGGGGGCGTAGCCCCGATCGTCGGAGGGAAAACTCTATGGTTTTCCCTCCGACGATTGGGGCCACGCCCTCAATGTGTCGAGGTTGCGCGTCACTTCCGGTGACATCCTGGCGGTGCGCACGCACGTCCACTGACAGCTCCCGGAGCCCGGCGAGGCTCCCCCGCTGCCAAGGTAAATAGAATTGGCAACCCTAGGTTATTTTGAGATAGAAATCATTGAGGCTAGGCCCGCTAGCAAGCACGGGGCAATCTGCTACCAACTAACTTACATGACTCACCCAGGCCTGGCTGCTTGCTTCTGTTCAACAACAGCCTTCCCACATGAAAGCTATTATGGTACAACGGTTAGAGTTTCAGAATGGGTTCTGGGAGGCCTGGATTTCAGTCTCTACTTATGTCACAGAAGCTCAGTGGATGACTTTGGGCCAGTCACACGTTCTCTGCCTAGCCAACAGGGTTGTTGAGAGGATAAAATAGAGGAAAGGATAATAATGCAAACTCTTTTGGTCCCCCAGTTGGAGAAAAGCAGATATAAATGAAGTAAATGAATATCAATATAGCCAAAGGTGGGGGCAGGCAGAAAAGACGCAAGTTGGCTGGTGAGTGGAAAGGACAGAAAGAAGCAGGGAAAGATTAGCATGAGGGTTGCCAGGAGGAGGGGGGAAAGAAAGTGTGGGGATGGGGGGGATACACGGAAAAGTGAACCCCATGCAAGTCCTTGCAGGTTCCCCACCATGCAACTGAACCCAAAGGATTCCACGGGAGCCAGTTTGGTGTAGTGGTTAAGTGCGTGGACTCTAATCTAGAAGAACCGGGTTTGATTCCCCACTCCTCCACTTGCAGCTACTGGATGACCTTGGGCAAAAGGCATAGTTCTGATAGGAGCTGTTCTTGAAAAAGAGCAGTTTTGGTCAAGAGCTCTCTCAGCCCCAACTACCTCACAGGGTGTCTGTTGTGGGGAGGGGGAGGGAAAGGAGTTTGTAAGCCGCTCTGAGACACCTTTGGGTAGGGAAGGGCGGGGTATAAATCCAATCTCCTCCTCCTCCTCCTCCACTGTGTAACTGGGCCATGATTTTCCTGGATACCGGCTGCGAGGGTGAGGATGGAGGGAAAGCTGGAAGCAGGGCAGATAAAGGCAGGATAGATGATGGGTGGGAAAGTGAGAAAAAAACAGGGATAGGGGAGAGGCTATGGGGGCTGAGAAGAAGG
>NW_015172005.1:129464-145144 GCF_001447785.1 Gekko japonicus | reverse complement strand
GAAATAGTGGGGGAGGATTAAATGAGATGCCCCCTGCAAGTCCTTGCAGATCCCCTAAATACAAAGAAAATCTAGTTCCAATATTGTACATTCTAAGCAACTACCTGTACTTGAGGAGCAATTGAAAAGGCTCTCTGATGGACCCACCCTCCATTTTCATTATACTTTCTAACCAAGTATATTTTCTACTGCTTTATTGCACATGCATAAGAACTTATATGCTGCACACATATATTTTCACATTCCACAATTTATTATATAAGAATAATTGATCAGTGATATTTCAGAATTTACAAAGTTATACATTGTGTCTCTTATTGTAAGGGCATGAAGCAATTATTATAAAACACACCGTAAAAGAAAACACAGAGCAAAATATTTAGTGCCTAGCTCTATTTTTTTAAAATAACGAACAGGGTTTGCCGCTTCTCAGTTTTTTTGATAAATCTCTGCCCAGCACTCAAAAAACTGCTTTCGCGCATGTTTATTTGTGGTTTTGTGCGAGTGTTGAATTCCACAAATTCTTTCTTGTCTCATAAAACATTAATGGAATGCTGCTTTCTTTTGGGGGGTGTGGGGGTGGAGTACTAGTACCATCTTCCCTGCAGTAAAATGTAATGAGATCCTAAGCAAATAAGCTTTTTTAAAATTCCAATGCTTAACAAAATAAACAAAAACCAGTCAACCTGGAGATAGAAAAGCTGTATACAAGTTTAATAATATATACATTAACGAATACTCTCTGCTGATTTGATTGTTCCAGGACCTGTCTGTACATGAGGAACCGATTTCTTTTATTCTGCTGGGGGGCATTTTTGCAAGTATAGAGCTGTTCCTGTTACTGTCATGCAGATTCCAGCAACATAAGGGTCTTTGGTACCAACATTTTTAGCCAGGCAGTTACTAAAATGAAATAATTTTACAAGCAGAAAGGTTTAACTGGAACACCTGCTGCATGACAAAACTGTTGAATATTGCTTAGTAATAGTAGCATAGGAATGTTCTATTGGCACAGCCAACAACTAACTCTTCTGCATTATAACCTATATTTATCTACAGCATCTATAGTCCACCTTTGTCAAAAAAAGAGTCAAGGCAGATGCACATGCATAGATCCAGGAACTGCTTTCTGCACTCTTCTCTATGATGATTCGTGACAACTTATTACTGACATCAATCACCAACTGCAGATTAAACCAGCAAATTTTTATGCATAATTGACAAAGCACTGGAGACAGCATAGTATAGAGGCAGATAATAGTATTGTATTATCTGATTGTATTATTTATAATTGTATTATTTATTGCTGCCAGCCTCCCTCAGCCCATTCGCAGGAAGGGCGGGATATAAATCGAAATAATAAATAAAAACAACCAAGATGCATCTGGTAGCTTGTCGTGAGACTGATATAAACTCTAATATTGAACAGTTGACTTAGGACATAGTTCTGAAAGTATCTGCAGACTATATAAACACATGCAGATGACAAAAAAGCACTGGAGTTAGAATGGTTATAAGAGTGGAAATGGAGTGAAAAACCATGGTACGAGTACAGTTCAACAGCCAAAGGTATTTATTATTTATCCGGGGCATTTTTTCATGCCTTTCTGCTCTCAAGAGCATGCAAGCCTGTCCCCAAGCTGACAATACCATATATATAATAAATTAAAAAGATAAAATAAACACAATTAAAATGAATAATCATTAAACTAAGAAAACCATTACTAGAACCAGGTAAAACAGCATGCTGCAATTTACATCTCACCACAACTCTCAGTATAACAGAGAAAATCCATTTTCAAAAATCTCTTCAGAATATGCATACTTTTAAAGAGAAGACAAGTAGAGATGGGGCCAAGCAGACATTTAGGGACAAGAAATTGCGTGATCTGAGGACAACGCTGGAAAGGTCCCATAATGAGAACCTGTTAACACTGATCCCCACAATATTGCACAATTGGCTAGCTTCCGGTCTCATGGGAGGATATGATCCTTTGGACCCAAGACATACCTAAATAGTTCTCAGGAGTCGTACCCAAGGCAGGCAACAACAACATAGAAACAATTTGATAAGGCAACCTACATTAAAACAACAAATTTTAAAACATTAAAAAAACAATCTCGAAATACCTTGTGCTGCCCTGTGCCTTCAAAATAACAGTATCTGACAGCTTTGCTGGAAAACTAGGAGGATAAGACTGACCTAACCTCTTCCATGACAGAGGAATGAGGAAGTCAGCTGGATCCCAGGTTTAGAGTTTAAAGCCAGCACTTTGAACTGGGCTTAAAAACAAATTGGGGACCAGTGCAGTTAAACAACCTTTGGTGTTCTATGTCCACCGCAGTAACTCCAAACCACTGCACTTTGCACTAATTGACGTTTCTGAACCACATTCAAAGTCAGCACCATCTAGGACATACTACAGCAATCAGATGCTACTAAGATATGACTAGTCAGCTAGGCCTTCTTCAAGAACAGTCACAGCCGATGAACCAGCTTAAGCTAGTAAAAGGTATTGGGGGTCAGGAGACAAGCAAAATGCTTGATCTATCCAATGTGGGAACAGTATCACGCCAAGAAGAATCCTCATATAATTTCCTAGAACTCTGTCTCTCTGCCCCCACATACAGTAAACTCACAGAGATACTCTATCAAGACATTACAGAGCATGGAAGGCCTTTGCACAGCTCCCCAACATGACTTCTGACACGGCATTCTTTCTTTGCAAGCAGGTGGGTCTGCATGGGCTATGGAAAGTATGCATAGATCTCCCATTTACTGTAACATCCCAGCATAGTGCCTGACTAGCAGCTGTAGGGGAAACAGAAAAACCAAAGCTCAGTTATGCCCTAGATTATGCTCCAATAAATTTCCTCAAGCCCATAAAAAAATGATACATCTCCTGGTTTAAAAACCCAAGAAGACTTTAATTATTGGTGGCTGTCCCCCTGAAAATAACGGTTAAGTCTTTGCTAAGAGAGAAACGACACTTAGCATATGTAGATAGGAGTCAACTTTTTGATATCTATATACAAAAGGAAAAACTCAGTGAAAAAGCCAATTAAAATATGTTTGGTTTAATGTAAACAGGCTGCTGCGTAGGACATATGTCTTTGTTCTTGTAAATGTAATCCCCCTCCCCATTGCTATACCCTGGACTGGAGACTTTGAAATTCCTCTTAAGGATAATAACAGTAGACAGCACTTGAATGCTCTCTTTGAAGCACGCACTATACAGGCTTTACCGCTGACCTTCAATTTTCAACAAGATTAATCCCAGATCTACAGTTGAGGTAGTCTAAATGCGATTATCAATCAGAGTTGCCTTCCCCCCCATTGTTGTTGATCATCTTGAAATACACTGCAAAATGGCAAGCAGTGGGATATAACTACTTGTTCAACTTTTCATTAATATTTTATGCATTTTTTAACCTTATAACTTTTCAAAGCCCACTCCCCCACATGTTGATTACTTCTGGACATTGGATGCCTTGCTTTGTACATCGGCCAGTGTATAGTTACATCGCATCAAGAACAGCCAGGAAACATTTGGCCCCAAGCCTAAGGTCCCTTCTAGATGACAGCAACAGAGTGATTTGGGGTTTTTTATCCGCACCATAAAAGTACTATCTTGATGCAGGACCTGTTGCACAATATATACTCCCTAGGATATAATGAACTGTGAGAAGCAATGTATGTATGTGGAAGTATCCTAAGGCATATCATAACAAGCCAGTAACCTGGGGTCATTTTGTAGAAAAAGAAGTGATTGGACGCCTTGCTTTGTACACCGGACAGTGTATAGTTACATTGCATCAAGAACAGCCAGGAAACATTTGGCCCCAAGCCTAAAGTCCCTTCTAGATGACAGCAACAGAGTGATTTGGGGGGTTTTATCCACACCATAAAAGTACTATCTTGATGCAGGACCTGTTGCACAATATATAGTCCCTAGGACATAATGGACTGTGAGAAGCAATGTATGGAAGAAGTGGCATATCATAACAAGCCAGTAACCAGGGGTCATTTTGTAGAAAAAGAGGTGCAGGAGCTCATTAGCATAACTCATTTGCATATGCCACACCCCCTGACATCACCGGGAGTGTGTCAGAAGTAAACACCCACCACTCAGACTCCGCTGGGCTGTTTTAGATTGCTAGCTACTGGGGGGGGGACATGCAGATCTGTTCTCGCAGAGGGAGAGCTTGTAACAGAATAAAGGTGCCACTGGACTGCTTTGGACCAGGGGACAGGAGGGGGGGCTCTGCAACTTACCTGGCAGCTTCTTGCTCTGACTGAGGGCTGCTGGGAGCAGGCTTTTTGCATGTGCCCGCCCCCTGGGCTCTTTACTGCCGGAGCTCCCCTCCTGTGCGCTCCTGCAGGAAATGACCCCTGCCAGTAACTAAAGTAGTGGGAGGGAGGAACTTTGGGAAACCAATGTAATTCAGACACTAGCCAGATCGGTCACCTGGTAGTGTGAGACAGGAGGACAGCACTCTGCTTTTCTAGCACAGAAGTATTCTTCTCTGCTACATCCTATCAAATTTCAGAAGGGATTTGAGATGAGACATTTGAGGGCACACTGTATTCCTCTCGCAAATTAAAAAAAGAGCCCAACAACATGTGCAAAATTTTTTTGCTCACTACTGGCCAGAGAAAATTAATCATATCCGAGTCTTATTAAAACCAGTGGGACAAGTATCTCACAACTAATTCAAATTCCACAGATTCCAACAGTACTGTATGTAAAATCTCTAATCTAGGACTAAGTGGAAACAACTCCATGTTACAAAGAAAGTAAAAAGTCAAGGTTATGCTGCGTTAACAGTTCTGTCATAAAGACTTACAAATAGAGGAGCTAAGAGGAACCACAGGGAAGGAAAAAATCCCAATCCCCACTTCCTCTCTTATTGCAAAGAAGGCACCTCCATACACAAGGTTTTGGGGTTTTTTAAATTTTTATAAGGTTGAGTGACTCAGGGGCCACCACCCTTGGAGTCCTGTACCTTTTAAGTACTAAACAAGGGAAAATAGCCACTAAGATCCTGACGCACAAATCTGTGCCCCATGTGCTCCCGGGGCCGAATGAGGAGCACACAGTTTTTTGGACTACATTCACTGGCATTTACAGTGTTCAAGATTACCCATACTATCCAGGGAAACAATATGCCAACCCAGCTTGGAGAATGTCAGGTCGCTATTGGTAGGGCCCATCTTGGATGCTTGGTAATTACTTTAACACCACCTGGTTGATGCCTGTGAATGCTGCACTCTTTTCCTCAAGTTTTAAACTAACTAATTTCACCCAAAATGAAAGCAAGTATCCTGAGACACCTGGGGAAACAGGGCATTAATAATGTCAATCCAACCATTGTCTAAGGTAATTCTTTGCTCATTTTAATCCACTCTGGCTCCCCCCACACACACACAACCTCTCAGCACTCCTGGTAGCTCTACCCCAATATTGGATTTTTCTACCCCAAATTCAAACCCCAACAGTCCACAAGACCAATTATATCTGAAGGGATTTTTCACCCAGCAATTCTAATTCAGGCACTCTTGGCAATCAGGAACTAACACTTTTCCTCCTCAGGGGCTGTTGAGAGGGAAGGCAGCATGGTATTGAAGGATCTCATCGGATCTCATTGGTACTTGGATGGGAGACCACCAAGGAAGGTTCTGCAGAGGAAGGCAATGGTGAACCACTTGCCCCTTGCTAGGGATGCCATAAGTTTGTTGTGACTTGACAGCATTTACGCATGTAGGAAGGCTGTATCCATCCAGCAGGAGCAGTTCATACAACATTCCCCTTCCTCTCACTGCCACATCACACCTCCTCTGACCATATTATCCCAGCTCCTACAAAATGGTACCTGAACTCTATCCTAGAATTCGCAGAAGTTGCTAGTAATTTTGGTGTCAAATGATGAGCCCCCTTGCCTGCCTGCCTGCCTGCCTGCCTGCCCGCCTCTCTCTCTCTCTCTCTCTCTCTCTCTCTCTCTCTCTCTCTCTCTCTCTCACACACACACACACACACACACACACACACATACACACACGGAGCTTTGGAACTGAATATAGTGACTGTCTAAAAAGCCTTCTCTCTTTAGGAGGAATTATTCAACAGCAGTAGCCCCATCTTCCTAACAATTTTTAACAAAACCTAGATTATCTTATGGTGCATTGAGTCAGCTTTTATTTGAAATGATAAATGCTCTGTATAGTATAGTAGCGACAATCAATGGAACATACATTCAGATCTTATCAAACTTGAGACAGGGAGCCCACATTCTATGCAGGCAGAGATTTGTAGACCTAACAAATGTTCATTTTTTAAAGGAACGTTTTTGAGGAACTTTTAATATTTTTTACACTTTTTTGTATTTTGCAGAAACCTTCCCCCCTGCTGAAGAATACATCAAAAAGAAAGGAGAAGATGAAGAGGAGAAATTTTTACACACCAATGTGACAACAAATTTCTAAATGTATTTGAATATGAAGGGAAGCCAAATGGAACACATACAGGTGAGTATCGCAGAGATTTGTAGACCTAACAAATGTTCATTTTTTAAAGGAACGTTTTTGAGGAACTTTTAATATTTTTTACACTTTTTTGTATTTTGCAGAAACCTTCCCCCCTGCTGAAGAATACATCAAGAAGAAAGGAGAAGATGAAGAGGATAAATTTTTACACACCAATGTGTAAGGGAAGCCAAATGAAACACATACAGGTGAGTATCATCAGCTAATGGCTGCTAACATATCAGCTCACATACAAGTGCGTACCATCTGAATGCATGAGATTTTTATATCACAATCCAAGCTATAAAGAAAGCTTCTGCAATCACAGGGAATAAAATTCCTCCCAAGGATTGTTCATATATGTGATAATCAAGATTAGTGATGCTGACTGAAAAGTGCTGTAAACCAGAATGGAAGCACACATTTCTCACTCCACCAAAGAAAGTAATGCATCACTGATGTCACTAAGAGTACAGTTGGTATACTTTAATTGGGCCTGCTCCTATAGAAATGTTTCAAATAAGCACTATGGAATATTTTTAATGAATACCTGTAATAATATGGCACCCATTCGTACAGTTTATTACATTCATCAAAATGTAGCATAAAGCTTGGAATTAAAGACAGAAAAACAGTAATACGACAAGACATCCTTTAGCGACTTGCAATCTTTTTTAGACGATAACTAGAGATTGATTAAGTCAGAGGTACATAACTCAAAAAGAGTTACATGGGCCATAATGGATCCTAGCTAAGTGAGGTGTCCTGTGATTTTACCTGACTCCACTCTATGACATTATAACCGACATATCTGTTTGAACGGAAAAGTTTCTCATCTAAGGGGGTCAGAATGTTACTACTCTGACATCCCACCTGCCCAATGGGAACTTTCTCCATTGTTTTCCAAGGGGTTGTAATTGAAATGTACATACCACAGAGAAACTGGATGGAGGGGGGCAGAACGCTCTCCCGTTTCTCATCTAAGGGGGTCAGAATGTTACCACTCTGACATCCCACCCACCCAATGGGAACTTTTTCCATTGCTTTCCAAGGGGTTGTAATTGAAATGTACACACCACAGAGAAATTGGATGGAGGGTGCAGAATGCTCTCCTTCTTCACAAGTTTCCTGCTACACTCCAACAGAGATGCAGAGAGATGTTTCCCAGCCAAGTATGGATCAGAACACTGAGTCCTGGGAGGGAGGATTCTGATCAGTTACTCCCTGAGGAAACTGTAAACCTACTGGGATATGGGTCTTCCAGAAGGGCAGAACTTCCACCGTGGAGTCATCAAGGGCCACACAACTTGGGTTTGCCATGCCACTCATTGTACCCCCCAGAATTAAGTGAACATCCAGGATATCACAAAAACAGCAAACACTACTCAATGAATGCTTGCATATATACATTTTGATGATATAATATCTGAAACACAATAGTACTAAAGATACCTGTGCAACCAACAATTCCCTTCCCTACTTCTGCTTTAGGCATAACAATGAAAGAGGCTTCATCATTCATATTTGAAGAAAAACCAAGTTGCTATGCAAGTTTACTGAGATTTCCTTCCACAATCTATTTGGTATCCCAAAAGAGTTTTGAACAGCTTTAAATTAGACTGTTTTCTGTTTTTCATATTAAACACACTCTCTTGTCCCAGTAAACTCTGGGTTATTTGCAAACACTGCCCCCCATAAGGAATATAAAGATAAAAGCTTTTACACTGCATTAACTGGAATATATCTACATGGAGAGCATAAATAAATTGTTCCTGGCCATCCAAAGAAGTGTAGTAGAAACTCCTCCTTGATTCATTAACAAATTAAATGGCAGCACAGTATCTATAGAACATTTGCCAAAAATAAAAATTTTCTCTGATTTAAATACAAACTGAGTCTTTCAGGACTATACCTGAATGTCCCATGTATTAACTATAACAAACATCTTTTCCCAACACTGAGAGAAATTTCAAAATAAGAACTGCTAGTAGTTCTAGAGCTTTACCATATATATGCTGGTCATTAAGGGATTGTAAAGAATGGAACACATAAACCCATTTTGTTTTAAAAACTCTACCAGACATCCTCTATGATAACTGTAACTACCATGATAGGTGTCAGCCATGATAGTAAGGGAGAGTTCATGGCTATAATGATAGGGAAGCTTGTTTTACCACTGAAGCAGGACACCAATACGCAGTCAACTGTGTTTCTTTTGGAATGCTCACCGTCTTTAGCACAAGAATGTTATACAAGATCAACCTGAAAAACAAGTTTAACACTACTTGTCTACAAGTGAACATTACACCCTCCAACACACCTTTTTAAGATTCCTTGTGAGCAGACAACTTGTGAAATCCAGTACCAGGTAATCAGTCACAACTGGATATGACATACCTTCTCTTTATACTACACCATTCCAGTAATCTGCATCTAAAGTGAATTAGAGTCTCTTTTTGTGACAACAAGCCTTGAACAAATCGTTTAACAGTTTCACATCCCAACCTTCTTGAGACATTAACAAACAGAAATGTGGGGAAATTCCAATAATCTCTAAGCTACCAGTATCTAAAACCTGTTGGATAGGCCTTATGCTTTTTATGTCAGTACAACCAAGGTTTCCCCAGTTACACATCAGAAAAATTAGTACATGGTTACCAATGGTAAATGAGTAGTTTCATTGTAACTCTTTGTAATTTTATTTCCAGGAAACACAGTAGTGTAAACATGCTCACACATACTATATGCATATTACACAGAATGGAAGATCTCAGTATATCAGCCTGACAAGCAGCGCCACTACAATTACCAGCACATAGAATTATTATTAGCCTCCTCACAAATCTGCACTGGTCATTCGCCCCCCAGAATTCACCAATTATGTCTTTTCATCATCTATCCTCCCTTGTTGACTCAGCTGATCTGACCATGCTGATCTATGCTTTTGGAATCTTTGTAAGACCATAATGGGTTATAAATGGGGCTGTCCTTAAAGAAAATTGGAAGCTTCAACCAGTACAAAATGCAGCAGCCTGTTTGTTGTCAGGCACTGGCCAGCATGAAAACATAAGCCTGTATTAAAGCAGATGGACTGATTGGCTGCTTGGTTCAAAGTGCAATGTACAGTACAGACTCTTACCTTTGAAGCTCTTTGAGACCTGGGACTCACATATCAGAAGGGCCACCTTTCCCTGTATGAACCCATGCATTAGTTACATTTCCAGCCCGTTATTTTAGCAAAGCTGACTACATTTTTATTCTGTTTCCCTACGGGAGAAGTTGGTTTTCCTACCCTACCTTCTCTGACCTCTCAAGCATCGAAAGTTAGACATTTAAGTAAATAGGTTTGTCTCAGAGGTCTGCCATCAAATTCACTTGGGAGACAAAATAGAAAGATGGATATCTTCTGATAGATATACTGAAGGAAAAACTTTTGCTCCATTCCTTGGAGCAGGTGGCACTCCGGTAACTAGTCAACAGGGGGGGAAGGCAGTTTGGGTCCACTGGATTCAGCTTGCCTGTTTTGTTTTTTTGGGGGTGGGGTTTGGTTCAGGTTACCCATCATATGATCTGATTAGTGAGATATGAGAAGTTATAGAAGGGGAAAATATCAAAACGCAACCAAACTGACCCTCCATGATTTTGCCTATTAACACGTTCCCGGCTTTGTAAAATGTATCTGGAATTGGTTGTTTTAAGAATTTGTGGGTTTTGCAGTGACCACTAAGCAGAATCTAAAATCAAAACTAGATTCGTATGTGTATTTGTATCACATCACTCCTGTGCTGAAAGACCTGCACTGGTTTCCCATTTATTTCTGGGCATAATTCAAAGAGCTAGCTCTCCCCCCTTAAGGCTCTAAACAGATTGGAGGCAGGGTACCTGAAGGACCATCTCCTCTCAGCCCACCAGTTAAGATCTGCCTCTCAAGCCCTGCTCTCTGTGCCCCTGACTTCAGAGGTGAGGCAGGTAGCAACTAGAGACAGGGCATTTTCTGTGGTATTACCTCATCTCTGCAACACCATTCCCACTGAGGCTTACTTGGCATCATCTACTTTACATTCTTTTAGATGCTAGGCCCAAACACACATTTTTACCCAGGATTTTAATTGGTGGTTTTACCTTACCAGCTTTGTAATGGTCTGCTTCTGTTTTATGGATAGTTTTTATCCTGCTTATGTCCAATGGCTTGTTTTTAATATTGTGTTTCAGTTTTTATTGTAAACCACCTTGAGCAGGACTCTAAACATATCCTAAACAAATAGAGAAATAGTCATTCATTCGATCGATCAACAAAGATTTCTGTACTCTGGCATACAATGCATCCTTGAGCAAATATCTAATACTTTAAGTTGCACATTCATATCTGAAAGATGCTTTGGTGTTAAAAATTTGCATCTAAAAAAAATGGAAATAAACTTATGTTTGGAAAAAAGAATACATACATACAAGCTGGTTGTTATAGGTAGCAGAATTATGGCCAAAAGCAGGACACTGTCTCATCTAGTAGCACAATTTTAAGGTTCTTATTGAACTCATTGCAACTTCATTTTCTTTTATTTTGTATTTTTCATATGTGCATGTGCGTGTGTGCGCATCTGGAAGTCATTATGACCTCTGTTGACTGACTTGTGTGTGCGCATCTGAAAGTCATGGTGATTTCTGGTGACTGACCCCTACTGGGGGCCTGGAGGATATTCCGAGAGGTTGCTGAATAAAGCATGTTCCCGCCTCCCGATAGCTAGTATTGCAAGGTGGTCTCCCATCCAAGTACTTGCCAGAGTCAACCCTGCTTAGCTTTCGAGATCTGATGAGATCAGGCTTACCTGGGCTATCCAGGTCAGGGTGCAACTTCATTTTCTTGAAGGGCCAACATAGGGTAGATTTATAGTCAGGAAGATAGCAAAGAACTAAAAGGTATGAAGGGCAGATGAGACACTTTACCCTCTTTTTCTTTCCCTTAGGAAATTACAATACGAGTGACTACACAGCTTGGCCAATGGTTTTCACAGCTATTATTCAGTTATATTTACTTATTTCAAAATTATGTCAATGGTTAAATCCATAATTCACATCAACTACTACAGCAATTCATACAGATGTGTTTAAAACATTCTTTGGGGTTTTGTGTTTGTTTGGTTTTTTTTGGTTCTTTCAGGACAGATAATTAACAGACACTGGCATTTAGAAATCTGACAATTTCCATCCTTAATGGGCTGTGGTTTGGTCATGCCAAGATGAGACATTTAATGTCTGAAATGTCAGTATAAACCTCCTTTCTTTCATGAGGTTAATAGTTACCCAGAGTGGTGGTGAGGGGTGACTGCAAGATTTTTTATTGGGATTACCATTAAAAGCAAAGAGACTCACCAGTTAAAACTAGATATGCCTCCAATCATTTGCACTTTTATGTATATTCTGTAGTATATACAAAAATGTGTCATTTGTTATATGACTAAAATAGCTAAGAAAGAAAATGCAGCAAAACTAAATGCTGGTCATGTTTCATTATCTATGTAGACTTCCTCTTGCCCCAAGCATAAACAGTTCTGGAAAATCAAGAGGAAAATGAGCCTTCACACTTGACCTCACGCTACATAGGGGGATTTGAATGACCGTACACATCTGGAAAATCCCAAGAGGGAAGAGTTGCATTTCAGCCTGAACATGTTGCTACTTGCCACAAACTCTTGGGACAGAAAGAGTTACAAAATGAACAAAATATAAGTACCATAGATATTGAATCTCTTTACAAGTATTGGATGGAATGAACAACCTTTTACTGCACGCCAGCAGATCATGTCTAAGGGCTTCGATCCTTGTAGCTCCACCTTTCAGCACACCATTTACTATGTGACCTGCATTAACATGGGGTATCTGTTTGCTCCAGAGGGGAGACTTGCTCAGATCTGAGCCATTCTACAGGAAAATCTTGGTGCCAGTCCCAGAAACAGCATGCTTAACAATTAGCTGTCAACAGTTTAGACTTACGAGGCCCAACTTGATGACAGCCAGTCTTTTAGGTACAATACAATCGTTCATGTCCTTATTGCTAAAGCACTGTCATTTGGAGCCCACAAACAGCTGTGTTAAGTACTGGAGAGATAACTCAAATGGTATCACTTTATACATTGCGAGGAACCCCCTTTAAAAAAATGACTTTTTTTTTAAAGAAGACGTTATTGTCTTTTGCTTATGGGAAGAAACCTAAGTTGCTTTATGTTAGAATAACTATTTCCCGTACTGAGTGTCCAGAGTTGTCATGCTTGGGCTCAGTTTAGTCACAGGGAAACCATTTCTTCTTCTACTGCTGGCTCAGAACATGTACCTATTTCCACAGGAAAGGAGAAACACACATTACAGAAAGAACTGTTCAGCCACTGAATCCCTGAGGGCCTCACTGCAGTATAGAATATAGCCTTTGTCGGCCAGGTTACCAAGGAGTGAAAGTTATGTCACATAATCCTCAATTCTGCTCCATACTGTACACCATCTGGAGACAGTCAAAAGCTAATCTGATTTCTGATTTTTTTTTTTTAAAGTGCCTACTTGGATTGGACGTTGTATATGCCATCTGGCAGGAGAAACCGTGTATTCATATCCACTGCTTGCCCATGAATTGCTCACAAAAAAAACAACAGCACAACCCTTCATTTTCTTAATTTAGGAATGTTTTAGAAATGTAGGGACTGTATTTTATACAAATCCACTTATGCCAATATCCAGCCAAACAGCATTGTGCACCTTTGTATTTTCTTGGAACTCAAGTGTTTTGCATGTGCAAAGAAATGAGTGTTATGACAGAGGTAAGCAGTGTAGGATCGATGCACCTGCAGGCGGCAGATAAAACTACCTTCAAGCAAAATTACTTTATAGGGGGGGGGAAGCTGGTTTAAAAGTTATTGTGAAGCATACAGAACGTCCATTCCCAAACAATTTTATGGGGACCAATCCAGAACTTGCCAAAGTGAACTGAAAGACTGATGCTTTATTCTACCTTATATAAATTCAGGTTTTTAATCCATATCATTGCAAACACATTAACAGCATTCAGAAAAATGAAATAAAAGCAACAAATGTCTAAATAAAACATTGTGTATATACTTTTAGAATATATTCCCTGTCAAGGAGTCCAAAGCTGAATCCCATGGGTCCCCAGGGCTGTTGTACACAAGAAACCAAACCCTCTCTTTGCTATATTAAAATATTATTAAGTTTCATTTAATTTCTGTCAGAATAAAGATTCACTCTACTGGCAACACAATGCTCTAAAGACATACAGGAGAAAAACAAGAAAACTAGGTTAACTAACACATTTTCAAGAGTTGTGTTAGATGGCACAAACCTTAAGTCCAAGAATCAAAGGCTGTTAAGAAAACTAGGTTAACTAACACATTTCCAAGAGTTGTGTTAGATAGTCCAAGAATCAAAGGCTGTTGCTCCTGCATTCTCTGTTGCTATCTATTGCAATATAAGCATATCATAGTCCAGGCCTTCAGCCCATCAGAATCTAAACTAGACTCCTCTCTCAGTCTAGACCCTTAGGTCAATTATAGTTTTTGGTCAAGCAGCATCAGGTGACAGCCAATCAGGACACATTCTCACTGGAACTCTCTGGAAAATTAGCTCATCACTCCTGATTCTCCCCCTCCCACCTGTGAGCCGCAGGTTCTCATGAGAAGCTAATTACCACACTTCCAACTCTGGTCTTGAAGATGATAGGGACTATGTAGTCCAAGATATCAATTAGTAACACCTGCAGGATGGAACCAACCCATAACCATTCACATTACCCCTTGAGGGGGGGACCAGAGATGCTTTATCTCACATTCCCATTTTAGTTTTTGACTTGGATGTAAAATGGTACAAAATATGAAGTGTCCCATGCACGTTCATTGCAGAAAAATCTTTCACTGAAATGAATATAAACTAATCACAATGGATGGTCCACCGTGTTTATTTTTCTACCCTTTGATATATTTTGTATCCAATTTTAAAAAGTAAACTATGAAAGAGCTCTAAAATTATTTACATACCTGTGTAAACCCTAATTTATAAAAACCCATTTAAAGGAAAGGGTAACCTTCATAATCTGCACAGGATTAGCATTCAGTGAGTAGCACACAGCTTCTCTCCTACAGAAAAACAACAAGATTCTAATCAAGCCAATATGCTGTAGCAGGGGTCATTTCGTAGAAAAAGAGGTGCAGGAGCTTATTAGCATAACTTATTTGCATATGCCACACCCCCTGACATCACTGGAAGTGTGTCAGAAGGCAACACCCACTGCTCAGGCTCCACTGGACTGTTTTGGATGGCTAGCTATTGGGGGGGGGGAACGTGCAGATCTGTCCTCGCAGAGGAGGGAGAGCTTGTACCTGAATAAAACTTGGTCTTAAAGGTGCCACTCGACTGTTTTGGACTGGGGAGCTGGGGAGGGGGACTCTGCAACTTACCTGGCTGCTTCTTGCTCTGACAGAGGGCTGCTGGGAGCAGGGGGTGGGGCTTGTTGCATGTTGCATCTCATCTTTTGCCCGCCCCCTGGGCTCTTTACTGCCGGAGCTCCGCTCCTGTGCGCTCCTGCAGGAAATGACCCCTGTGCTGTAGTACTTGGAGTTGGACTAGGACCAGAGAGCTCTGGGTCTGAAATTCTCACTTGCCATGCAACTTACTATGTAACCTTGGGCTAGTCACTTTCTGTCAGTACAGCCTAATTCACAGAGTTGTTGTGAAGATGAAAACAAAGGAGATGAGAGTTGTGTGTACCACCCTGAGCTTGGAGGAAGGTCAGGATGAAAATACACCAAATAAAACCTCCATCACATTGAAAGAGTTTGGAATGTTCATTAGCCATCTTCCACATATAACATGGTCACAGTTTATCCAGAAGAGATCAAAAGGTTAGGCTCATAGTGGGCAGTGCCAATGGTTTCACACTGGCTTTCCTATACCATCCAAAAAGGTCTGTAACATTTTTCACTTGCTCCATGTAGGGTTTTTACAATGTTCATGAATTTTTCAAGGAAATCATAATCATAGAATGTGCCATACAGACCAAGTACTCCAGTAAATGAACACACACAGCAAATGTTCTGTTTATGATAAAATGACAATGGACAGTCTCCCCAGAGTTGCAACACAAGGGCATTTCACACAA
>NW_015172005.1:80726-128928 GCF_001447785.1 Gekko japonicus | reverse complement strand
AAACCAATCAGTTGTTCCATATCCGGTTCTAACTGTCGCTTCTTGACCCTTATACAGGTTTCTCAAGAGACATGTGAGGTGGTCTGGTACTCCCATCTCTTTAAGGACCTGCCATAATTTGTTGTGATCCACACAGTCAAAGGCTTTAGCATAGTCAATGAAGAGTATACAACATGATAAACTTGAAAATATATTAGTCACCTCTCTTTGATCTTTTATGTTAATTTTTAATATTTATCACGGGAAAAATGCATATTAAGACAATTTTTATTTTCATCTGTTTGAATATCCCTTAAGGAATCAATCAATTAATTTGGCATTAGTCTGTACTATAACACTGATTTTTATACCCAATTCATTCTCTCTTGCTTGTTTGCCATGAAACTAGCAAGCAAAACTATACCTTCCTTATCCATACTACGGGATTTTTAACACTTGTTTTCCACCACTGATGCTCAACTGGGGTCTGAACCATTACCTTCCTCATTTTTATTCTGTACTCAAGATCTTGCCTATTTCTTAAATCATAAAGTAAAAAACCTACATTGTTCTCTCTACCTCTCACTCCCAGCTCCCCCTTCCCACACTTCCTTCAATTATTACTCCACATTTCACTCAATATTACTAAACTGTTGATATCATCCAATTCCTCCACGTTCTACTATAGCCTATATCCCTTCACCAACTTCTACCAACTGACATCATTCCCACCACTAAATGGACTGGATCCTGTGAAGGATTTCTATTAACGGAAAGGGGAAATTATTTTCACTTATTTCCCCCTTCCCCACAGCAGGTCTTTGATCTCACCCCATTCCTTTCCCTGTCTTACAGGAACAGCACTTCAGTCATTCCTTAACACATCCTCCTTCTTCAAACTATTGTCTAGTCTACCTTCTGTTCTTTCCCTCAGATCCTTACAGCATACTTCTTACTGCTTTGTTGTCTTTCACGCATCTAGCTCCTCTCTTGACAGCCCCCTTATAATTTATTCAGATAATGTATTTACAAAGTCTGGTTTCCACCCTCTTTGATATACCGAATCAAAAATTAGCAATGAGTACCTCACACACAGATCTAATAATCTCTCATAGAATCACAGAGCTGGAAGAGTCCATAGAGGCCATCTAGTCCAACCCCCTGTTCAATGCAGGTTCAGTTAGAGCACCATCATTCTTTTTGATGCAGTTGATTACTTTCTCCTTCTTGACTCCCTTTCACCCCCAAGTTTCCACAACTCTGTTCTCAGCTGGTTGTCCACCTCCCTGTCTAATTATTCATTCAATGTTTCTAGTTGGAGAAGCTCTTCTTCAGCTTTTCCTTTGTCCATTGGGGTCTACTCAGAGATCCGTCCATGGCTCACTTCTGTTCTCTTTCTACACATTGTCTCTGGGTGACCTCATCAAATTCCATGGCTTTCAATACCACTTGTACATGTAGGACACCAAGCTTTACCTCTCTTTTGACCTCCCTCCAATCTCACATCTCCAGTTACTTGTCTGATATGGATGTCTCAATTCATCTCACACTCAATATGTCCAAGACTCAACTTGCCATCTTTCCTCTTTTCCTTGTAAAGGTAAAGGTAAAGGTTCCCTTGCTTGGATGCCAGTCAAATCTGACTCTAGGGTTGCGGTGCTCATCTCCGTTTCAAAGCTGAAGAGCCAGCGCTGTCCGAAGACGTTTCCGTGGTCATGTGGCCAGCATGACTAAACACCAAGGTGCACGGGACGCTGTTACCTTCCTACTGAAGTGGTACCTATTTATCTACTTGCAATTTCTTGCTTTCAAACTGCTTGGTTGGCAGGAGCTGGAACTAGAGACGGGAGCTCACTCCATCATGCGGCACACTCGGGTCTCAAACCGCTGAATTACCGACCTTCCACAGCCTGCAGTTCAGCGTCTTAACCACTTGAGCCACCGCAGCTCCTCTTTTCCTTGTACACACCCCAAATTTACAGCATTACTATTCACTCTGTGCAACAAACATGAACTTACCTTTTTTTGATGCCTTTCTCTTTTGCTCTCCACATTCAGTACATTACTAGGTCACATCATTATTCTTTATTCATCACTCTGGCCATGTTATTTTCCTCCTCCACAATGCCTTCCTGTCTACCCCAAAACCAACACAAATTTCACATTTGTAAAAGACAACCTAGCTTTCCTGCTTTGTCTCTTTTTCTCCCCTCATGTTTGAATACATTCCAGTCATGGACCTCAGTCTTTCAGCTTCATCATCTTCAGACATTCCAATTTTATCTACCTCACATTTCTTGTTATTCTTCCATTGTTATAACTACCTCCCAGAAGTAATTGTATGAGATCACTTCCATGAGACCACTCTCACTTCCAAATCCCTTCATAGACCCCACCATCTCCATGAGCTCTTTGACACAACTTCTTAGATGTGAGTACGGATCCAAGTGATCTGGCTTGTATTCAAATGTAGATGATAATATCAAGTTGACTGGCACAATCATAGGACAATCGAAAACCAAAAAGAACTGTGACGATGTGACGCTTAATAAATTTCTTTAAGAATTATACAAAAAGTGAACAATGTAGTAGAAAATATACAGAATAATAGAAAATGTGACGGTGGTCTCCGGAATGCCTTGCCGTTTCGATGGTTGATCTTCTTCCGAACAAAGATGTGAGACAAATACTGTCTCTCAACAATTCATTTCCTCTGGTGATGTATCAAAGATTCACAAGTATCAATGATGATTTTCAACATTCATAATAGCTATAGTTCCTAGTGGAGCCTTCCGTGGGCTATTGGTATTGTAACTGTTTTGCTCATTTCTTCTAAGAGACAAATTCACTACACACTTTCTGGGCTTGGCACAACAAACAAGCCACAAACACAAAACAGAACCATTGAGAGGTTCTTGAAAGAATTTTTAGTTAAAAATTTTTATCCTTATGAGCATTTCAAACCCCAGTCTTTTTCCTCAGGAATTCCAAACAGATATAAATTCATTTTTGACAATACAAGAGATAGTTATATTACTCGTTTCCTCAACATTTTCACATTCCATAAAAGTGTGCAAGCACATTCATTTTATATAGTAGCTATGTATGACGGAGTGAGCTCCCGTCTCTAGTTCCAGCTCCTGCCAACCTGGCAGTTCGAAAGCAAGAAATTGGCAAGTAAATAGGTA
The DNA here is from genome assembly GCF_001447785.1 of Gekko japonicus. Lineage (NCBI taxonomy): Eukaryota > Metazoa > Chordata > Lepidosauria > Squamata > Gekkonidae > Gekko > Gekko japonicus. Next base: position 125,761 of record NW_015172005.1, on the reverse strand, counting down.
CCACTTCGGTGGGAAGGTAACAGCGTTCTGTGCGCCTTGGTGTTTAGTCATGAGCTCCCATCTTTAGTTCCAGCTCCTGCCAACCTAGCAGTTCGAAAGCAAGAAATTGCAAGTAGATAAATAGGTACCACTTCAGTGGGAAGGTAACAGCATTCCGTGCGCCTTGGTGTTTAGTCATGCCGGCCACATGACCACGGAAACGTCTTCAGACAGCGGTGGCTCTTCGGCTTTGAAATGGAGATGAGCACCGCAACCCTAGAGTCAGATTCGACTGGCTTTCGAGCAAGGGAACCTTTACCTTTATGTTTGCCCTAAACAGCAAATCAAAGGGGGGAGGGGTCAAAGCCCTAGAGACTCAGTAGAGGAGCTAGATTCGAGTCCAGTAGCACCATACATGCCAACAGAATACTGGGGGTATAAGCTTTTGAAAGCCAACTTCATCAGGGAAAGGGAGCTTTTGACTTTTGAAAGCTTATACTCTGAAAATCTCATTGGTCTTTTAGGGGCTATTGGACTCAAATCTAGTTCTTCTACTGCAGACCAACATGGCTTTCCTCTGAAACTACACTCAGTGAACATGGGCCAGATGACACAGTAAGGACACCCAGCTGTGTGTCCTCTGCATGCTTAAGGATACTCATCTACTCGACACACTTCACATGTTTACTGGGGGGGGGGGGAATCATTGCCACAGAAAAATTTCTCCGTAAAGTATGAAGCACATCTTAAACACCTGGCGTGATTTTTCTTCAATGAACAAGTTCCACAACCTTGGCAATCACATATTAAAGAGAGCTGCCTGCCAGAAAAAGGCATGCCTTCCGATAACAAAGCAGTGAAGTCATCTTGGACACATGCCACTGGGCTGTCTTTTCTTGTGTGCAGCACCTCTCCACTCTGCTCAATGTACACAATGCTTATAAAGGAAATGATTCCTGAACCCCCAAAGAACGCAGGTTTTATAAAGAGAAACTATATGGGGGAAACCCAGAAAGAAGAAAACCTAGGAAGTGGTGGCAGCTACAAGCATGGACGGCTTCAAAAGGGAATTAGATAAGCATATGGAGCAGAGGTCCATCAGTGGCTATTAGCCACAAGGTATAGATAGGGGCTCTGGGGCAAGTGATGCTCTGTATTCTTGGTGCTTGGGGGGGGGGGTCAACAGTGGGAGGGCTTCTAATGTCCTGGCCCCACTGGTGGACCTCCTGATGGCACCTGGTATTTCTGGCCACTGTGTGATACAGAGTGTTGGACTGGATGGGCCTTTGGCCTGATCCCACATTGGCGTCTCTTATGTTCTTATGTTCTTATGTTAAGAGGAGCAACATAATCACAATATTTGGGGAAGGGTGTACAACCAGCAAACAATTAGTATCGTAAAAATTAAGAAGAATTAACACATTCTCAAAAAAAGAATGGCATGTTTGGCCTACTTTTGTTAAGATGGTATAAGATTTGTTACAGAACACTTAATGCCATTTCCTTCTTCTTTTTTTTAAATAACAAATATATGGCCTCAACCAGCCAGAGGTCTGACAGGTGAAACTAAAGAACACCTGGTCACTCTTCGGGGAAGATGAAGGAAAATCAGATGGACTATCTGATGGCAGAACAGATTATACCATAGGTAAACACTACTATCCTGTGTTAAGTCTAGCTAGACAGACCACAAACTGAAATGTAAGTGCTTTGTTTTGTAAAGCCACCTGAACAAACAAATCTTTTACTAAATCAGTATCAATACACCATTCAAGACTAAGGATTGCCAGCACCAATATCATGCCTCTCCAACACTGAATGCAAACAGCAGAGGGACATGCAAAATATCACAACTGCCTCACCTTTACGGTGGTTCTTTGCAAAAAAAAAAAAAAAAAAAGAATTCCAGCACCATTAAACCAATCCATGGAGGCCTCATCTAAGCAAAATATTCACTGGAGTCCTCATCTCTCATTTACTTGTGCAAAATGTTCCTTTATCCTTCAATACAAGCCCTGTTAAAATACTATCTACAACTTCAACTCTATCTAGCAGGGTTAAAGAGATGCCATATTTCAATAAACTAGTTTCCTGGTTCATTTGTTTCCTCACAATGTATAGGTGGGCTAGGATGGAGGAAAGAGCCAGAAAGCCTGTGGCCTTTGCGCTTTTGTGCTGAATTTCAGCATGAATTAGAATCTGAACATGCCTACCATTTAAGAAGGGAAAGGAAGGTTCACTAACCAAAACAATCTTCTTACACTGTTGCCTCTAAGCCTACCAAATATACTATAGTAACTTACAAGCAGGTACAATAAGGTGCTATTCAGGACCGCATAATGCTTCTTACCTCAACATTTACAGTAAGAAAACATTAAGACAGTAATTTGGGGGTAACTTTTCATTTTTAATCACATTTGCATCCTTTTATTCGACACAGAAAATCTCCCATTTTATACTCACTAGCTATTTATAAACAGGGATTTGATTTTTTTTTTCTCCTTCATCAAAGTCTGATTACTGATCCACTACACCACTCTTAAATTTTAATCTATTACAGTTATCAAATCCGGGAAATTTAAAATAGAAGGAAGAACATAAGGAAACCTAACTATTGGAGAAATCTTACTTTACTCTAGAACCAAAAAAAAGCACGCAATGGCCAAAGAGGGCACTAACATCAAGCACTTTCACTGTGCCTCTGGGAACACAGGCCTGCTACGTGATGAGTTTATATGTGTATTGTCAAGGCCATGCAAGTATGTATCAAAGAGCTTCTCTTTTAGTCTGCAGTACCAAATATTTTGTATTATTTTTGATTCCTTTATCTCACAATTAGAATGAGATATAGTCCAATGCAAGAACTGCAGACAATACTGAAATGCCACTTCATGATTCTCTATAACAATTCTCCCAAGGGCATAACAGCACATATCTGGATGTCTCCAACAGCAAGACAGTTCCACAGGAAGAAATGTTGTCTCTTCTGCACGCATACCAAACAATTTGCCATGTCACATGAACACATCAATAGGACAGGGAGGGAAAAAACCAGAAAAAGAAGAATGAATTAAGAAGTCGACACCAAATTGAAATGTAATAATTTATCGAAAGGAGAAAAAAAAATACTGACCTACAGTGAATGAATTTTTAAAAATCCATTGGTTATATTTGGGATTTTCTTTCTTTTAAGTTTTACTTGATTGGGTTTTTCATTTAAAATTATCTCATATCAAACAAAATTCCAAGTAATGGAGATAGGAAAGAGGTATGTGCCTGAATTTCACTTCCTTGGAAAGCAGATACTGCAGGACATTGAGCGATTGTAAATCTTATAATGGTTGACATTCACTATGATGGATGTAATCCTGTTCAGCCAACAGTCAGCCAGGTAATAAGGTTGAGCATGTAGCATAAACAAACCCAACATGTTCTAAAGCTAGCTACAAAAAATGAACCTTCGGCATTAAACTTGTGATTTAACATACAGCAGCAGCAGATCATAAGATGTGACCTCTCAGGATGGGAACAGGAGAGCTTCTTTCACTGCAGAAGGCTGCCCGCTCTGTCTCTATGGGTGGGGTAGCAAAGCAGCAATTGCCAACTCTGCTACACCAGGACTAGCTGGAAGCAACTAGAAAGCACAGATCTCCTTTATACAGCAGCAGACAATAAAGTAGCTTCTTTGAAGGAGAAAATGGGACACACAATGGCCAGCAGTGGTTCACGCTGCTTTGCAGCAGCAACCTCCATCTTGACCCCATCGAAACAGCATTGCACTCACCAGGGGTCATTTGGGGGGGACGCGGGGAGACGCCATGCCCCCGGGTGAGGTGCGGGAGGGCGGGGCCTGGAGCTCCCTGCTGGTGCCCGCTGGAGGTCGCCGCCGGCTGTGGGGAGGACACACTTCCGGTGATGTCAGGGGGTGTGGCATATGCTAATGAGTTGTGCTAATGAGTCCCCCTAGCTCTTTTTCTACGAAATGACCCCTGGCCACCCACCAACTGCATAGTGAAAGGGACATGGGATAATTGAAAGGGACAAGGGTGGTCACTGGGGCCACTCTCTGTTCCAGCTTAGCTGCATGGGAAGTTACAATGGAATCCAACCTACAAATGATACTATGACATTGACCTGTTCTATTTTCTTATCCACACAGGGGTGGCACTATTCTGATGATAACTCCAATTGTTCACAGATGCCAGCAATGTTATTTCTCCACAAACTTTTCATTTCAAAGAGATAATTTACACTTCTACTTCGTGGCACCCTATCACTATGCCTCTGTCCCCAAACTGCTGTTAGGAAGTGAAACCCCTAACCCTGAATGCAATACCGAAGGATCAACTTGTACAACTTCTGGAAGATAGAACATAATTTTTCTTTATCTCTATGGTTTGAAAATATTTGGCAATTTTACTTAATGGACAAAATTAAGTGGACTATTAATAATGTATCTTATGAAAAATATAAAATAGAATATTCAGTTTGGTTACCAATTTTGGAATGTTTAAGTTCACAAATGGAAATATCAGAAGACATCTTTAAAAACTGATGGACCCATGTTAAGTTTCAATATGGTTAGATATATGTTATATCGTTTAATTAATGTTTGTTATAATATTGTTATTTGAAGAACACTGCATGTTGAAAATTTAACATAATTGTATATTTAAAGTTAATAAAATATTTTTTTAAAAAAAACTTGTACAACTTCTCCCTCCCCAATAAGACTGCACCCCAGGCTCAGCTAACTCTAGCTAGAAACTTTGTGCTCTCTCTCTCATATTCCAATTTTCCCCTCAGCAAGCAAGCTACCCCTCCCCCTCAAAAAAAGGGAGAAAACTGTTAAGTGTTAGAATGCCAGTGATTTTGTTTTTAATGCAACTTTGCAAGAGATTGCTGCACAGCTTGGAGGTAACAGAGGAGGAAACTGCAATGAACAGGATGGATAACTTGCATAGTAAGATCATTACACCACAGAAATTGTGCTTTTATTCCACAAAACAGAACATACACACGTGGAAAAAATTGGGAATAATGGCAAAATAGTAGAATTGCACATTATTACTGACATTGACTCTGTAGTCACTGTGTATTGGGCAACTGGATCCCAAATGCCTGGCATGGAACCACTCTTACTGCTTTTGAAAGGGAATGGACTACAGTAGCAAGTCTTTACAGACAGTATATGGCAGGAAAGGGAAGGATTAAACTATGAGACTTGTCTAAAGCTGACCATACATACACAAACATTTTTTTAAAAGTTACTGATGGCTGTTGCACGAAGAGGAACAATTCTCTATAACTTCTGCTAGTCATTCAATGTAATGCTTTACTTTCCTCACTTAATTCTTATTGTAATTCCAGACCCCCTACTTATCTCCCTTAAATTCTTTATACCCTTTGTCATGTTTATTGTCTAAACCAGCAGTGGCCAAACTGTGGCTCGGGAGCCACATGCAGCTCTTTCACACATATTGTGCAGCTCCTGGCAGGGCAGCTGGGAAAGCGAAGGGGAGGCATGCCTCCCCGATCGGTCTTCTCTTCCCCAGCCAGTGTTCCCCTACCTGGATAGGCTTGAGGTGTGTGTGGGGGGAGCAGAGAAAGAAAGCAACTTTAACTTTAAATGCATCTTCAAAGCGCCCCCCCCCCCGGCATGGAGAAGGCATTTGTCTCTTTAAATACCTTCTCCAAGTCAAGCTGGCTGGCATGGGGGCATTGGAGAACACATTTAAAGTTAAAGTTGCTTTCTTTCCCCCTCTCCCTTCCTCCCTCCCCATTTATTTGTTTTCTTTCCACCACTCTCTTTCTCTCTTCCCCTTCTTTCCTCCCTCCCCCATCTATTTGCTTTCTTTCCACCTTTCTTTCTTTTTACTTTTTTCTCTCTCTCTTTTCCTTCCTTGCTTATCTTTCTCTCTCTTCCTTCCTCTCCCTCATTTATTTGTTTTCTTTGTTTCTCTCTCTCTCCCTTTTTCTGCCTCTTTCATTCTTTCCACCTTTCTCTTTCTCTCATCCTTCCTTCCCTCCCCATCTATTTGCTTTCTTTTTTTCTTTTTTCTTTCTCTATTTCCCTCTTCCTTCCTTCCCCATCTATTTGCTTTCTTTGTTTTTTTCTCTTTTTTGCTGCCTTCCTTCCCCTATTTTCTTTCTTTCCACCTTTCTTTCTCTTTTTCTTTCTCCCTTCCTTTCTTTCTCTCTCTTCCTTCCTTTCTCTCTCTTCCTTCCTTTCCCCTTCCCCCATCTATTTGTTCTTTGTTTCTCTCTCTTTCTCTCTTCCATTCTTTCTTTCCACCTGTCTTTCTCTCTCTCTTAGAAAAATAAATATCATTAGCAAACAAATAAATATCATTGGACAAATAAATATCATTATCAGCAGGGGTCATTTTGTAGAAAAAAAGGAGCTCATTAGCATAACTCATTAGCATATGCCACACACCCCTGACATCACCGGAAGTATGTCAGAAGGCAACACCCACCGCTCAGGCTCCACTCCAAAAATCTCCAGAAAAAGGGAGAAGGGGGAGGATGAGATTGTCATTGTGCAAAGTCTGATTTGTGGAATTCAGAAACTCGCGTGTGGATTGGTTTTATTTTGAGGACAGCATGATAGCACGTGTATACTTTATCTGTGGCAAAGTCAGAAAGAGGGGGGGGGGAAAGAGAGCAACACTTTTTTAGTGCATCCCGTAGTGATAACAATCGTTAAGCAATTACAGAGTGCATGGATGTGTGTACATCAATGTTTCTTTCTGTTGAGGAACACATGCCTTATATAAAGTCAGAGCTGGGGGGGGGTTCTGTCTACAATATGGATTAATAAGAAGCCAGGGTGAGCCTAAACACTTGAAATGGAAATATGGATGTGTATCACCCCATTGCCTATACCACAGATGATTTCCAATTTCTCACTCCTCATTCCCCATGTTTTAACCCCTCATCCCCCATTTCAGTTTTGCTGCTGCACTGAGAAAATAAATCTCTTAATTCTATTTTCTATGTCATTTCCTGTTTTGTTACATTCAAAATTTCCACAGAACATGTGCATTTTTAATATTATGTGTACGTCAACAAATCACCATGACACATTGCAGAGGGGCAGAGAGAAACACAGAGGAACAGAGGAGCAGAGAGAGACACGAACAGAGGGGGAGAGAGACACACACTGAGGGGCAGACAGTGAGACACAAACAGAGACACACATACAGAGAGGGGGCAGGGAGAAACACAGAGTAACAGAGGGGCAGAGAGAGACGCAAACAGTGGGTGGGAGAGAGACACACACACAAACAGAGGGGCAGAGAGAGAAATGGAGGAACACAATAGACACACAATAGGCACACACACACACACTCGCCACCTGAAGCAAGGCCCCCCACTGGAGTGGCCATGCCCCCACCAGGCGGGCCAGAAAAGGTGGGGGGGCTCAACAGGCCTTCCCCCACCCACCCGCTTCGGGGCGGGCGAGGGAAGGCATGGAGATACATTTAAATGCCTCCTCTCTCCTTGGAAAGCCTTCCCTGGCCTGCCCGCCTAGGTGGGTGGGCCAGGGAAGGCTGGGAGGACTGAACAGGCCTTCCCCCACCTGCTTTGGCTCCTGGGAAGGCCAGGGACCGTCCAACTTACCTTGCTGCTTCCTGCTCCTCACAGCCTGACTGAGGGCTGCTGGGGGCGTGGCTTGCTGCATATGTCTGCTCCTGGGCTCCTTATTGCTGGAGCGCTGCTCTGGTGCGCTCCAGCAGGAAATGACCCAATTATCAATACCTGTTTTTACCTCTTTTGTTTTTATTTTTGGCAGTGTCATTTAATATTAATAAAAAGCAAATTTGCATATTTTTCAATAAAGATGTGTAACATTTGTTCATGTCTTGCGGCTCTTAAACATCTGACGTTTATTCTATGTGGCTCTTATGTTAAGTAAATTTGGCCACCCCTGGTCTAGACCATTGTGCTTGATTACAGGAATTCATTTGTCTGTTTCAACTACTGGGAATCTTTTTTTTAATATTTTTTATTTATTTTAACAAACCAACAACAACCAATAAAAGGATCCTTCTCCTTTGATACATATGTTCTAATCAAAATGTTCACCTGTTATCAAATTATCTATGCAGATTATCTATACAAAAACTAAAGTATTTTTTATCAAGTCAGATATATAGTTTCAACCAAGTATTTGAGAATACACTGCCATTTCTTCCATGAAGTTTCATAGTTAAGTTATCTAATGCTGCCAAATCTATAATTTTAGCAATAAAATCTTGTTTGGAAGGAAGCTCTTTTTTCTTCCAATATTTTGCCAGAGAAATTCTGGCCGCTGTTAAAAGGTGTATACTGCTGGGCATCTTTATTTCTAATTTATGCCTTCCCATTTCATTTCTGTTCTATTTTCTTCTTGTTGTTGCTCAATGTATCCTTTCCCTTCATTTTTAAAATTTCATTGTTTTAAACAAAAAGACCACCGTTCTAATAATGGCTGAATTCATTGTGTGTTTAGCTTACTTCTTTGATGGTTTTTAAGCAATGTTTAAGGCAACCACTTTTTATTTTCTACATTTAATAAAACTGACCACACACTCAACATGCCATTCAACATCTCTACTTTCTTTAATTAAACAAACTGAATCGTTAGACTGTTGTAATCTGGTACAAATGTTATTCAGAACAATCAAATTTGCAATTTATTTTGTCAATTTATTTATTCAAATTCCCTGTCTATATAAATCTTCTAGATTAATTTAACATTTTCAACAGAGTAGTTACACATTCAACATTAATATTTTGATTTTCCAAGGAAGCCATGTACTGGGTTGAATTCCATTCAGCGCCAGTGTGTTTGGTGGTAGTGGATTTTTTTCCCCACCTCCTCCACCCCCAGCAGCCAGAAAAGGTGGTGCCAAAGGGTAGGGAACCCACATGAAGAAACACTATGCAACACCGTCAGATTAACTGATAAAAGCAAGTGAAATTGATCCTTTCTGCCTCTTTTGTCAGTTTAGCTGCGTCCGTGCTCCAAGTATCGCCTCTGCAAAGTTCACAGGTGATGGTTTGGGGAAGGGAAAGTTGGGGAAAACTTTCAACATTTCTTATGCTGGTGCTGTACAGAATTCAGGTTTCAGTAATTTAAGAACTAAAGCCACTCTTATGTTATTTATTCTCTCCCTTCCCCAAGCTTGGTCATTACTGTCCTGCGTTTCTTGGAAACATCATGAATTTGAGGTGAAAAACCCAACTCAACCATGGAAGAATAGCCAAAAATCACAGTTTTATTGCTAGTTCATGTTGTGCAAATATTTGCACAATTTTTAGATGACTGAATAAGCAAGCCTGTGTTTAAAATAATATTTTTAGAGAGACCCTTACAAACAGTTATAAGGAAGAGAAATTACATGCTTTTTTGCTTCTTGAGTGTTTTCTGGTATATATCGCAAAAGAAGTCATAATTCTACAAATTAGATCAATATTTCGCTTGAACAGCCACTTTCTCAGTCTTGCTACCTCCAAACCTTCATTACACACCTCACGTACTGTTAAAAGACATTATAAACTAGCTTACTCCTTGAACAGCTTCAGATCTTATACACAAGCAGGACAGGAGGAAGTGAATGGCTCATATCTTGTTTTCTTTTTAACTTCCTAAGCAACATCATAAACTGGAACACCGACAGGTCCTCTGTGGTGGGATCAGTGAGTTCCAGAACACCAGTACGACCCATTTCTCTGCAAGGCAGATGAATAAATTCCCATTTTGCATGTTAATAGGGACTTTGGGCATTTACTTCCTTCCCACCAACCTGTAATATCCAAAGCTGCCCTGAATAAAAGCAGGGCTGCCAATCACACATAGCTGGAAGAGAGATACAAGGGATTAAAGCCATTATTTTTACTGCCCGGCCATTCATAAGACTGGCTAGCTTCTGTGTCTTCCTTTCCACAAATATACTGTTTCCTACCTACAGCCTCTGTCGTTATGGTTACCTGAACTCCGCCTTTGTTCCTATTTGCTCTTGAACCTCGCCAGTTTCCTGCTTGGCTGTTCTGGTCCCCAGACACTCCCTTCCATTCTGCTCCCTCACACTTCATTCCCTTCTTCACCATTTTCTTAGACCTTGAGCCAAAGAGCCAGTGTGGAGTAGTGGCTAAGAGCGGCAGACTCTAATCTGGAGAACCGGGTTTGATTCCCCATTCCTCCACATGAAGTCAGCTGGGTGGCCTTCGGTCACTCACAGTTCTCTCAGCCCCACCTACCTCACAGGGCGTCTGTTGTGGGGAGAGGAAAGGAAGGCAATTGTAAGCCGTTCGCAGACTCCTTCGGGTAGTGAAGTTGTTGTTGTTCAGTCGCACAGTCGAGTCCGACTCTTTGCGACCCCATGGACCAGATCACGTCAGGCCCTCCTGTCTTCCGCCGTCCTCTGAAGTTGGCTCAATTTCATGTTCGTTGCATCGATGACACTGTCTAACCATCTCATCCTTTGCCGTCCCCGTCTTCTTTGACCTTCAATATTTCCCAGCATCAGAGTCTTCTCCAGTGAGTGCTCCCTTCTCATTTGGTGGCCAAAGTATTTGAGCTTCAGTTTCATTATCTGGCCTTCCAGGGAACAGTCAGGGTTGATTTCTTTTAGGATTGACGGATTTGATCTTCTTGCAGTCCAAGGAACTCTCAAGAGTCTTCTCCAGCACCATAGTTCAAAAGAATCTATCTTCGGCGCTCGGCCTTCCTTATAGTCCAACTCTCGCAGCCATACATGACGTATGGGTAGTGAAGAGTGAGGTATAAAACCAACTCTTCTTGAATTCATATGAGGCCCCCATCTAGCCCCACTGCTGTGATTCCTCATTCCTGGACACTTTCACTAAATGTATTGAGCCCCTCAAGCTGCACGCAGCTGCACTGATCCTGACTTTGCCTTAATCTTCTGGCTGATCCTACCAGAACTGCTGCTCCATTCATGAATTTAGTCTGGAAGACAAGGTGACTAAATGAAACTGCTGATGGAGGAGTTTCATAGATTTAAAACACACACAGCTGAAGCGAGCAGAGGGCAGGATCTTTTTTGTAGAAGGGAAAAAAGGTAGCTCCAACATATCTCCTGATCTCAGCGTCTGCTAAAATACACTCATCATGATGGTTAACCCTTCACTGTATCATTTTAGCGGAAGAAAATAAAGAGTTACAGAGCGAGAAATGCAAATGTGTGTGTGACAAACAATTATGTGTATAGCAAGTTTAGAATTTCTTGGAAAAACACAAAGAGAGTTTGGAGATAAAGATGGTCTTTTTACAATCTAAGCCAAATTCTCTTTCAGTTTTGGCACAACTTGTAAATAAACCCAAGACATTCCAAGCTGCACCCATTCACAAACTACTTACCTTTCCAGTCGCAGTAATGGGAGAGAGATAAGAGATGGTGCTCTCTGGGCCTTCCTTAGGCCCAAAAGTCTTAACAGTACAAAGTTCTTTACTAAAGAAAGCCATGACAACTTACATTTTCTAAAACATGTATCAAATACTTCTTGTTGGCAAGACTTTACGGCCTCTTCAAGGCCTCAGGGACAGTGTTCCCTTTTGTGCCCCATCCTGGAAATTAAGTGTTGAGGAAAGGGGGTTGGGTTTGTACCAAAACATTTGGAATGAGCCCTACGTGTCCTGAATTTCAGAGAATTCTTGAGAAGAGCTATTTCCAAGAATTTCCTTTAAAAAATCACAAAGGACAAGCTAATTCTGAATCAATTCCAGTCTTCTATATAGTCCTGAACCCTAGGAGTCAAAAAGTTACAGCAATTATTACAAGTTTTATGCCAAGTTTTTTCCCCATCACATTTTACCAAATACTACTCTTCATCAAGTCTATCTTACACAACCATACTATAAGGAAAATACACACAAATGCACAAGCTAATACAAAGGTTTCCCAAGCCTCTGGCAACAATCCATAAACAATATAAGCCAAAGACCTTGCCTTTCAAATTCTTTCAAATTCTTCAATTCTGTCTTTCATTTATACACACATTGATGGAACGGTTTATGTTTTAAACTTTTCATGAGTAATTAGTTAAGTGTAATGCAGTCTAGTAAAACTGCAAAAAATAAAGTGTATGTGATCACAGTATCAAAACAGAAATAAAGACTTCAAATCAGTTTTTTTTGGGGGGGTTGTTTTAAATAAGCTTTTTTATGATTTGAAGTAATATAGGGATGCCTTTAGAAACCTGATGAAAGGGAAAAAATCTCAAGTGTTTTTCAATCACATTTTTTTGTTTAAAAATACCTTCCCTGCTATGGTGAGGAAAAGATCTCATCCCTTTATTGTTAACTGTTAAATGTTTCTTTACTTTAGAGGCAGGTGGTGGCTATCTTTTCACATAGGTCAGGCAAAAAGATACCAAAGCTCTGCTTTTTATAAAGAAAAGTAAGCATAAATGTTGCATTCATAAAAATGTAAAAGCACTGCAGCAGAATGTGTTTCCTTTGAACAGCCACAGCAAAAACATTTCACAGCATAAACATTTCAATACAAAATTAAAACACTGGTTTACGCTTAATGCATATTACTAAATTAGGTGTTATGACAAGGGCAACATTAATTTTCCCTCCAAAGTATTATATTCTCCTATATTGTTCAAAGTAGCCCCTTAGCTTAATTATTACATTTAGCATGAAGGGCAGCAATTGCTCAACACAGCACCTGCCACTAGTCTACCACATAATTATATACCACTGACCTTTCTATAAAAGCATTGTGGAAATGTTACTAGAAAACGAAAATTGCCTCTCATACAAACACTGAACTGGAGCTACAACGTGGTGGATTTTTTTCTTTTTAAGAAATACGCACTTACCCAAAGGAGGAACTGAACAAATTTACCCATCTGTAATATGCCAAGACTTGGGATCATTTGCAAAAAACAAAAGTTTCTGCTGTTTCAATACAAAGTAGGGTTCGCAACGGACAGACAGACGCAGAACTGAAAAAGATCCCCTTTAGTCATAATAGCAGGGTTCTGCGGGATGTCCTTGAAAAGCTATTCTCCAATGATGTCTTTTTCCTTTTATCCAAAATCTTACTGTACATGCTCAACCAGGGTAGGTAGGGAGTCAATTAATTGAAATGGTGGATGTTACTACACTGTAAGCATAAAATTAAGCAGGAGGGGAATGCATTCCATGTACTAGAAATAGTTATGGTAGGATGAGAGCAGGCAGAACTTTTGATTTCCAGTGGACTCAATGTCCAACCAAAACCTGTCCTAAAATCTCGACCATAAAGGCTTGCACAAGGCACTCCCCTTGGAGAATATTAATGAAAGCTAATATTATGTAAAAGGCACCAAACCTGGATACAAATCCCTGCCCAATTAGAAACTTTCAAGGTGTCTTTGCACAATCAGTCCCAGTTTTTCCCTCTCTACCAATGCAAAAAACTACCTCCATCACCAAGTTGCATGAGGATGAATAAGACAGCTATAAGAACACTGCATATGCGTACATGTTCCAGAAATTATAGGTATGAGAGACTTGCCCTGACAGGGTTAAAGAGAGAACAAATTCTGTAAGGGCTGCAAAGTTCTTTACACCCTACAAGGGAGTAACACATGGATAATAATAGTTTCTGCCAATTACTTTCATTGAGGGCTTGGTAATATCTCTGTTTAAGATTACTATTTCAAGTTGAGCAAAGACCTACAGCTGTTGTGCGCGCATGCTATTTTTAAAGGTGCAAAAAAAGTGTTCCTGACATAAAGCATCCACCCGCAGGCACTCCTAGTTTGACACAGGGCATAGAGCCCAAGAATCTTCCATTTTCTAGCCATGGGACGGGACATCAAAAACTGGCCTAGAGCACCCACAAGGCTACACACTTTAGGCGGCCATATAAAAACTTTTGCCTTTAAGCAAGGGAAAATAAGGCTGATGCATTAGAACTATGCATCGCCTAAAAGGGCTGTACAGCATAAAGAGTGGCTGCCACTCTCTTATCGGAATAAATAAAGACCATTTGTGACTTTGCCCTCACTGACAAGGATTTTACATATTGGGGGAGTGGTTGGGTCAAGGCCATGGCATGCCCTACTCTGTGCATAGCTTCCATATGTTGGAGGTGACCATCACACAGAATCTGGCACACATATATATCCATTTATGTAAGTTGCTTGGTGCTGATTGTGTGGTGGTCAGGAGCAGCAAGAAGGCAGGGGCAGCAGGCATCCTCCCACTGCTACTGCCACAAATGCAACTGTGCGACAAGCACACAATCCAGGAGCGCTTACAATATACACGTCTTCCCGCCTTCCCCCACCGAAAGCAGCTCTCCACATTTCACTCCTGGTCTGGGTCCCAGTGGAAGAAAGCCAAGCAAACGGAAACGTTTTCAAGAAGCGCTGGCAGAGGTACAGTTCAGTCCGTATGCCTGCCTATCATACCCAGGCTTTCAACCCCATCCCTTTCTCCATAGAAATCCAGCACAATTCACATTGCAACGTACAGGTAGTACCATAAACACAAGGAGTTGGCTTATTAGGTGAAATATGAAGCACTGTAATACACCTTGAGTTAACACATCTTTGTGCCAGCTTTTGCAAGTACTGCTCCAGAATTTAATATACTGACACAGTTCAAACAGGGTTTACCATGTGACTAAAACCCTAAAACTTTCAGGCTTTCTGAGATTTGGGGTGGGGGGGGGGAATCACAAGTTACATAGAATATGACAATGGGAATAGAATGTTCCAGAATTATTGATACTGATCTCAAACTCTGTTATTTGTGGTTATTGCCAATATTTACTCACAGCTGCAATCCCACAAGCATATGAAAACAGCATTTGGTACATTGACTGGGGTTGTGCAAGGAAGTACGCATCTTCCTTCTGTACTGCCAACACATATATTAAGAAAGGGAATTCATAATCTGTTGTCCCTACAGGAGCATGTAGGGACATCCCAGAAGTCTTGGCTCTGCCTCCAACAAAGCAAATATAGAGACTCCAGGAGGGGGGAAGTGGGCTTTGCTAGTGTTTATGAGAGTATTAGCAGCGGAAGAGGAGTCAGGAAGGACTCGGTCCCGTTCCTTTCTCATTTTACTCTGCTCTCCCTATGAACATTACAGAGTTTTAAAATGTTAAGGACATTCAACAAAGAGAGAGAGCATGCAAATAGTGTGTGGCCTAGACACTGTACGCTGCCATTCAGATGTCTATAGAAAGCTATTGCCTCATTTATCTCACTGCAGCTGTAGGCAAAGGGCAGTGTGACCTCTCCTTTCTAGCTTCTAGGCACTAATATGACAAGAGATAGCCCTTGTAAAGTTTTAAGATCACGGTTGTTATCTCTGAATGCAAGATCATCTCAGGAAAGAAGAATCCTACCTGCAGTTTCAACGTCCCCCTCTACTTGGCACAAGTGGATGCTCCTATGCAAATCAAACAAAGGAGATGGCAATAGGCTTCTGCTGCATTCCTTAGATTTCCAATGTATTTCGTGTTCAAAGTAGTGTGACATTACACATACTGCAGACAGTAATACGGATTGTGCTGCTTCTTAATGTAATCATGTGGATTTAGGGGAAAAGGCTGGAATGGGGTTTTTGTAAGGAAGGTGTGTTTTTTAAGAGGGGGGATTTAAAAATCTGATAGCCCCCCTGCGCCTCTCTAGCACTTAGAAATGTTTCAAGCCATTTTGCCACCTAATTCTGCTGCATGAGATGACCCAGCCAGTGTGAAGCATTAACAAGGACAAACACAGCAGTGCCAGAATTCATTCTTCCATGGCATCCATATGCATTGACTTGAAAACACTAGTCCATCATCTTGTGTACACAGAGGTGGGATGTGATTTCTTCATAAAGAGGCAAATGGATATTATTTGGGGTGTTTGTGGACTTTGAAGAAGAAGAGATTGGATTTATACCCCGCCCTTCACTACCCGAAGGAGTCTCATAGCGACTTACAAACTCCTTTCCCTTCCCCTCCCCACAACAGACACCCTGTGAGGTGGGTGGGGCTGAGAGAACTCTGACACAAACTGCTCTTTTTTAATGTCAGCTGTTGTAATGTATTCAGATGCTGCCCTGAATGCATGAGGATGAACGTAGAATCATCCCATAGAGAAGCTATGCTAAGCTTCAGACGTCGGCAAGGATTCGCGCCGAAAGTATTATGTCCAATCACATTTGAACTGTCTGTGGTGGGAACGCTTGTGATTGGGCTGTTATGCGAACAACCTGATAGGTTGAGAATTGTATAGTAGGTGTGGCTACATTAGCCCGGAATGTTTAAATACCGAACCGCTGCAATGAAAGTTGGTTCGGGCTATCAGAGAAGTTGTACCGTGTCAGAGAAGTTGATCGTCGAGCTGAAATAAACCTGAGTTTTGCTGAAATCACTCTCTGGCTATTTTGTTAAGCACGGACTTAACAGCTGTGCCAGAGCTTGTGACTGACCCAAGGGCACATCAGCAGGTGCAAGTGGAGGAGTGGGGAATCAAACCCGGTTCTCCCAGATTAGAGTCGGCACACTTAACCACTACACCAAACTTTGCCCTTGTTTAGAAAATGGGCTTAAGCTGAACCTAGCCCTGGGGATTCAACTTTAACTATGTTTTATCTGTATGACACCGGTGAGTTGCTTTTGGGTTGCTTTTGGTACAGATGTCAAGAAGCAGACGTTCTAAATATCTGAAGTCTGGACATGTATAGGACTCTGAAGCAGATGAATGGACATTATTTCTATGTTTTACAGAGGGTGGGAGATAGGTGGGACTACGTTTATGTAAGAGGACAAACAGAAAGCAGATCTATGTTGAAAAGCAAGCAATCCCTGTCTCAGATTTCCCTTTAACACCCCCAACTGCACCTGCTAGTTCTAGCAGCTGCAGTCCTTCCCCAATGGCAGCTTCACCATGTCTAAATATGACTCATTAGGTATGCTCACTGCTTCATGTCTGTGTAACTACTGTGAATTTTCTTTCCTCCTCACACTCATAGGTTTTTAAAAGCACTTCCATAAATCAAGAACTAGTTGTCAATTTAAAAGGACATCCTGAATAGGTAATTAGATGCTGTGCAAATTATATGCTTCAGAGAATGCATACACCCAACCTTCTCTTAGTAGGGATAGACCCTGTTCTCTGATACTTCTCCTCATATTGCCTTTTGGGAGGCATCAAGTACCCCAAGTTCAACTGGATTTACTTCAAAATAAGCATTTGTAAGATCACAATCATGACAGAGATGGGCTGATAGAGCCTAACGGAGCTACTCCCTTTTTAATCAAAGGCTGTACACTTAACTCCTAAGATACATTAAAAGAATCAGGCTGCAAGTATTCATTCATTCTATTCTTGAATGCTCTATAAATTATTATGGCGAATTTACTCAATACATCTGCTTACAAGGACAGTGCAGGTCAGGCTATGCAGCAGGGAGAAGAAAGCATACAGCAACATGAGATGGAGTATGTGCAGAGGTCATTTCGGGGGGGATCGCGGGGGATCGCAGTTCTCCCGGGTGAGGTACGGGGGGCGGGGCACATGACGAATCCCCGCCCCCTGCTTCCGGCTGCCCCGCTTCCGGCCCTCATTCAGCCAGGAGGAGGCAGCAGAAAAGGGAGGGTAAGTTGCTTCCTCCCTGCCTCTCCCCACCTCTGCCTGCCTGGGGCCAGGGAGGGCCTTTGTGAGGCTTCCTTGCACTCCCGCTGGCCTTGCAGGTCCACCGCCGGGCCCCTCATGGGGCTCGGCAGTGGAGCTGCAAGGTCGGCGGCGGCCGGGACCGTTGGGGGTGGTGTGTGTGGCCTTATGACACACTTCCGGTGATGTCAGGGGGTGTGGCATATGCTAATGAGTTATGCTAATGAGTTCCCCTAGCTCTTTTTCTACAAAACGACCCCTGAGTATGTATGTGTGGTGAGCAGGGCTGCCAACAAGCAGTGTTCCCTCTAAGCTGAGCTAGCTCACAGTTTTTTAGCCTCCGGCTCACACATTTTTGTCTTTGCTCAGGAAGGGTGGCTCCAAAGCAAACTAATTTATGCAGTAACCAAATCGCTCGCTCACAACTTTACTGCCAGTAGCTCACAAAGTAGAATTTTTTGCCCACAAGACTCCACAGTTCAGAGGGAGCATTGCCAACAACCTGGACAAAAAAATGTCCTGTCCCTTTAACAGAGGGTTATTGTATGGGAATGGCCAGCTGAAGCTTTTCATGGCATCCAGGTGAGTAACATCACTTAGCAAACAGTATTTCATTAAACCTCTATTAAAGGGGAAGGACACTTTCTTCAGGCTGTTGACAACCCACAGAGTACAAGCACTCAAAATACGTGGAGGGAAGTCTCCAGTGGAGTGCCACAGGGCTCGATCCTGGGCCCAGTGTTGTTCAATGTTTTTATAAAGACATGGAGGAAGACACAGAGGGGATGCTTATCAAATTTGCAGATGACAAGAAGCTAGGTGGGATTGCTAATTCTGGAGAAGACAGCCAGGATTCAAAACGATCTAGATAGGCTAGAACAGTGGGCTGAGACAAATAAAATGAATTTCAATAGAGATAAGTGCAATGTCCTACACTTAGGTACAAAAAATCAAAGGCACAGATATAGAATGGGAGGGACTTGGCTTGACAGCAGCACATGTGAAAGGGATCTAGGCGTTCTGGTTGATCACAAGCTAAACATGAGCCTGCAGTGTGATGTGGCTGTGAAGAAAGCTAATGCAATCTTAGGATGCATTAACAGAAGGATTGTGCCCAGATCACGGGAGGTGGTAGTTCCGCTCTATTCTGCTATGGTCAGGCCTCACCTGGAGTACTGTGTCCAGTTTTGGGCACCACATTTTAGGAAGGATGTTGACAAGTTTGAACGTGTCCAGAAGAGGGCAACCAGGATGGTGAGAGGGTTTGAATCCAAGTCTTATGAGGAAAGGCTGAAAGAGTTGGGTATGTTTAGCCTGGGAAAGAGAAGGCTTAGAGGGGACATGATTTCAGTCTTCAAGTATTTGAAGGGCTGTCATGTAGAAGATGGAGCAGATCTATTCTCTCTTGTTCCAGATTGCAAAACTAGATCAAATGGGTGGAAATTACAAGGGAGTCATTATTGGCTAAATATCAGGAGAAACTTCCTAACTGTAAGAGTGGTTGAGCAGTGGAACAGTCTGCCTCAGGAGGTGGTGGATGCTCCCTCACTGGACGTTTTCAAGCGGAGGCTGGATGACCATCTTTCGGGTATGTTGTAGGCATGTAGGGCTATCTTTCAGCTATGCTCCTACAGAGTGCAGGGGGTTGGACAAGATGACCTGCAAGGTCCCTTCCAACTCTAACATTCTATGATTCTATGAAAAGGCTCAAAATGATCACCAATAAATTCACTGACAAAAATGTCATTGTATCGGCACGTTCAGTGACTTTCATTTGTTAAATGAAGTTGTGTCATAAAAATCAGTTCCATTCTTAAAAACGGAAAATTTCTGTCTGGTTAACATTAATGAAGACAATGACATACGATGCTGCACAGAACAACACGAAAAACTTTTAAGTTTTAGATCATGAGCAAGGCAACCTATTTAGCACCAAGGACAACAGAGAAAGTAATTTGCCTAACATTTTCACAAAGCCAACAGAAGTCAGGCAACCCTGCTGAAACAGCTACTCTCAGATCACAAACCCCAAAATTAACATATCTGTTGTGAGAACCAAGAAACAATGGATGAGTCCACATCTCACTTTGTTAGCTTACAGAAGTTCTGAATCTGCTCCATCCTGAGGATAACACTAGCGGCCAGTTCCATTATTTTCATGGCTTCAGACTGTAATCCTCAAGTGCATGTAATACAGCCCCTCACCATGTTCACAGTATACTGCATGATATAGCCACTCTGTGTAGATGACATATGCACAGCAGACCAAACTGTGCAAGTCTTGGCTCACAAAGAAAGGAAGAATATCAGTTAATTTGGTATTTTGTGCATATTGGCATCCACCCATAACATTTGTATCACATGTTTTATCAGCAGCATGATAGAAACAGGAATGCATGTTCACATGGCAATTACTGGAACAGCCTGGATTAGTATGGGAACAGGATTTGCAGTGCAATCTTAAGGGGTGGAGTGAAAGCATTCAGGGAGCCAACTAGGCTCTGTGCTGGTGTATCTCGTAGAAATACCAGCATAAGTAAGATTTGTGCTGGCACAGTATCCCATCATGCCCTGACCCCTTCTAGACAAGACATGGGGGCTGGGGCAGTTGTTATCCAGGCATGGGGGTCAGCTGGAGGAGCCTATGCAGCATGTGGACTCAATGTTCTCGGAGGAGGGGTAGGGGTGGCAGAGATGGGGGGGTACCAGCAAGAGAGCCGGGCAGCCACCTCAGGTCCCAGAGGCTGTAGCTGCCGCAGCCCCCTAGAATATGGAGTACTCAGAACCCTTGCCAGGGCCCATGGCCAGCACAGCTCATCCCCTCACCCTCTGTTCCATGTGGGCAGCAATTGAGTGGGAGCAGCTGGAGATCTGCCACGAGTAGAGGGATACTTTCTCCTGGGATCACCAGTGTTTGGAGGGGCTGGCTGTGTCTGTGGCAGCAGCTGTCGGGCAGCAGGCTCTTCCTGGGGACACTGGGGATGGCCAGGCATGCATCAAGAGTCTGTTGAACCATCTGTGGGTACCACTGCATGCTCCTGCACTGGGGCCCACTCTGCCAGCCTCCTTCCTGCTCCACCACCAGTTTGGTAGACACCTTCCGCAGTGTACCCAGCCCACTGGGAGGTGCCCCCAACTGGCTGGGCACATTCTCCTCGTCATCTCTTCATGCCCCTTTCTTGCAGGTTGCAGCCTTTGGGCTGCATGTGGCATGGACCTGTTTAGAGTAGCTGCCAATAGGTAAGCTGCTGGGGCTCCTTGCCAACTACTGTCTCTGTCAGCTGCCCCATTACCGTTTGGTACAGCCCTTTTCCTTTGAGGTGATGGGTAGATGTGCTGCAGACATGGTCCTGAGGTCCATGGCTCCGCACCTCCCTGGCCCTCAGTTGCAATGTGTGAAGGGCCACATCCCTATTCCTAGCAACTTGTGATGGCTTCTTTTTGCCCTGTGTGTCATGGCCCTGACGTCTTACCCTGTGATCTGCTTGGGTGGCAAAGGCATGGTTGCCGGGGAGGCTGGCGTGGTTGCAGCCCATGAAACCCTCCTTTTCGGTCTTTTGGCTGCCTCCTAGCCTCTGCCAGAAGCCATCAGGCAGTGGACTAGTGGTGCCACAGGGGCATTAGCAACTGCCCGCCGGAGCAGAGGAGACCCTAAGGATTGTACTGCCCAAATAGCATCCCAGAAACAATAAACAAAATTCCATGCTACACCCCGTATAACAGCAGCATTCAAATTACAACTGCTTCCTGTCAGATGTGGATAGTGCATACACACTTAAAACTCCTGCATTTCTCAACAAAGTATGAAAAGCAAGGATTGCATTCTTCTTCATTTACCAGTTCTGTGTATTTTGTGCACTTGGACTCTGTGGCAGGTATTTTATATTCTGGTTCTTATACAGAAGTGCAAGCAGTAGTGCAAAAAGTAAACTTTTACATCACTTTCAGGGGATGTTTTGGCTCAGAAGGATGAGCTTCTGGGGGGAAAGGAATTCCATAAGCTGTGAAGCAGCCACTGAAACCGCTTCTCTGTATGTCAGTGTTGTACAGACAATGCAGGGGTGATACAGTCAAGAGCATTCGCTCGTTAATCTTAAAAGATTTCACAGGGCTTTTCCCCTTTCAGTCCTTCAGTATCATTGTCCCCACTTTCCCAAACCAATCTCTGTAATCATCAAGTGGTAGAAATTATGTAAAAATGAATTCTGCTTCTCACAGTGGCAATAAAGCCATGTCACTAAAGAGAGGTCCCTTAACAGGCATTTGCAGCACTTTTCCCATCACTGTTTGATATCAAACCAGATTTCTGCTTGTCAAAAATCCTGTAAGAGTCAACTGTCATGAGCAATCTATTCCTGTTTGAACAAACAATGCTTTTCCATTTTTAATCCCCCCCCCATCTACTATTTTTCTGGGAACAGATTTAACAGCCATAATCCAATGCAACGTTTGGTGTCCAATTACACAGATGTGCTTAAGCATAGAACTTTATGATGGGTTGTGGCCGGCATCCCTTTCTTTTCCCCTTTCTTCAGAATATTCAGAAATTTAGCCATGTTCCAAGGGAGAAGTGAGAAGAGACTGATGCTAATTTTAAATACGTATAAGAACTTTAAATTTTATATATAGCTGCTGGAAATAAATGACAGAATAGATGGGGAGGGTTTAATTGATGGAGTGGTTCAGATGGATTGACACATTTTGATCATAATCCATCTACCACAGAAGACAACAGCAACACTCCCACTGACATCAATAACTGAACACTTTGGAAGCATAATCAGAGTAACGACAGGATAAGGCAATAACACAGGAAAGCACAGTACTGACAGAAGATACTTCCTAGTGATCTGCGATGTGTAAAATAATTGAATTTTTAAAGGATGCTTTTTTACCAAAAGTTGGCGTTTTAACTGCTTTTTCCATTTAGAGAGGGTATGTATTTCATATCCCAAGAGTTGATTTCTGCCAGACACTTCTTTCACTAGGGACTTAAATGTTGATTTACACATTCAGAATACTTGATACAATACTACTAGGACAACACCGTATCAAAATGTAGGTGGGAGGGAAGTGTTATAAAAGGTTTGCTTACATCAAAATTCCTTCCCTGTAGACAGCTATTATGGAAGGCAAAAGGCAACGTTAGAATCCTCCTCTTTGACCTGCTGGGTTTCAAAGTACAGACTGATACAGGGAAGGCATTACAGAAAATGATGACCAACCCAACTTCAGATTTGTACTTCTCTGCACTGTACCAGATGACTGTGGCGACTAGTAGTTCAGCTCTTGTATTCTCTTCACCCATTCACTGACTCTGTCCAGACAATCATTATAGAAAGAGCACTTGTACACCTTTGCACTATAACTCCACACTATTTATCTGTAGTGGTGTGCACAAAGATTATAGGAAACTACCCATCTTTACCTGAAAGGAGAGAACCTCAATGTAAGATTTCTGCCCCTAAGAAAAAATTATACACGATAAAAATTACTACCCGACATAACTTTAACTTGTATGCATGTAAGATGACCTTATTTTCTAATGGCATACCTAAGGAAAAACCTAGAGTTGCATTTGAGTAAATACAGTATTAGGAAGAAAGCTCATCAGAAATCGAATGATAAAAGGGTTGGAACACTTTCCCTATGAGGAAAGGTTAAAGCGCTTAGGGCTCTTTAGCTTGGAGAAACGACGACTGAGGGGTGACATGATTGAGGTTTATAAGATTATGCATGGGATAGAGCAGGTAGAGAAAGAGGTACTTTTCTCCCTTTCTCACAATACTAGCTACAAAGCCCGTTGAGGAGGAAGACAACGAGCCCTAGAAAGGTAGGGTAGGCGCTTCACAGCAAGTGAGACCTCGCATCCAGGCGCTCCACGGCAGTGAGACCTCGTCCCTCCCCTCCGAGCCACCCAGCCAATGGCAGCCCAGTTGCCCTGAGGGAGCCAGCCATCACAGCCAGCGTCTTCTGAGTGGCAATTCTTCCGGCCATACACTAACAGGGCGCATTTTAGAACTTTGGTGCCCACTATTCAATTATAATAAGGGAGAGATTCATTTTGAAATATCCAGTGCATAGTGCTATACAAAACAATTTCTCTTCATATATCACAGCCTTTCAAGGAAGACCTTCACTCTGATGGGATTGTTGCCATTTCTTTTACTCCTTACTTTCTTCTCTGCTGACAGCATGCAAAGATACAAAACAGATTTCCTCGCACTGCATTCCCTCAGCTCAACATACTATCTAGAAAATCCCCCTAATCAACTCAGCGTTAAAATGCTGTTCAAATTTCCATCTTCTGGTTTCCTTCACTTTGGAGACCAGCGTGTTCACTTGTTGATTGGCAGGGCAATTACAGTCCCTAGAGAAGAATAAAAGTTTGTAGGACAGCAAAGAAAAATCAGAATGTTGCTAAATAACAATATCAAGCAGGTGGTAGCTGTGCTTAAAAGTGTTTTTTAACTTGCTTCAAGTGGTTAGCCAGCTGCAGCCGTTCCTGGGCAGAAAAGATCTGGCCGCTGCGGTGCTTGCCCTTTTCAAACTGCTATTGTATTCTGTTTTAGTAACTGGTTGCCAATGGATTTTTCCTGTCATTTTAGACAGACCTGTTTTAGTAACCGACTGCTAGCAGAATTTATTTACCTGTTCATACAAAGCCGCTTGCATCGGGTTAGCAAAGTGTGGTTGAGCTGCTTTTGAGGGAAACTGCTTTCTTCCATTTTCAACCTCTTTGCTGTGCTTCTGAATCACTGTGGTGTGCTGTTAAAATGTCCATACCGCTTCCTACAATGCCTCTTTCCCCCGCCATTTCCCCCCATGCGATCTTCCTCGGACTTAAAAAAAATTTTTTAGGGTGAGCGCTAACGTGTTCTGAAGTGCTATAGTGGCACCACTGAGATGCATTGACTCCATTTGAATGTTGCATTGACTCACCTTAGAATGTTTTTTAAAAAGTCCAAGAAAGATTGTGTGGCAAAAAAGGGTGGTAGAGGGAATAGTGGCACTGTTTGAAATGACCATAGTGCTTCAGATAAGAAAATCCACTGTACAAAACTCCCTTCCCTGTATCACTTTACCTGAAATCAGGCCAACAACTAATAACATCTGGTTTAGAACGGCCCTATATGAGATGATTAAGAAACACGCTACATGAGGCAACCCTTGAAAAGTGTTCAGAAATTTCAGTTGGTGCAGAGTGCTGCAACCAGGTTGTCAAGTGGAGTGGGTCGTAAGGACCGTATCACTGCAATCCTGGCCCATCTCCACTGGCTCCTGATCTGTTTCTGGACACAATTCAAGGTGCTGATTATGACCTTCAAAACCCTACAAGGTTTGGAAGCAGCATACTGGAAGTACCCCCTGCTCCCTTATGATTGTATTTATGGGGCCAAACTAGATGTACCAGAGGCCCCTTGGTTTATTCACATGTCTACCCTGTTTGCATCTAAAGGGGGCTGTGAATAGGTGCCACTTTTTGACAATAAGAAGTGCACATACATCAAGGAAGCTGAACTCTCCACTGCCTTACCCACTGGGTTCCATCAGTGGAAGCCAAGCATGGGGTGAAAAATGGGAAAGGATGGATGTAATCATGGTGGGGAGGCAGTGTTCAGGTCAATGGATTGAAGTTAGGAAAAGTATTAGTAAGCGTTGTGTTAAGTTTTGTTTGTTTTCTTTGGGCTGTTGTACATTATCAATATGTACCTTCAATATGTTACGGGGGGGGGGGTCAACAGTGGGAGGGATTCTAATGTCCTGGCCCCACTGCTGGACCTCCTGATGGCACCTGGTATTTCTGGCCACTGTGTGATACAGAGTGTTGGACTGGATGGGCCTGATCCAACATTGGCGTCTCTTATTTTCTTATGTTATGTTCTTAAATGTGTGTATGTATATATATGTGTGTGTGTGTGTGTGTGTGTATAAAAACGAGTATAAAGACATTCATTTGATGCCATTTGGTTTCACTTTGTCTAACATGTTCCTCCAAGATCATGCTGCCTTTCTTGATGCGGTTAATAAGATAATCTGTTACAGGACACTTACACATCCATTTAAATTGATTTTAATTAATTAATCAATCACACTAGCCACTGATGGCTGCATTTATAGACAATGAACAACTTGAAGCTCCAGGCTTCTAATTCCCACCTGAAATTCAAATTGTAATGGTAAATTGCCCTTTGGGCCGACGACCAACCAGTCTGTTTTTAAGTCAAGTGATTTGTTAATGCAACTGGGAAGCTGACATCTCTTTTTTATTTTCAAATTTTATAAATCTCAAACTATGAAAAGCAAAGAACTACTCCACTGTAGATAGAATGACAACCATAAATCTCACGTTTATAACCACATAGGGTTTTTTTATTAACGTAATCACAGAAAAATTGCCCTTATACTGCCTGAAACCATAGTTCTATATATTTTTTCACCATGCATTTTGTGGTGAATTAAGTTGTGTTAAAACAACTACTGCCAATTCAGTTCAAAAGCCCCATGCAGACAGATCCAAGGTTAGTATTCCTTAGACTTCAGAACAGCCCACTTTAACTCAAGGCTGTCACTGCCTACAAATTACTGGCCATCTGCTATGAAGTAAAAGTTACTGATATACTACAATGGGACTCTCTTTTTCTTTTCATGAAGGAGGTTCAATTCCTGGTATATCTAAGCAGGGCTACAAACTCTTTGCCCGCTGGATTAAGACAGTACTGGGTGAAACAGGCCCAAAGCCACACTTAGAGCCATTAGAGCACTGGTTCACACTACCTTAAATATTTTTTAAGACAACCTTTTAAATTTGCGATTGCTTCCATTTAACAAAACAGCTTGTTAGCGAAACAGGAACATTTCTGATTTTAAAAATTATCAGCAGAAGTTAGTGCTCCTCTGTCAGTAGGTAAGTTCCATACTCTAGTCACCAGATCCAGCCACCACTGCCCACCCAGAATTCCTCTGCCTAAGGGGAGAATTTTCAAGATGATGCTCTTGGGGGGGGGGCAGCCAGAATAACAAGACAAACAACAGTTTGGAAGTAACAAGGGCCATTTTATTAACTATTTAACGTAACATTGCAGCAAGGGGCCAACTAAGCGAGCACGGGGCAAGGCAGGCGTCACTCCCTGACCAGCCTCCTTGCCCTCTTCACGGGCAAGTCACCCAGCTCCAGTCTTGAGCCATTGGTCTGGCTCGTGACCGGTAGCCCAGCAAAATTGGTTGCCACCTAGGAGCACCTACCCCTGAAGCCTTACAACTTGCAGAGAGGAGCCTTACCCTAAGAGGTTCCCAGAGGTAACAATCATTCCCCACCCTGGATCCTAAAATCCAAAGGCAGTTCCTGATGACCCCCTGTTCCCTAATGGGAAAATGCCGTAAGGTGCTCACCAGTTCTGCTTTCTTGCCCACACAAACCTGCCAAGTTACCAACCTATTTATGTGTCGACCACCCCAACCAACTATTCAATCCACTGCTCTCAGTGCAAGGTAGGCGAAAACACCTCCACCCATTCAGCCAATACTGGGTAGAACCGAAATTTTTTTACCTGGCCCCAATAGGCAACCAGCAACAGCCTACACTAAGAACAGGGCGGGAGGGTGGGTGAGCACACGGAGCAACTGGCTTACCCAGGCTGGCTCCACCCCCTGCCCATGTCACGATGCAAGGCGTCGTGGCTCTGCTGCTGCCCGGCTTCCTCCAGCCGGCAAAGCAGCCCCCAGCGACCAGCAGCATTGCCAGGAGCTAAGATCCATTGACAAAGATGCTTAAGAGATGAGAGGACAATCTGCCTCCACTGGGGTGTCTGGCAGTGTTAACATGGCCTTGGTTATAAAGAGCCAAACAATCTTCACAAGTAAAAGGCAAACTAGGAAGGGGGTATTTGTCTACTTCTCCTGAGGTTTCTTTCCTCTCTGAACTATATCCTTGCATTCTGTGTCCTCCGTTTCCCCCCCCCCTCCTACTCTTAGCTTTAAGTGGGAAAACCTGATTTTGGAAAGACCAGGAGTTCTCAGAGTGTGTTTGCCATACATTTACTCTTGAAAAATCCAGGTAAGAGCTCCGAGTCTAGAAAATGCCAGGCTATCCTAACATTCAAATCAGTATTATAAACAGCACAGATTATATGCAGCATCAGGAAACAAAGCTGAATGTCTCTGTACCTCAGACATACATCTTCCTATTGCTTACAAAAGTAGCATATACTAACCACAAGCACTGCTATAGCCAGCACTGAGAAAGGAAGTTATTCAAGTCTGGATTTCCTGCTTTTGGTTGTAGCCAAGAACTGTGAGGCTTGTAGTGGTTTCAGGAACTGAGTCATTTAATGATTCATGGATTAGATACTAGTTTTAATATGTTCCTAATCACAAGACTGAAAAGCTTGACAAGCAGCCTAGATGATGCTTAATTTCTAATTTAAAGATAAAACAAACTGATGCTATGATCAAGTAAAAAATCCAAACATTACAAATTATACTCACTCTAAACCCAGCTTCTCTTTGATATATTTCTTCCATATGTTACCATTTTACTCTAATAATCTCCTTATTTTAAACAGAAAAAATGCTATTTTTTCCTAGGCTAGGCCTGACAATAGAAATTACCATCAAAACCAGACATTATCTTTGTTGCCTGCCTGATGTGCTCAAACTTCCCCCAAAAAGGCGATAGTTGGAACGTCAATTATTTTAATATGTTTATCCCTAGAAATAAAAATATTCACATCCATATTTTAAATCAACAAATACATGGTTGCAACTACCACATGATTTATATAACTATGTCTAATCAAGGACCAGTTGGCAACAACCAGTGGGAAGAAGTTCCGCTTCCAACTTATGCTAATGACAGAAATGCGAAAACTTTACACAAATTGTGTTTGGGATGTATTCACTTTCCTCAGCCAAAACCCAATATACCATGAAGTAGAAACAAATGCTGTACCACAAAAAAAGTCTGTTTTGGGTGGCCTATCAATGTATTTCCTAAACCCCAGAGACCATTTCAAATACCCAAAGCCTTGATACATACTTTCACATGAAATACTTTCCCCCTCTATATCCTCCCCTTTGCACATTTCATAACTTTTACTAGTTCTCTTAAATGTCATCAGGTAATCAGGTACAATTTTTAGTACAAATGATCAAAATGACTGTGTTTTGTTAAACCCAACCGGTAAATGGTATCCAATCGTTGATAAGTTAACCTTTGAATCTTTTGACTGGGAAGCTATTAGTAATGCAAAATACACATTGTTATTATTAAGTTAGCTTGCTTTTACCAATATACGTTTGTGAGATGCTGGAATTTTATACAAGGTTTGACCTATTCGGGATGCCTTTGTTACATTGACTCTTGAGAACCTGTATTTATTTATTTATTTATTTATTTATTTAAGTATTTTTACCCCGCCCTCCCCGCAAGCGGGCTTAGGGCGGCTTACAAGGGGCATAGCCCGAACATAAAATCCAATAAAATCCAATAAAATCCAATAAAATCCAATAAAATCCAATAAAATCCAATAAAATCCAATAAAAACCATAATAAAATATTATGGTTAAAAAAAAATCAGGTAATCTTTCTGTGATGAGAAAGGAGCTGTAATATCTCCAGAGAACTTAACAATGTTCCCAGGAACAATATTTTAGGGGGGGGGGGAACCATAGGGGACATTTTTCTACCCCAATGTTTATTTTGTCACTGGTAAAAACCAAACCCCCAAACACCCTGATTGGTTCGGGGTAAAAAACCTGCACCATCACAAAAAGTTGATTTTCCGTTTCATATCCCACATGCTTTTAGTTTACAGAAAGAAGACAGTAAGCAGTAAATAGATGTTCTTTGGGAACATTTTTTACAAGTGACAATGTCATAAAAGAAAAGGCTGAAGAGTCACTTCCATATGCAATCTGACCCCTAAAAAGATCTGGAAAGAATTTCACCTCAAATAGTTGGCAAACAATAAAGATAGGTAAGTCAAGTACAAATCCATAACTAGCCACCAAGCACCATGCATGTCTGAATGCGAGGGTAGAGAATGAACATATTGTAACCTGAACTGCAGAGCGCTTACCTAAGAAGAGGTTTGAGATTAAAAAGTGAATTCGGCTACATGGAAAAGTACAGGCTTGATTTTTCGTTTCTAAAATGCAGCCACTCACATGCCAGCATACAGTGATACTAGGTGGGTTGACAGAGGAAATGTTGTCGGAGGCTCCTTCAGCTCTTAATTTCAGGATGCACATTACTAGCATTTTTAAAAGAAAGCGTAGCATTTTTTTTCTAAAAAGGTAGAACAGTTGACAAGAAAAGGCCAAAGTGCACTCTGTGGCTGGCAGTCATTTTATGGCTTTAGTCCTCTAGCATATTTACTTAGATGACGTCAGTGGCTCCAATCCAGCTTTTTCTTTGGTAGCATTTACCACTTGCCTCTTGAAGCCTCCACTGTGCTACAGAGCAGCAGACCATAATCAAAATTCCCTTTGTGAAATAGAGTTTACCTCAGGGCACACAGGCCTAGCTAGCTGAATTGAAGGCTCTTCACCCTGCACTTCATGCCTAGAAATAAATAGCCTGCAATACTGTACTTTCCTCAGCACAGAAGAAACATTACAAGCAGCCTGCTACCCTTTTTTAAAAAAAAGTTTGCTAATTGCTTCCAAAAAATCTCACATGCCAGAGTATTACTTAATATTCCAAGCCTATCATGTGTCTCACGATAACTCCAAGGAGTGTTTTTACTGGGTTGCAAGTATCTCACATAGATTTGGAAATGCTCATAACTACTAGAAGGTTTGTGTATGTAGAACTTTAAAAATGTGCCAAAATATACTCCAAGCAGTCTTGGAAAATTAAAAAACCAGCAAAGCTCACTCCAGCAGCACTTCAAGAGTAGGAAGGTCATTTGGGCAAAGGATCTGCACGGTCACTATTTCTAATATTTGCCAACCAAAGGATAAAGAAATGTAGAACAGACGTTAAGTCTGAAAATGATGGTCTGCAAATGGGAAGACATCCTTGAGAACAAGCAAACTGAAGTAAAGTAATGGGCACTTCCACGTTTTGAGGCAGGATGCTGTGTAAGACAGGATGCTGGCCTAGACGGACTACTGGTCTAATCCAGCAGGGCTCTCGTGTTCTTCTTAAGCAGCCCCTCCTTCCTCTGCGCCACAAACTACCTCCCCTCTGGTTTTTGTTCTTCTTAAGTATAGTTTAGCAGTGTATCTGCATCAGGATGAACTATGGTGAATGATAACTGGTTCCTTCGTCACCAGGCTTTCAGACCTGCCTCATACTCTGGTATAAAACCTAAATAGAATTGCAAGTCCTTAGTGTTAATTATGTTTAGAACTGATACAGGCACACCTCCTAGCCATAGTTAAGGATGACAAGGGGCGGGAACATTTGCACTGAAGAGGGGAAGGCTGTGTCCCAATTCCAAGCCTGGCTTGCAGGAAGCAGAGTTATAGCTGCACCACATCATATAGAATTGCAAATGACCTCTTTGCCTGCCTGTCATCATAACGTTCAGCTGGGAAACTCAGATACATTGCAGCAGAAAACAACACGACAGAGCAAATCTGCATTAACTTGTTTATTTTGGTTCACATATAAACTCCTTTAAAAAAACAGGTAATGTTAAGCTTCCCTCTTCTCCTTGCCTAGACTGCAAACTGGAGAGTTCATTCACTAGAAAGTAAGCCCCATGGAAAGCTGTCAGATTTGCTTCAAAGAACACAGTCAGGATTCTTTCAGATCTTGAAAGTGAGGAAAGGACCGGTAGCCAAAATGACGTCAAATTTCTACAGAATATCTCACTCATTAGGATCACTGATTTCAGCAAGGTATATTCTAAGGATCAAATATGCCTCTCACTTCCTCTAGTGCACAGCGTTCGACTGAGCACTTCCTGGCTTCATCAAGACCCAGTTCACCATGAGGTCTGAGTGCCCTTGCTCACCACCACTGCTGAAGAGTGAGCAAGCACCAGTTGCCAAAGGTGCCTCCTGAGTAGAAAGGTGGGAGAGGAGTGCAAGCCCACAATTGCAAACTATTTGCCACTGTTCGATTACTGTTATGTATTGAGAGACATAATGGTAAAAGCATAATCTAGCATCGCTCATTATGCGGATTGTAAAACATGAAAATACTGACCAATGGTGTGCCTTCTGGAGGGAATGGTTTTGATTGGACGTTATGTATTGATTATGATTGGTACAAATATATACAAGGGGTACCAGCAATTCAAAGCAGTACAATAATAATGATGAAAAATTGCTGTAAAGTTCACAAATCACAATGAATAGACAATAATAACTAGTACAGAATTGACGCTTGATGATGTTTATAATTTCTATGTTTTCAGAACACAGGACATCAAATACGGAAGGTGAGCGATATGAACATCTCGAGTGGTTGTTCGTTTCGAGACAACTCTTTTTCAACCAAATTCAGTTCTCTGGTTGTCTTAGCTGTGATATCAATCTTATCCAACATCCGTAAAGCACATAGGCTAACAAGTTTTAACAGCACAAGGGCTTGTCCGAATTTAGAATTTGTTAGCCCTTGTGCTGTTAAAACTTGTTAGCCTATGTGCTTTACGGATGTTGGATAAGATTGATATCACAGCTAAACACAATAAAACAACCAGAGAACTGAATTTGGTTGAAAAAGAGTTGTCTCGAAACGAACAACCACTCGAGATGTTCGTATCGCTCACCTTCCTTATTTGACGTCCTGTGTTCTGAAAACATAGAAATTATAAACATCATCAAGTGTCAATTCTGTACTAGTTATTATTGTCTATTCATTGTGATTTGTGAACTTTACAGCAATTTTAATAATCATCATTATTATTGTATTGATTATGATTGGTTGCAATGAACATAAGATGACAAGATACTGTAAGTATTGTGGGCGTGGCTATCTCAGCCAGAATTGTATATAAATTGCCGTGTTGCCTATTGAAATAGTCCAGCTGGTCTAGTCCTTACAAGACTAAGCCTTTATGCTGTTCTCACTGAAATAAAGCTGAAATCACTTGTTGAACTGTTCCTCCGAGTTAAGTGTCATACTTAACAGATTACCATCAGGACCTAGGCAGACTACACACATCACACTTATTCTGCACACACTCCACTGGTTATTGATTAGTTTCCATATTCAGTTCAAAGCACTAGTTATCACCTATAAAGCCCTTCACGGCCTAGGACAGACATAACTGTAGAACTGCAAATAGACTCTGCTCATCAGACAGAACCCTTCTGAATGTACTACCCTGCAAATAGGTAAAATCAACAGTTGCCTGTGCCCAAGCATTCTCTGTTGTAGCTCTCACTTTTGGAAAAACTCCTATGCTTCTAGCATCTCACATAATGCATAAAACCATATTGTCCAGAAGGGCATTTTCATAAAAGAAACAGGGTTGCAGTAAATTGTGCAAAATTTAAGTAACTTTAATTGCTTTCTCCACTGTGTATTTTATACCATTCTAGTGTGTTCTGTAATTTTGTAAGTCAATTTTATTGCATTGTTGGTTCTATGTATTATACTGTTCTTATTACATTTTTAATTGGGGTTATGAAAAGGGTTATGTGGGAGTTTTACTGTATTTTGTATTTTTATTTGAAATTGTAAACCTCAAGATGTAGAAAGGCAGAGTATAAATATTAAAATAAATAGCATAATCCACCTTCAACTTCAGCATAATCCACCTTGAGCTTCAGCAAGAAAAGTGGATTATAAATGGTCTTTAATTGTAGCTTGTCATCATGCCTGAATGTAGCCCATAACTTCACAAAGGGTTTCCCTTCTGTTGTTATCCTTGCTGTAGAATATTAATAACATCCAAGCAAGAATTAGATAAAACTCATACTTGAGCAAATTACTACCTCTGCTTAAATTTTGTGTTTTTATTTTAATGAGTTGGAATCTAGAGTTTAAACATGCCCAAAGGCCTGAATACATACAATGAGGTGTCCCCCCCTTTGAACAGCAGACTTCCCTGACATTATTCAAATTTCTTTTCAAAATCCTCTGAGTCTCAAAAGCAGTTTCCTATATGCTGTGAGGATGTAGCTGTAAAAAGTAACTATAAGACAGAAAACACGAGGAAACAGCTGCATGAGTCTTTGGACCCAGCCATTATTGTTTACAAGCTGAAAGCTGAAGTAACATCATACAAGGATGCAAGGATGCAATAACTACTATATCTAATACCTAAGGGCTGACAAATTGACACAACTGTGCCAACTACAATTACTATTTAGGCTTCTGCAAACCCAGAAGAACCCCCAAGTTTCAAGAAAACTCTTGGTTACTGGGAGTAGCTCCCCAAGTTAATTGTCATAGCACCCAATTTTTTTTTCCTGCTGGAATCTCTGAGTGGCATTTCGAGTTTCCACAGCAACCCAAAACAGCATATGAAACTGTGGCAGCCACGAGGAGGCAGTTACCAGTTACTAGGAGAGAGGAAGTAAACCAGAGACAGTTGGGAGGGGAGGTAAGATGGAGCAGTTAGAAAGGAGGAGAGGAGGAACATGAGATTTCCTCTCCCCTACATGTTCTCACAGGTCACCTCATATATATATATTATCAGCAGAAAATTGCTGTAAAATGGTCCAATTCCTTGTCCCTCATGAGTGTGGATCAAAAAAAATATAACATTACTCTTCATCACCTGCCAGTCACTTGGGCTGATCTTCAAAGAGCAACCTTGTCCTTTTTGTACTGTTTTTTAGTTGGTTTCAGAAGCAAGTACTCCTTTGCTCATCCCTTTCCTCTGGCAATACATGGCTTTTGGTTTATTAATCTAAATCAGAGGTCGATTCGGGGGGGATCGCAGTTCCCCCGGGTGAGGTGCAGGGGGCGGGGCACATGACGAAGCCCCGCCCCTCGCTTCCGGCCGCCCCGCTTCCGGCCCTCATTCAGCCAGGAGGAGGCAGGAGAAGAGGGAGGGTAAGTTGCTTCCTCCCTGCCTCTCCCCACCCCTGCCTGCCTGGGGCCAGGGAGGGCCTTGGCGGGGCTTCCTCGCACTCCCGCCGGCCTTGCAGGTCCACCGCCGGGCCACTGATGTCAGGGGGTGTGGCATATGCTAATGAGTTATGCTAATGAGTTCCCCTAGCTCTTTTTCTATGAAATGACCCCTGATTTAAATTATCAATCTTCTGGTAGTCATCTTGCTGAGGACCACCTCCACAGCAGAGAATTCAGTGCACATGGAAGCAAGGCTTAAAATCCTTACCTATGAAGCCACTGAATGGAAAAACCCATACTCCTTATTTTACTGTTTTGAAAGTCCTCTCCATACCAGACTGGTTTTAATACAAAGGGGTGCTAAACAGGTTCTGGTTTAACTTTCAAAGGCCTTGAACAGCCTGGGGCCAGCGTACTTTTGGGACCGTATTTCCTGACATACTCCCTGAAGAGCATTACACTCTGGGGAGCAAAATCTCCTAGTGATCCTTGGCCCAAAAGACATCCGGCTGTTCTCGGCCAGGACCAGGGCCTTTTCAGCCCTGGCCCTGGCCTGGTGGAACTCTCTGCCTGGTGACATCCATGTCCTGTGGAACCTGCAAGTTCCGCAGGCCCTGCAAGATGGAGATGTTCCACCAGGCCTACAGTTGAGGACAGCAATGGTTCACCATCAAGCCTGGCCTCCATCTCTTGTCCTCCACCACCCCCCCAGATGCCTTCAGACAAACACACTGTTGCACTGTATTGTTTTAATCAGGGCTATTTTTCGGCAGCAACGCACAGGAACGGAGTTCCGGCTGGTTCCCAAGTTGGCCACGCCCAGCAGGAACTCATTAGCATAAAAGGCCACACCCAACAGCAGAAACTCATTAGGATTGGCTACATTAGGGGTGTGTGGCCTAACATGCAAAGGAGTTCCTGCTACAAAAAAAGCCCTGGGTTTTGACAACAAACAAGGTAAACAGAATAAGAAGGGAGAGGTGGGTGTGGCTGGATGACCACACTTCTGGTAACATGGGGGTGTGGCCTAATATGCCAATGAGCTGTGCTATCAGGGGTGTGGCCTAATAGGCTAATGAGTTCCTGCTGTTGGTTGTGGCCTGTTATGCTAATGAGTCCCTGCTGGCCTTTTTCTACAAAAAAAGCCCTGGTTTTAATTGTTTTATTGAATTTGTTTAAACTGTTTTATTTATTGATATGTTGTTATATGCTGTACACTGCCCTGAGCCCTCCAAGGGAGGATTGTTTATGAATCAATCAGTCAGTCAACTAAATCTGAAGCACCCTTGGCCACACAGTCAAGTAAAGTATATGTTAGCGAAAGAAAGGAATTCTTGCTTGACATATATTTATTTATTTATTTATTTATCCAAGGGAGGATTGTTTATGAATCAATCAGTCAGTCAACTAAATCTGAAGCACCCTTGGCCACACAGATGTAGTTCCACTGTGTTTTGAAAACAGACCTTAGTTACAAAAATGTAAATGACACTTTTGGGGGGGGGGAGATTACAGGGTTAATTTTGTTCAAGCAATCCAAAACCAGTCAAAAGGAAACTGTACATAAATCATGACAATTATGTTATGTTTTAAAAGTGGGCTTAGACCTGGCTCAAAAATAAAACAAAAGATGTCAACACAAGAAAAAACATCTTTGTAGCTATTTCCAGGATGGGGGAAAACGTGTGGGCAAGGCATTCTCAAACAACAGATCTAGGATGCTCTATAATGCTCTATATTTTGTTTAGCATATCACCTAATTTAAATTATTTTACAACCATTTTTATTAAAGACAGTCTACAAAGACTACACTTAGCGGCAGCATTACAAAGAGATCAGAGTAGAACCAGGTCGTACTTTGGTGCTGTATGAACTGGCTCAGTGTTCACATTCTCCTTCTTCTACTTATGCAAACGTCACTTGTAAACTTCTCTAGAGTGGAGGCACAATCTATAGTTTATCATTCCGAATGCAAAGGCAAATTATGTTTAGCGCTATATTCTAAGTAATTAATTGACTCAGCATGTAAATGGAGAAAGGAGTATTCAGCCATAGGGCTTATTCATCAAACCATGGTTTGGCAGTACTCTAAACATGTACCGCATAGTATAACACAATAATTTGGGCTCAGAAATAAGAAGCTGTGATGAAAAACCAAGATCAACACTACAATAAAGAAATACATGAAGTGGCAGGTGAGGCTCAAGAAGAAAGAGTGGCTAGAGGGATAAAGAGAAAGGAAGTGACCTGCACACGGCTAGGCGCGAAAAATGGAATGGGATTTTAAAACGGGATTTTAAAAGTGGGTTAAAAAGAGAGATTGGTGCAGAGAATGGAAAGAAAGTCTTGAAATGGCTCACAGAAATATGAGAGATCTCAATGAATAAGGAAACACATGAGGAATAAGGCAGGCTAAGTCTAGAAGACATTACAGAATATAAGTGTACAACTATGAACAAGAATGGTGCTGGACTCAAGGGGCAAAGAAGAGACACCCCGAGGCACTAAATGTTTGGCAGGGTCAGAGTGCAAGATAGAAGGATCCTATTGCAAGGCTATTCAGTGAATGTCAGACAGACTATTATAACTGATATTTTCTTCTACAAGTTACAGAATGGGAAACAGAAGGACTTCTAGTGTATTCTGTGTCTATTACAAAATAGTGTATTCTTCAGAAGATCTGATTATACAAGAAATTAGATTTGATTTACTGTCATAATAAAGTGAAATTAATTATACAAAATCAAGGTTGTAGTAGTTTGCTTATTGTATTTTACTTAATGGTTTTAATAGCATTTCACCCATGAATCAGTACATAAGATTACATAAATAAGAAAAAAATATTTAAGAGGATTTTCCTGATTTCTTTAAAGTCTTGTTTACTATTTTGGTTTGATAAATATTTAGTCCCAGTTGGTTTCACCCAAGAACACACCTAGTAGGAAGCCTAACTAAAGATTTTTAAATGGTTTGAATACAAGGCATATTATTATTTTCAGATGAGAATAGTTTCTACAGCTTTTTTCTGAAATTTTAGTTGTCAGTGCAAATCATAATCAAGCATTTAAAAACTATTAAACGGGTCATATGAAAGACATACTGATTTTAAATTTTATTCCTAAATTTGGGAGGTTGCATTTTATTATGTTTACTATGATATAAATTTGCTGTAAGAGTGGATGATCCGAAAGCCTTCATCACTGACTCCAGAACTGTCTTTGAAGAAAAATATATGTTGATAACAGCAAAAGGGTTGAGCCAAGCTGCACACTCCCACGAGAATCAAAAGAATTCCAGAATGTTCCGTCACCGATGGAGTGCGCCCAAAGTTATTTGAGAATTGCAGCTAATCTGGAGTTTCTATCCTTCCTTTTAATGAATGTATTCTCCAACTGTAGATTTTAAAAGGCCACCAAGAATCACATAAAGGATTCATGATAAAAAAAATACAGTGGTCAGCAACTCTGTGAATACTTAAAAAAAGAATAACTGCAACAACACTATTCACACATATCAATGCAATAAATAAAGAGATTCCACTGAAAGATTAACTGTGGTTCCTGTTAACATTAAAAGAATATTTGACACCTGAAACAGTCAAGCCCTGTAGCTGCTGGTGATTCAAACATGAAGCATATCAAAATGCTATTGATAAACTAAATTAACTGATAGCTTATCTGAAGCATATACTAGCCATATGGTGCCACAACTTCTGTTGCCTGTTGCTAGCATAACAATAGGCTACTGCAGACTTCTACTGGAAGCACTATTTGACAAACTGTCAACAGCATTTTTTTCCAAGAGCTCTGGGGCAGTGGCGTGCATGT
This sequence comes from Gekko japonicus, assembly GCF_001447785.1. Classification (NCBI taxonomy): domain Eukaryota; kingdom Metazoa; phylum Chordata; class Lepidosauria; order Squamata; family Gekkonidae; genus Gekko; species Gekko japonicus. The sequence continues at coordinate 87,352 of NW_015172005.1, read as the reverse complement.
CTATTTGCATTTTTTAAAAAACAGGTGAACAAAGAGTAAACCAGATGTCAACTTTAGAAATCGAGCTGTCTGGGTTGGGAGAGTTAACAGAGGCAGACACACTGTTAGAGCTCAAAGCTAGACAATGAGCTTTTCTCAAAACACTCTGGCCTAGGGGAGTGGCTATTTAAAACACTTGGCTTCTTTTATTTCAGCACTGTGGAAGTGAATTCTGCTCTTAAGTGCCAGCTCAAATGAAGTCATTTTGTTTCACTGGGCTTTTTCTTTGCATTTTAGCCATGTAGCATGTACTGTAGCAACAAATGAAACACATGGATTTCTGTTAAAATGCCATTTCATTTTTAAGCACGAAATTTGATATATAAACCAACTTAATGGTTTGATTCTGTACAAGATAGAAATATCCTCTGAACAAATCATTTTTTGGTTTAAACAAAATTGGAAATCACTATCCTCATGCAAGAATGTTTTGAAGGTTGAACTGAACTGAAATTTACAAGCCTATCTAATGCCACAAATGCAAGGTGTGAATAGTGATAGATAAGGATGATTAACTTTTATATAACACCACACACATCTGGTTTACGTTGCAAAATCATAAAGATCTTTTTCATGCTGTAATTATTTTTGTTGCCTCTCTACTGTTCCTGAAAGTGTTTTTAATGGCAGTACAGTTTGTTTTACATACACAACACCTCAGCAACTCTGACAAAATCAACATATTAATTTTACTTTGTAAGCTTTGATTGTAACTATTTTTGAAAGCAAAGATGAACAAATGAAGTCAATCTAATATGTTTGCAGGGGGTATAGATAGGTGAGAAACACAGAGCAACCCACTATATGGTAAAGATAACAATAAACGTCCATTTTATATTTTCAAATTTCTATAAAGCTGAATGCATTAACATTAAGTTACCTTTGAGATTCCTTTCATGTTAAACTGATATTAAGCCTTGAACATTTTCCAAAAGCCAGTGCTGCATTGAATTATGATAATTAGAAAACTGTGTGCACAAAAGGAACTGCAGTTGATGCACTTTTTTTAAAAAAAAGTTCATTGCAGAGAATATAAGTTCAGTATGTTCTCACATAATTAACATTTCCCATCATTAACAGCAGTTTTCAGTTTATGTACCTATAAAAGCAATAGCATTCATCAATGTTTTAGATTTCCAAGCAATAGAATTTTAATTGCTGTCATAATAATGCTTGGCTTTTGGCGTAAAAAAATGCACTAGACACCAGAATTTGAAATCTCAAGTGATGTGTTGGTTTCCAAAGACATTAGGTAGTTCTGTCCTTATGGCTGGAACCAATCAAATTAACACATAAGAAAAACTAGAATTGTAAAACCACTTAGTTCTGTAAAACAGGATGCAGAAACAGCATTCAGAGAGCAAACAGAGAAGGAAAAGGCAAGGAATTTTAAAAGTAGCTATCCAGACTTTATTTGGTCAGCTCCACACACACATACAAAAAAGCAAGCATCGCTTAAGCAAATCTGCCATGTTTTAAGAATAAAGGGAAGATTTTAAACTTTTTGTAAGTGAGAGCTACTTTGCTTTCTTCTTTCAAATTCCACCTGAGCCTTATGGCCCTCATTCTCAACCAAAGCAAAGCTTTTAGCACATGTAACTGCATTTGCTCACAGTTATCACTTGTTATCCTTGCCTCTCTGTTTTTGCTGTCTCTCACTGTCAAAGACTGTAAGTGCCTTGGAGCAAAGCCTTGTTGCTTATGTCCCACAATTCAGAACTATGTACAATGAAGGTACAATAATAATTTTCCATTCAATTTTTAAAGCTTTAAATAGGCACATACACTCACATTCAAAAAGTAAATACAGATTTTCTTTTTAAATATTATCTAGTTTCCTTGACATGCAAATATTTACTACAGAAGTCAGTTTTGGACTCTAGATTATTTTTGTGACCAACCTTTTGGTAAAAAATCTCACACTAAACTTTCCCATTCTACAAAGCAATGTTGGAAGACTTTTTGGTAGGTTTGTCTTAAATTCAGCAAATTAGTGTTAAGATGAGGCATACCTATGGTTCCATCAGTTCAACATCACAAGACTGAATCGTCTTGAATTGTGCAATGAGATCTTTGATACAGATAGGATATATGGTACATTGTTATCCCACCCTACTTCCAAGAAGATCCGACTGCAACACATCACTCTCCTTCCCCTTTTATCCTCAAAACAACCTTGTAAGGTTGGTTAAACTGGGAGTGGGTAACTGGCCATGGTCTCCCACATTCCAGCCGAACATTCTAGCCCATACATTACACTTTCTGTGTAGATATTGCTCTGCACCCATCAGCTGTTGGGTACAGAGCTGGATCAATAACTTGATACTGAAAAATCAAACCTCAGTCAGGACAGAGTCATTATGCTCTTATGGGAAGTATTTTGATTCTTACATTTTCAAATATAGCACAGATTATCATTTCTACAGCCTAGAACTGTATTACGGGCTCCAGAAATGGTTGAAAAGCACATAATATGGTAACCTCTCTAGGTCTGGATCTGACCATGATTGGAATGGGGGACCACCTAGGGATCCCATGTACAAAGCTTTCAGCTCTACGATGAAAGAAAGGCCAGATACAAATAAACATCCAAAAAAAGTATTAGTCTGAACTGAAACAAAATTTATAACCTGCTGTTAACACTTTTCCCTAGATTTACTCCCAAATATCACACTGCATCAAGCTTCACCAGAAGCAATGCAACATCCCATACTTTTTCAGTATCTCATGCTGAAAGTGTCCATTCTGGAAAAGCAACTGGTTGTAATTAAGAGCTAAAAAAATTCAGAAAGAAGACAAGAACTAATAATTTATTTGCAAAATATTGTAATTTTTACTGTACAACACAACAATTAAATCCCAGAAGGCTATACCTGAATAATCATGAAAAGTTATTATTTACTTATGTAGATATAGGACCTTCTAAGAGACAGATCCTATTCTTATTGTTCCCAGCTACAGCAGCGCAAATCCCTTCAGAGGTCCACAGTGATGAAATCTACCAAACCTGTGCTTCTGAACAGAATACTGTTGAAGGGACAGAGTTTTCTTTTCCAGCTGGCATAAACCACATAGTATTATCAGCCTTACTCACAATACAGAGTCATGATATACATTCAGTAAAGTCTGAGTTGGTGAGTGCTATGATGATAAAAATGATGGCTTTTACATCCTAACTCTGTTATTAGTTACAATACTGTAAAATCATGTACATAAAATATCTTAATCTAATCAGTAAAGTTTTGATCACATGCGCAACACACACTCCCATTTTAACATCATTGGCCTGATCTAACTAGACTAATCAATCTTAGACTAATAAAATGGCTTTATGAAACATGAAGTCAAATGCTACTGTTTCAAATATAATATGAAACATGTTATCGTGCTAGAGTAAATAGTGGTTTTTGAGCAATTCACAAAACATGTCCCCATATTTTTGTAAGAGGTACAGATCTTAAGATATCTTTTCCCCAGTGACACAGACAATCCAAACTGTATACAAAATTCTATATTATGGAATTAAGCTCAAACAATTAAAAATGAAATTAATCATTTCCACAAAAAACGATAGTCTTCGTAGGCATCTCAGTATTCACGATTGCAGACTGGCAAGTACATTTTTCCTACTAATCTAAAGGTATTTTTACTTATCGTGTAAGATGTCTTTTACATGCCAACTCTGATATGCAATCTTGTTACTCCCAAGAAGTGCAATTGACGTTATATATTGCACCCTCTTACTCTGCATTATGTAGATAAATAGCAACCTGTAAAGTAGACCTGCTTAAATTTATCATCTGTGGAAAAGCATCTTTCACAACATAGAGCATTTTACACACTCATACGTTTAACTTTTTAAGCGGTGCTTTTGCTTGTACAAAGAAAGTTAATTTTAAAAGATGCTAAATCTCTTCCTATAAATAAAATAACATCTAGGCAAAAGAAAAAGAAATATGACTTTATGCATTAAAGTTATTCCACAGTCACATAAATGCAGACACACACAGAGAGAATACAAAATACAAACTCTTTAAACATCAACAAGCTTCCAACTGAAATTCACTAAAGACTGTTCTCAGTTGTGGTAGGACTGTTCTTTTCCACTGTTTACTACACTTCTTAAACAGACGCTGTTTTTCCCTAAAAAGCATACTTAAAACCAATATTTCACTCCAGTTCTCCTTGGGCTACGTTTTGTGGATGCATTCCAAATTTCAGTACCACATATATCGAACATAGAATGTGAAAGTGCCTAGATTCCAAAGTCACTTATCACTATGCATGCCTAATGATGAGACATCACTGTCCCATTATTATTTCTACCATATTCCACAAAAGAAAAATATGAAAAGCATCACTTTAGTTAGGAAATATGCTCTGATCACTGCAGTACATAATGGTATAAATCAGTATCCAACGAAACACTCAGCATAACTACTCCTCACGTTATAACACACATTATTGACAAAGTACCACAGTAAAGCCATGTATTTATTGAGAAATAATCTATTTAAAAATTGGGAAAGGTTGCGTAGAGGCCAACACTATTCCCTGAGAAAAGGTAACATAATCAAATCAGTTACAAAATCCAGGCAGGCCTGAAGACCTTCCTCTTTGCATTTTTAGCAGGTTGCGAATTCTTAACATTCCATTTGAAAAAACAGGTATGTGCTGTGCATACAGAGACAGCCTCAAGAGCTAAGGCAGTGTAACATTGCCCTCTGAATTATTTGAAATCATTTTAGCATGCTCCATCAATACAGTCTAATGTCCTTGCAGTGGTATTCCCCAACTATTTATAGAGATGGTAATACACTATGTACCCAAGGGCAGGCATTCCAAATTTAGGAATACATTTTTTAAAAAAAAAAAAAACTTGTATGATTAAGAGTGTGTCTCCAGTTACTATTTATGTCCGTATTGCATTGTGCATAATTCTTTCTTTCCCTTGAGCCAAACTCAAACTGCCATAGGATTTACACATGAAGATAAAACATGAACTAAAAGAACATGAACATTCAGCAAAATCTGATGGTAATAAAAAAAACCTGCCATCAATCCTCATACTTAATATCAAATATCTTGAAAACCCTTGTAACGTTATCTTTCTTCAACTTTATCAGCAAAGGGAATAGAAAGATAGGTGCTTCTGAGAAGAGTTTTAGTTGTCCACTTTCTTCTATTAGCCACCTTAAATCAGAATCTACATACATATTTAAAATTTTAAGTCACAGTATGTAATCTGCCAATGTAATCTGATATACTACTCTTTTTTAAAACTTACAAAGCGTTTTTTCTAGAAACAGGTTTCCATCCTTTCACATGCATTATGTACAATAGTAGCCATGTACAATCAGAAAATAGGGAATATATACCTGCTCACTAACTTTTGAGACATTTGTTGGAAGTTGCTTTTCATTTCTCCAAATCAAAAGCAGATACTTGTTTCTAATTGCTTAACAACTTTCCTGAGAAACACAGGTGGCTGGTATTTCATTGTTTCATAAATATTTTTTATACAGTGGCACCAGTCAACATGAAATAAATCTATTAAATCAAGTCCAGGATTGTGCGTGTGTGTTTCCCCCTCAAAGACTAGAAACTCAACTTGGATGGTAGACCTTCCTTCCTCCTCCTGCTTTGTCCTGGATTTTGCTAAAGTATTCTCCCTCCAACACTACCATGTAAGTGAACTTCCTTTCTTTGAAAGTGTGGATTCTGTGAACAAAGACTACTACTCCTCTTTGGGCAAAGCACCATTAAACGGTAGGGAGGGGTACATAGTTCCCTTCTGAAAGGTTAAAGGGAAATAAATAATCCTAGGATTCCTACCGAAAGGAAGTTTTCCAGGGACAATCTCCTCGTTTTGTTGGAACTGCGACTTTGTCTTTTTTGGATACAATGTTTCTGCTGACTCCGGAAAATTTTCCACTTGAATGTACAATTAACCAGCAGTACCAGCAGCAGCAGCAGCTCTGGAGAAAGCAAAGAAGCTGCAAAAGAGAACATTCCTTCTTTCATCTTTAAGTGGGGGAAAATATTTTTTTGGGGGGTGGGGGGGGTGGAAGGCAATCAGAACAGCGAAACAGAACTATTAGACTAGCCAAATCTCAGATCCAACCACTTCCCGAAGCACACCACTAGGAAGAGAAACTTCAGGGATAGGATCATTTTACTTCGCAAGGCCTGATCTGCTCCCAACTTATTCCTTCTTGGCGAAAAATGTGAAAAATGCCAAAGATTTGTGTGCGAGAGAGTGCGTGTGTATGTGTGTGCGCGCGCGCCACTGTGTGTGTGTGTGCGCGCGCGCGCGCGCGCCAGGCTACAAAGGAGTGACTCAGGCAACTAAATGAAAGCAGCAACAGCAATAAGGAGCAGAGAGGGAGAGGAACGGCCGCCTGTTGCAGCTCTGGCTAAATCCCCCAAAGCAACCAAAACTCCGCAAGAAACAACTTCTATCCCTCTCCCAAGGGGGACTTTATTTCTTCCCGCTCACCTCCCCACCCCAGGTCACTTGCAGAGACTGAGAAAGGGTAGGGGGGGGGTGCGAAGGGGCGGAAAGAAGGTAATCGACATGATACTCC
>NW_015172005.1:36997-80704 GCF_001447785.1 Gekko japonicus | reverse complement strand
TAACAAGAAGACAAACCCCCCCCTTTCCCTCCCACACAAAGCAAAGAGCAGAGAAGCGGCTCTCTCGCTCCAGCCCCCAATCGCCCGTAACACACACACACACGCACAAAACTTACCTCCACTTCACTCCCCACCTTTGCAAACAGTCTTTTGTAAATCAATTGCAAACTTCTTCCAGCTTCCCCCGGGGACTTTGCTTGCTTTAATTTATAGCCTTGGTGTTTTTTGCTTCTTGTTGTTATTATTTTTGTAATTTTTTTTTTTTTTTGTAGTGTTTATGTCTGGGCTCTACGGCTTGTTGGCTTGCGGGATTATTGAAGCCCTTCAAGTGATTAGTTACTGCCCCCAAACCGGTGGCGGCAGGGCGGGCTGGGCTTTCGAATGGGCTTGTGCGGCGCGAGCGATGCTAAGAATGTTCGGAATGAGAAGAGGAATGAAATGAACGCGAGGAGCGGACTCGCTACAGGGTGGGCGGAGCCACGGCCCGCAGCAGCCAGGGGATGTAGAGGGGAGGAGCCAGGGAGCAGCTGGTGACCTCATAGAAAGTCCAGGGGAGGAGGGAGAAGCCGAGGGGGGAGGAGTCTCCAAGGGAGATCAGATCACATGGGGAGGGGTTTTGGGGGGGGGGGAGGGGTCACCGAGAGCCACCTGAGTAGCTGCGGCAGCGCAAGAGCTCCTTTCCTGAAATGGGATCTGGCTCACATGCCGAGGCAGAATCAGAAAGGCGGAGCAGCGGCTGTCTTGCACAGAGAAAGAGGCAGGCTCCTTCCAGCTGCTAGTCCCACTGGGGGTGCAGGCAGCGGAGTGAGGCTGGCAGCGCTCTGGGGACGCAGGAGGCTGATGCAAACTTTCTGCGCTGGGGTTGCGTGCGCTCCAGAGCGGAAGGCAGGAAACCGAAGGGAGTGGAAAGACGGACCAGTTGAAACGGGAGGAGGAGGGGGGGGGGATTAGAGACGTTCGCAAGAAAGAGATCCTTTCCTTACAGGCTCGAACTGAAAATAAAACCTACTCTCCAGTGTTGGCAGAACAAAATCTTTGTAGATGGTAAAATGGTAAAATTGTCTCTCACCAAAAAGATTTTCAAGCAACTTGGCTCCCAGTAGTGGACTATCTCGCAGAGGAAGAAGTGATTCCAAACAACTCTTATTACCAAGATCTATTATATTTTTTAAAGGCTCTTACGGGTTGAGAGTGTTGATTATTGCATGGTATTAACATGGGTTCTGAATGTACTGTTGTATATATGGTTCAAAATAATAAAAAACACTTATTTTTTTAAAAAAGAAAGAAAATAAAATACAACAACAACAACAATCTACTGTTAACATGGTTTGGATGAGACAGCACGGTGCGTCCTGCTATATAAGTGCTGGAACCGTGCACACTTTTGCACAGTTCTCGTTGAATCCCGTGTTCCCTTATCCTCCTCAAATCCGTGTGATCAACATCCCAGAGATCCACTCCCTGGAGCATTATTTCTGTGTACAACTTTAATTAAGTGCTTGAGTTCAATATAGAAATGGCAAAGCTGAGTTACATAATGTGCACACAGGAAATGTGTCGGTGTGTGTTTTCTAATAACAGGGTTACGTTTTTTGGAGGGAGGGGGAGATGTTTCTTAGAGAAAGACCTGTTCCACAGTTCTGCAATTCTATGGAATATGGACATCATAATGTTTATGTAGGGAAAACAGGGAAACCACTGTGTCACAGCAACACTTTTACTCGCCATCTGTCTCTGTTATGTATTGCTGAAGCTTCTGAATTGTATCCTGCATTAGCCTCACTGGTGCTGGCTACAGAAACAGTGCTGCGAAACATTTAAAAACAATTTCCTTTTCATTATATATAAGTAGAAACCCACAAGGACTTGCAGGAGGCTCTCCTCCTGATTCCTTCTTAAGGTTTCCAGTGTCAAGTTGGGATATTCCTGGAGATTTGGGGGTGGAACCTTGGGAGACAAGGTTTGGTGAGAGAGGTAATCTCAGCACCGTACAATGCCATAGAGTCCACCTTCCAAAGCAGCCATTTTTTCTGGGGGAATCAATCTCATCTGGAGAGCAGTCACTATTTCGGGTGATCTCCAGCCCCCACCTGGAGGTTGGTGTAATGTGTCCAGTCCAGACCGCATGGCCGGCTCAGGCTCCACGTGGTCAGAGACAAAGTTGAGCTTCGCTCCAAGAGACAATGGACTATGCAGATCCTAGCCCACTCCAGTCAGGGGGCTAGGTTCCCGGCCGAGAGCCTATGGGACTCTCGGCCACTGTAAATAACCTATTGGGAAGTAGGGGTGTGTTTTGGGTGGCGGTTTCTCGGGGGATATAAGCTGGCCTGCAAGCTGGCCAAAGTCGTCTTGTTCCTGATCGAATAAAGTACGCTTTGCTGAAATCACTCTCCGTCTGCGTACTTTTCACTGGCAACGAAGGTAGGATTCATCTCCCTTGGAACAACGTCCCGGACATCGCCGTGAGCCGCCGCGCCGAACTCGCCACCGCCGCCAGCATCGAGCGTCTTCAAGAAGCACCGCTCTGCACCGCTCCGTCTCCACAACGCCAAGCATCACCCTGCTGACCCCGAGAGCAGCAGCGCCCCCTGCATCGCTCCAGCCGCTGCCGCTGCCGCTCCCGAGCTACTCACACCACGTGGCCACAGCTCAATGGCTACCTCCCAGGAAAACATCGCCACTTTCAACATCTCCCAACCCACACAGTGGGAGACCTGGCTCGAGATCCTGGAGAGCTACTTCGACTGGCACAGCATTGTAGACCCGGGGAAGAAAAAGGCCCATCTCCTCCGGTCCTGTGGCATAGACACCGTCTGCTGCTAAAGGACCTCATCGCGCCGAAGCAGATCAAGGACGAGTCCTATGGGGAGCTGGTGAAAGCGCTGACCAACCACCTTTCGCCAAAGCCCACCAAGTTTGCTGGTGTTGCAGGAACTGGGCCGATAGGTCTGTAACTTGCCCCCCGATGGCCCCAACAAGATGCATGTCACGGTTCTTATAGAGGGATCCCCCTGCAGCATGGAGATCGACACAGTGTCGACCTACTCCATTATCTCCGTGGATACGCTCTGCCTGCTGTGTCAGAAAGGGGGCCCGCCGCTTCAGAAGTCACTGGGTTTCCGTCTAAGGGACTTTAATAAGAACCCCGTGGCAGTGCTGGGCTGGGGCAAGTTCCGAGTACAGTTCCAAGACTTTAACGGCACCCTTGACCTTTTGGGGGTGGATAGGCCTCTCTCCAGCCTGCTGGGAGTCTCTTGGTTTGAAGCCCTGGGACTCTCTCTGAATGGAATCCACTGGGTTGGGTCACGGGATTTTGGTGCAGTGTGCGCAGAATTCCCCCATGTTTTCGATGGCACCCTGGGACGCTTCTCTTGGCCCCCCATCTCCTTGGATCTCGACCCAGCAGTGCAGCCCATTCGCATCAAGGCCCGGCTGCTGCCACTAGCAATGAAGCCTAAAATCAAGGCCTAGCTAGATCGCTTAGTGGAACAAGGGGTTCTGGAACCGGTCGCATCGGCACGATGGGAGACCCCCATAGTCACCCCGGTGAAGCCCAACGGGGACGTGCGCATTTGTGTGGATTATAAATGCACGCTAAACAAGGCTCTGCAGGCACACGCTTATCCGGTGCCAGTGGTGAGCCACGTGTTGGTGGCTTTGGCGGGGGGCCGGGTTTTTGGCAAGTTGGACTTGGCACAGGCGTATCAACAACTGCCGGTTGATGCCGCCACGGCCGAAGCCCAAACGATCACAACACACAGGGGAGTGTTCAAGGCTCACCGCTTCCAGTTCAGAGTCTCGGTCACGCCAGAGATTTTTCAATCTTTTATGGATTCTCTCCTGAAAGGCATCCCCGGGGTTCAGCCATTTCTAGACCACATGCTGATCGCGGCTCCGGATGACTCGTCCTTCAGGGACCATCTGTGAGCCGTTCTACAACATTTCGACGCAGCAGGGCTCAAAGTCAAGCAGGAGAAATGTCTCTTGGGGGTGCCTCGCGTCGAGTTCCTGGGCTTTGCAGTTGAAGCTTTTGCATCCATCTAACCATACATTCTTTACATTTGTTAAATTCTTATAGGTTTGAGGATTATGATCTTTCTTTTTTTTAAAAAAAAAACTTTTTATTGCTTTTATACTATATACTACAACCTACTCACTACAAATTCAGAGTAGCAAGGCTCAATAATGACCTATCTTATGCTTTAGATATTTCCCTGTATTTTTATGTTTCCAATATATCGTTTACGTTCCAAATGCAAAGTATTCAAATAGAAAGAACAAATATTAATTAATTATAATAACGCATATGAGCAATGACATCTATTCTATAAATTTTAGCATAGAAAAAATCTTAGATCTTCATTTAGGTGTCTTCTTCTCTTTGCACTTTTTCTTCTTTTGCCAGGGGATTTTTATCTTGTATGGTCTGGGGGCAGCCTCTCCCAGATCAGAGTCAGAGTCAAAGATTTCACCCAAAGACACTGAGGTAGAAGAGGAACCATCGCTAGATATCTTCTTGGGATTATGATCTTTCTTATGCTTCAATTCAAGTTCTTTTAGTTACATTAAGTAAAATTGTCTTTCTTTTTCTCTCTTTCCCCCCCTGAAAAAGGTTTTACTGACCTCCCATACAGCCACTGGAGAAACATCAGAATTATTATTAATATGGAAAAATCCAGCCAAATCATCCTGAAGTTTTTTCTGATCTGCAGGTTATTTAATAAATTGTTGTCAAAATGCTATGTAAAATCTTTTTTCCTATTAAAATGTAATGGGAGCATGATCTGTTTAAGACATCAGTTCTATTGCAGATTGCTTTACAAATTTTTAAAATTTATTAGTTATCAAGACCATACCAAGTCTTGAATAAGTATTATGAGCCACCGAAAAATAAGTGTGATCATGGGTCTGTGGATTTTGAACTTTCCAAATATCTATTAAATTAAAGAACTTATTCTTTTTAATTAAATGTAGTACTGCCTTGCTAGTGCGATTATGTTTTCTGATAAATCTATATGTATAATTACTTATTAGTGCATTAAAGTTTCCTCTCAATATCACGTCACCATTAGCAAAACAGAGAACAGCTTCATCAAGGTCATTATAGAAAGACTGCTGTTTGTTATTCAGAGCATAAATATTACCGGTTATAACTAAATTCTTTTAGGGTCTGCCTTAAAATCAGTTACTTAAAATGTTTCAGTTCACATAGATAGCAATCCCCTTACATTTGGTATGAGAAAATTGTAAGAAAATTACACTGGCTTTTCCTTTTTTTAGCATTTTAAAAGTCTTCCTTCTTTTTGAAGGTTCATTGAGCTCATTAGCATTAATTGAAAAAAACTTTATTTGAACCATATTATCCTCCCAAAAGAAAAAAGAGGCTATAAATGCAAAGTTACTGAGTAACAATATTTTCTGCTTCATTGACTGTTCTGATACTCTGGTTTGTACCCTGTTTATTGAAAGTTGATCTAAAAGGAAAGCCCTGTCTATAAGCTATACTACTTCTCCTATCTGTTAAAAAAAATGTCTCCTTTTTTGGACAGTTAATAGAAAGAGGTGAGAACAAAAGTATTATCTCATCTCCTATTACCAAAGGTTCTTCGTGCCACTTGTTTAATAGTATCTGTTTAGTACAATCAGTCTTAGAATTGACCCTATATCTGGGAAATCAGACCTGATAATACTGAAGAACAGATTTTCCAAATACATTACAAGATTGTCACCTTCCTCTCTCTCTCACTAACCCCTCTAATTTTTAAATATGCTCCTCTCAATTTGTTATCAAGTTCCTCTGTCTTCCTCTGTCTTATCTCTAAATTCCATGATCTTGTCATCATTTCTGTGTGAGGTAGCTTCATTAATTTAGAGCTCAGTGTCTCTACTTTGGATTTTAATTAGTTAATTGCTACTTGCTGATCCTTAACTTCATGTTAATTTCTAAATATCGCCTCTGTTTCTGTTTTATTGATTTCTAAATGTTTAGAGATTTTAATTTGTTTTCAAAAGTTTCTGTAATTTTCATTTCAAAATTCTTAAATTCATTAACAAGAAGCTCTCTACTATCATTTGAAGACAATGTATCCAACATTTCACAGTTCTTTTCCTTGGGCATTCTATTCACCATCAAATTGAAACAGCACAGTTTATCTTTCTCTATATACCAAGATTTTGAGGGGAAAGTACTTTAGAAGAAGAAGAGGAAGAAGAGATTGAATTTATACCCCACCCTTCACTACCCAAATTAGTTTCAGAGCAGATTACAAACTCCTTTCCCTTCCCCTCCCCACAACAGGCACCCTGTGAGGTAGATGGGGCTGAGAGAGCTCTGACATAAACTGCTCTTTTTAAAGAACAGCTGTTATCAGAACTATGGCTTGCCCAAGGCAGGTGCAAGTGGAGGAGTGGGGAATCAAACCCGGCTCTCCCAGATTAGAGTCTGCGCACTTAACCCCTACACCAAACCGGCTTTATAGAGTTAGTCTGCTTCCCACAGCAAAGATGTGTTGCTTCAGTCACTGCTGCAAATGCAGAGGCATGCATGCTGGCATATGGGAATTTTCAGTGCTCCTTCCTCCATGGGTTTTTTTTTAAACTTTCTCATTCCACTTGCTGTGTATTGGCTGTCAAAGACTTGATTACTACTTTTTGTTGTTGTTTTTCTTCAAATATTTGCTATAGCACAGTATCAACATACAAGTAATATCCTTTCAGCCATCCTTCAGCTTTCCCTCCCAATTCCTTTATAGACAATTGAGACAAAAACTTTGTACCTCTCCTCTTATTTATTTGCTTTACAAAATTTATATCCCATCTTTCTGACCTCACAAAGGACCACCAAGGTGGCTAACAACTTAAAACAAACATAATAAAATCACATTTTAAAACCACCCCCAAAAACACCATTAAAACAATTAAACCTATAATGAGAGGTGATGGAGATGTCATTATTTTAAAATGAAAATGGGGGAGTTAAAAGAACTAAAACTGGAAATGGAAATAGACAAGTGACACTGGATTGATATATTGCTAGGACACTGTAGCAATTACTGTTTTAAAAAACAGTAGGTTTTACTGTTTTAAAAAACATATCACTCTGCAGTGATATGGCAGGGGAAGAAATGTTGGGGAAATGATACCAGTGAAGGAGAACTGAAGGTAGTATAATGATGCTCACAATGATGAGATCTTTGCAGCTGAAAAAATTCCTTCCGTGGGATAAATTAATGCACTTAATTGCATTCTTTCCAAAAAGATAAAGAGTAAAGCAGATCTGGAAAAGAGTGTGTTGAGCACACGAAAACCTGGACAGATGAAAATTAAAACATTCTGTGAATGCTCAAAAAAAAAAGTGCTCCAGGTTGGAAACCAAAGCAGATGGAAAACCTGTCACTCAATCGAGGAAGCCCAAAGAAAGCTAGAGCATTCCCAGTAGTCCAGCCTCTGACTGAAGTTGTACAGTGAGTGACAGCCTCTCCCCCTATGATGGTCAAACTGGTCTTGGTGGGAAGTGCCATCAAGCCGCAGCTGATCTGTTAACCCCTCATGCAGTTTTTAAGGCAAGAAAGTATCAGACGTAGTTTGCCATTGCCTGCCTCTGCATATTTAGTGGCCTTCCTTGGTGGTCTCCTATCCAAGTACTAAGCAGGGCTGACCTTGCTTAGTTTCTGAGATCTGATGAGACTGAGGTAGCCTGGGCTTTCCAGGTCAAGGCCAAGCTGGTCTTACATTCAGAAGGTTTCTTCTAACCTGAAACTGAAAGCTACCCTGTTGTAACTGAGCCCATTCAATCTGGTTTTGCCTTCTGGAGCAGCAGAAAACAAGTCTTTGACCTCTTTCATGTGGTCTCCTCAGACTTCTTTCCTTGAGGCTAAATACACCTAGTCGCTTCAACTTTTCCTCATAGGATTTATTTGCCAGTCTCCCTGACCATCTTCATGGCCTTCCTCTGAACTAGTTGCAGTTTGTCTATATTTTTCTTGAAGTGCAGCATCCAGAACTGGGCACAATATTCCAAATTGTTGTGAATGAGGGATAGCTGCCTTCAAAGAAAATGCACAGAGATGTGTACAAGTAGTCCTTTGGTGCATTCAGGAAATAAACCTTTACTTTTATTGTGACTAATGTATAAGAAAGCAGAGACAACTGGACTCACTATCAAGAGGAGCAGATTGGTAATTTTAATAGTTCTTCAGCCATAAAAAACAGCGGGACAAAATGTTATAGCTTAGGATAACAGACCTCTGGCAGGCTTCTAGAGACTCATCCCTAGATATGGTATTGGCCCAACAGCAATCTACACAACTGGGAGGGAAAGGGTTAAAACAGCCAGGAAGGAAGAGAGAGCATCCTCCATGGTGCTTCCTGTCATTCCAGCCCATTCTTCCTAAGAACAGAAGAGAATTCTTCCCAAGAAGAGAAGAGAATATGAGGTAACGTCTTCAAGTCTACACAGCCAGTATTTCTCTTTTCTGCTTTATTTCCTAGAAAAAATTATATTCTTTGCCAGATGAGTATTTCTAGCTCATCTGTGTTGGTATAATTTAACAGAATGCATGTTAGTTAAACTCCTTTTCTAAAAGGATGTGTGAGTGTGGGCACATCTTTAACCACTCGCCTAGCTTCTTGGTCTGCCTTCTTGGTGACCCCAATCTCCAAGAGTATTTGAGGAAGAATAAAGTCATGGAAAGTGTTTTCAGATAAGTCTCTTGAGGGGTGTGAGTCCCCCCCAAAACCTGTGTATTCCTGTGGGTGATTCCTGTGGGCAACCCTTGACCCCCTACTGTCTTGGAGCAAGTGACTGAGGGGAAAATAAAGAGTGAGTAATCTGACACAGGATTGTGATGCAAATAACATTTTATTAATACAGGGGAGAGTGTAACTATTTCTTCTCAAGACCTGAATACTACTATTAATTAGGTGAAAATTGCATTACCCTTTTTGCAGCCACATGAGCAGTTTCAAAATGAAACAGGAATCCACAGGCACCTTAAAAACTAACAGAATTTGTTCGATCATAAGCTTTTGTGAGTCAGAGCTTATTCCATCAGATGCATGAGACTGGATTTATATCCCGCTTTTCACTACCTGTAGGAGCCTCAGAGTGCCTTACAATCTCCTTCCCCTTCCCACAACAGACACACTGTGAAGTAGGTTGGGCTGAGAGTGCTCTTTTTTAATATAGTTTATTTATTTTATCATATAACAAATATAATGTAAATCCAATATGTTAAAAAAAAAAACTGATCCTTTACACATTGAAGTATTGAGAGTCCGAACAGTTCATACCAACTTTTGACACAGATTAACGGAGTCAAATTAACATGAAACTTTTCGAGGTATCAGAAAGTCTACTAATGACAGAGATTTATGAACCTAAGTATAAATACTAACCATGCATGAAAGAAGCATAAACGAGGAAACAGTTAATAAAGCAATCCAGTATTGTTTATCATATCGCAAGAACAATTACACCCATCTCTGCATTTGTTGCCAGGAAGGAGGCAGAATATCTTCTGATGCTAGGAATTCTAAAATGGGGTTCCATTTTTCCATTATGGGTTTAACCACAGGTTTCAAGGCCGATCTATTTACTTTTCTGGTGACAGAATCCATGAGGAATTGATCCCATAGTTTTTGGTACCACAATGTCAGAGTTGGAGGTTTCGGATCTTTCCAACATGTAGCAATCACTGTACGGGCTGCATCCTTATACTAATAGCCAAGTTGCCCCCTCCGTGCGGATATCTATATCTGCACTTTGGGGGCACTTGGGGGGCCGGGGGAGGTTTGTGCACACGTGGGCCAGTCCCCACATGTGCACAAAAATTGGGGCCAGGACACTAGAAGCCCTCCCACTATTCCCCCCCAAGCACCAAGAATACAGTGCATCCCTTGCCCCACCCTGTGAGTTCCTATCTATACCTTGTGGCTAATAGCCACTGATAGACCTCTGCTCCATATCTTTATCTAATTCCCTCTTGAAGCCATCCATGCTTGTAGCCGCCGCCACCTCCTGTGGCAGTGAATTCCATGTGTTAATCACTCTTTGGGTGAAGAAGTACTTCTCTTTATCTGTTCTATCCCAACTGTTCAGCAATTTCATTGAGGGCCCACGAGTTCTTGTATTGTGAGAAAGGGAGAAAAGTACTTCTTTCTCTACCTGCTCTATCCCATGCATAATCTTATAAACCTTGATCATGTCACCCCTCAGCTGTCATTTCTCCAAGCTAAAGAGCCCAAAGCATTTTAACCTTTCTTCATAGGGAAAGTGTTCCAACCCTTTTATCATTCTAGTTGCCCTTTTCTGCCCTTTTTCCAATGCTATAATATCCTTGTTGAGGTGTGGTGACCAGAACTGTACACAGTACTCCAGATGAGGTTGCACCATTGATTTTAAAGTGGATTTTCTTCAAGGCAAAATGGATGTGATCTATAGGTCATATTCAGAATACATAAAGAAAAATAATCTGCCCGGCGAGGTGGTGGTAAGATTCTCCAGAAGACAAGTGTGGGATCAGATATTAAAAGCAACAAATGGAACTACCCTTAAAACTGATGGCAAGGAGATAAGAGTTTTGAAAAACATTCCCTTTGAAATAAGGGAAAAAAGGAAAAAATACAGAGACTTGGCTTTGTTTCTACAAAAGAACAATATATCCTACAAAAGGATCATACCCAACGGCATACTCTTCAAATTTAAAGATAAGAGGGGGGGAAATGACTGTTATGAAAGCAAAAGAGTTTCTGCAGCAACAATTGGATCCAACAGGAGAAGAGGATGAGAAGAGCAATAAGGGGAGTGATGATGAAGCACTTACTGGAGAAGCTTCGGACTCAGAATGTGGGGCGGCTGCCCCCAAGCAAGGATATCGATTGAGGGAAAGAAGAGGCAAATGAGATGCTAATTTTCTCTGAAGTTTGACTTTTGATTCTTATTATCTAACCGTTCTTGTGCATGGTTCTTTACTAAGTCAAAATACCTGGACTTGAATTATTTAAGCAATGTTAACGATTACCTACAATGTTAACAAATTACTTTTTTAAAAATTCAAAGCTATTTTCTTGTAAGCATTATATGACCCCCACCTCTTGGGTTTTTAGTGGTTTATCTTTACTTTCTCTCGTAGTTTATAGTTTTCCCTTCCCTATTTTTCTTGCAGGTTTTATAAAATATTTTTTTTAAAAAAACAGAAAAAAAGCAAAACACCAGGGCTTTTGTGTTGCCATGGGTAGCAAATAGGTCTATATCTAGGATGCCCCAATGGGTGAAAAATGGATGGATATAGCCCTCTTTCAAGGCCCACTGGTGATCTGAACTGCCCCCATCCTGCTCAGTACATCCGCTTGAGAGTCTGCAGTGCCACTCACATGCACAGCTCGTAGGGTGGCTCCCTGCTGTATAGCCAGTTCCCAGGGGAAAATAGCTTCCTTGCACAGGGCTGAAGTCACCGTATCCCCTTGGTGGTTGAGGTACGCCATCACTGTAGTGTTGTCCATTAGGATCCAAATGACCTTTGCCTTGATTAACTCTGTGAAGGAAGTCAGGGCATAACATATGGCACGTAGTTCCAGCATATTGATATGCAACCTTTTCACCCTCAAGGACCAAGTGTCTTGCACCATAAAGCTCCCACAGTGAGCTCCCCACCCAAGCAGAGAAGTGTCAATAGTAATGGAAAGTTGTGGTACTAAATCCCCAAAGGGAACCCCTGTGAAAAGATTGTCATCACACAGCCACCACTCCAGCTGCTGAATTGTGAACCTAGGAACTTGGATTGTTGTAAGGGGAAAGCTGGGCAAAATTTGTTGAGGAACCAGTTTTGTAGTATTCACATTCTCAAGTGTGCTCATGGTGCAACACCAATGGTAGAGGCCATGAGCCCCAATAACTGTTGGGAAAATATGACTGATTGGAACCTGCACAACCCCAACATCAGATCAATGCCTTAAGGCATCCAGCCCTATCCCTAGCACAGGTGGAATCTAGCAGGGAGCTGATTAAGTGGACCCTTTGTAGGGATAGCAGGTGTGACTTTCAATGGTTCCATTAAACGCCCAACTTCTAACGTGTTTGTAAGATCATCGACATCTGTCTCTCTAGAGTGTCCTTGGATGGCACTGTTAGTAGCCAGTCATCTAAATAAGGGACACCTAGCAACCCTCAGTCAAGCAATCACAACTGCCAAATATCTTGAAAAAGCTCAAGGGGCAATAGACAGCCCAAACTGGAGAGCCGTGTATTGGTGGGCCACCTACTGATACTTGAATTGCAAGAACCTGTGATAGTCTGGGTAGATACTGATATGAAAATACACATCCTGGAGGTCAAGAACACAAAACCAATTGTTTTTTTTAAAAAAACAATTTTATTAGGATATAATAATAAGTACAATTTTATGTCATATAACAAACTTTTCATATCCTTTTATCCAAATATCTTCCCCCCCCTTCTGACTTCCCACAGTGCTCAAACCTCTATTACATTCTTGATTTTTTTCTCCTTTTCCAGTTCTTTCACAACATAATTCTTTCAGGTAATGTATCTTTTATCTGTCTATCTATATATGTTTAAATTTAATCTACATGTCTATCCAACCTTAGTAATTGTCAAAGCAAAATAAATTGTTTTTTACATCCCAGTATTTCTCCAAGTAGTCTTTAAAGTCTTTCCAATCTGCAAAAAAATCTTCTGCTTCTTGATTTTTAAGCTTTCTCGTCATTTTGTCCATCTCAACCATAAAAAGTAACTTTTTCAACCATTCCCAGATATCGTAACATTTGTAAAACCAAAGGTAACGTCAACATTTTAAACTTCGTAATTGTCAAAAACAAATTTAAATCCCTCAAATCCAAAATAGGGTGGAAACCCCCATCCCTCATTTAAATTAAAGGGTTTCCATGGATGCAATAGTGGCAGCGGCGGCTGCTGGAGGATCAGGAGGATTGGTAAATGTTAGGGCTTGTGGGTCCATTCCATTCCAATTTCAAGCTTTTCTTTTCTTTTTATTTCCCCTTCTCTTTCTCCCTTTCACGTTGGGCTTTCTTCCATTCCTCTTTATTCCCCATCTGTGATTATTTTGCAAAGTGAGGAGGGAGGGATTGTGTTTGGCTCTGCCTCCTGTAGCAGCCATTTTGGTGTCCTCCACAACACCACTTTTGAAATTCCAAAGATGCCCACTGGCTCAAAAATTCCAAAGATGCCCACTGGCTCAAAAAGGTTGGGGACCCCTGATCTAGTGTGCATTGAATTGCTTGGCCATGAGTTTCAGAATGGCATCAGGTTGGTGCTGCCCAGCCCTATGGCTTTGCTGTTTTTTTAGTACAAAATCCTTTGTAACCTCTCTGCTGCTTGGAATAGCCAAAAGGAGCAGTGCAGGTGCACCCTAAAAGATGTTCGGATACAGAGAACAGGAATCAGGAAAATAACACTGATAAAAATAGATAATGGAAAAGAAGCACTTCGTTGATGGCAAGGGGAAATCAGAGAGTGATTTATGGAAAAGAACAAAAGAGAAGACAGAGGACCACTATACATGGCCAAATGCATGTAGTGGTAAACTGTTGCAGGTTTTTTATTTTTCTTAATTGGACATGAATATGATTCTAGAAGAACAAAATGGAAGTGTTAATACCCTGCTTCATGCATACAGCTGAGATCATTACTGGTGGTAGCCAAGTGATGATAGTCTAACAGTATTTGTGGACACTCATCACCCTTTAATAGTAGAGGTTTGGTTAGGTGTATTTACCAGTGGTGTTCTAAAGCAGTGCTATAGCTATGGACAGAAACATTTATGAGTCCTGTGAGAAATCAGAAGAGTCAGGAAAAACAAAGGAAATTATCTACCCCATGTTATTCCCATGTCACATGGAGAGAAAACTCAGAGAAAACTCTGCATTTCTTCTGACCAATTAGAACAGCACAAAGAACTGGACAAAAGGATCTGGGATACTCAGGTGTGAAGTCCTACTCTGCCATTGAAGCTTGTTGGGTATTACCTGGGCCAGTCATTCTCAACCATACCTATCTCACGGTGTTGTGGTTGTGAAAATAAATGGAGAAGGAAAGAATAATGTAAACTGTTTTGAGTTGCCATTGGGGAGAAAACCATATAATGTTGTCCACACAGATATCTGAGAATCATGTGCTATAGTGGGAAATCTGGGAACACAGAATACATCACAATGTGTCAAACATCAGAATGATCTGCCACTTCTATACACATTGGTCCCCACCCAGCAACAGCTAGCCATGAGCAATGCCCAATAGTGTGCATGTTTAATTGTAAGTTTTACTGACTTCAGTGTGACTTAGAGTGTGCATAGACCTGGGGACATAGTCCCCAATCCCACTTCAGTGGGCCTAATTCCTGTGCTCAATGAGCCTAATTTCCAGATAAGGATCCATAGGATTGCAGGCAAAGTCCCACTGAAAGCATTGATGCTTAAGTCAGTCAAGCGCCATTGGTTTCATTGTAAATTGCAACATGGTCATAAACATAGTTACTCTCAGACATAAGTACCACTAAGCTGAATGAGTGTTTAGGAGTGCATCTTTAGTGATTACTAATTTTAGCTAGTTCAGGAGCAGACACTGCAAAGTTCAATTTTGTTTAAATCTGTGGTTTCACTTTGGACTTTTAGTAAATCAGTCCAGCCGTTATTAAACCTCTTTTGTAAACATGTTGAGTGTCTAGATTTAGAGTCTGGGGTGCAGTTGTGAAGCACTACTTCAACACATAGCATAGCATATTGGGTTGTGCCCTTGGTATGGGGTAATCCCTTATGAACAATGAGTGAGACATCAAAACTGAAATAATGCCCATCCAATCAGAAGGCCACAAAAAAGCCCCATCAAGGCAGCTGCATAATGCAGCAGACATTGTGACAGAACAGCGAACAGCTTTCTTCACATTACAAATGCAGCTGCCAGGCTTGGTAAAACCTGTAGACAGGGTAAGGGGACAAAACAAATAACAGCTCAGTAATTAAGCACAATGCATGAATCTAGAGGGAGGCAAGGCAGGGACAAAGGATGCCAGTGTCGCTCAGAAAGTGAGCCAAGAATTGGAAACAGGCAATTCCACACACATTCAGCTTTAAAAAGTGAGCATAACCACGATGAGAAAAGGCCATGACCCATGTTTCAGTTTTAGTGATTTTATTAATAGCGACATGGCAAAGGCAACAGTGTGCTAGTTTAAAGAATGAAGCCCTAAAGTAGTTCAGGGCCTGTTAATAGTGTAATCGTTTACTTAAGAAATCTAATGAAATTTCCTTGCACCCTATTTTGTTCCCTAACTCACAAGACCTATTTTACCTAAATTATTTTTCAAGATTAGAGGCTGAAGAGCCATAGTGTTCAAAAACCAATTCTGCTTTAGTCAAGAATGTGCAGTTCCCAAATAATTCTCATTCTCATAAGAAAGGCATCTGGTCAGTAAACTTTGTGTCTTATGTATCCTAGATGACACTCCTATGAACCTGTTATTGGTCACTAAGTATGGGAAGTGGGGAGCAATCTTACTGGCAGTTCTTCTTGTAAGTAATTCACAGTACAATCCTAAGCATGTATACGCAGAAGTAAGTCCTATTGCATTCAGTAGGACTTCGTATCTCAAAAAGGATATCGAAAAGCTGGAAAAAGTACAGAAGTGGGAAACAAAGATGATCTGGGGGTTGGAACACCTTTCCTAGACTTTCCTAGACTTTTCAGTTTACAAAAAAGATTGCTGAGCGGGGATATGGTAGAGGTTTGTAAAATTAAACATGGGTGAAGAAAGTTGATAGAGAAAACTTTTTCTCCCTCTCCCATAATACAGGAACTCAGGGAACACCAGATGAAGTCGATAGGAGATAGACTGAGGAAAGCAAAAGGAAATGCTTCTTTACTCAATGAGTAATTCAGTTGTGAAATATAGTGCTAGAGGGCATCAGGATGGCCCTGATGATCGCTGGCTTCAAAATGGGATTAAACAGATTCATGGAGGAAAGGTCTATTAGTGGCTACTACCCATGGTGACCAAAGGAAACCTCCATATTCTGAGGCCAGAAACATCTAAATAACTGTGCTAGGAGGTACCATCAGAGGAAAGCCTTGGCCTCTATCCCTGTTTGTTGGTCCTCTAGGGCAACTGGTTCATATTCCTGGATATTTGGGGGTGGAGCCTCAGAGGGGTGTAATGCCATAGAGCTCACCCTCTGAAGTGTAGATGGAACTTCTTGACCCCAGCCACTATGGCTAGTCCTTCCCGATCTGTCTGGGCATAGTTCCGCTCAGCCACAGATAGGGTGCGTGAGTAATATGCGACCGGGACCTCCCGCCCATCTGGGAGACGATGCGCCAGCACAGCACTGACGCCGTAGGGTGAGGCGTTGCATGCCAAAACTACCGGTAGCGCCTCATCGAAGTGGGCCAGGACCAATGTTCCCTCTAAGCTGTGGAGTCTTGTGAGCAAGAATTCTTTTTTGTGAGCTACTACCATTAAAGTTGTGAGCAAGCAATTTGACTACTGCATCAATTAGTTTGATCTGGAGCCATCACTTCCTGAGCTAGGACAAAAATGTGTGAGCCGGGGGCTAAAAAACTGTGAGCTAGCTCACACTAACTCAGCTTAGAGGGAACACTGGCCAGGACCAAATTGGAGATCAACAGTTCTTTAACATTCTGGAACGCTGCAGCCTGGCGGGGCCCCCAGGCCCAGGGGGCCTGCTTGTCTAACAAGCAATATAGGGGCTTCGCTACCGCCGCCTTGTGGGGCAGAAAGGCATGGTAGAAATTGAGGATCCCTAAAAACGCCTGTAATTCAGATTTAGACTTTGGGGGCGGGGCTTCCACAATCGCCTTTACTTTGTTTCGGGTCGGGTGTAAGCCCCCTGCGTCCACCGTGAACCGCAGAATCAGTCCAGGAATCAGTCCTGGGTTCCTTCCAGTCCAGCTTTCGCCCGGGCCACGGGACGGAGACTGTTCTGGTTGCCCTGACAGATGATCTCCGAAGGCATCTGGATCGAGGTGTTGTGGCGGCACTGCTGTTGTTAGATCTGTTGGCTGCATTCAATATGATCGACCATCAGCTGCTGACCCACTGCCTCACCGACGTGGGGATTCAGGGGCTTGCCCTTCAATGGTTCGCCTCTTTTCTCCAAGGTCGGGGACAGAAAGTGGCGATTGGGGAACAGCACTCCCGGAGGCGTCCTCTTGAGTGTGGGGTGCCTCAGGGGGCAGTGCTGCCAATATTATTTAACATCTATATGCACCCCCTCGCCCAGATTGCTCGGAGTTATGGGCTGGGGTGTCATCAATATGCAGATGACACCCAGCTCTATCTAATGTTGGGCGGCCGGTCGGACTCCGACCCGGATGACCTCCATTGGGTGTTGCAAGCCATGGCTGGTTGGCTCAGGCTGAGTCGACTGAAGCTAAACCCGGCGAAGACAGAGGTCCTGGGCCTTGGTTGGGTTGGTTCAGGGTTGGGGCTCTTCGACGGGGTGCCTTTGGTACCAGCGCTGAGGGTTAGGAGTTTGGGGGTGCTCCCGGACTCCTCTCTATGGAGGCCCAGGTAGCAGTCACTGTCAAGTCAGCCTTTTACCATCTGCGGCTGGCACGGCAGTTGGCTCCTTACCTTGACTGCAATGACTTGGCCATGGTGATCCACGCGACGATCACCTCGAGGCTATACTACTGTAACGCTCTCTACATGGGGCTGCCTTTGTCGCAGATCCGGAAGCTGCAGCTAGTGCAGAATGCAGCAGCCAGGCTGTTGATGGGTCTCTCTAGGCGGGACCACATCCAGCCTGCGCTGAAAGCACTGCACTGGCTGCCAATAGCGTACTGAGTCCGCTTCAAAGTGCTGGTTCTTACCTATAAAGCTCTACATGGCCAGGGTCCAGCTTACCTAAGGGACCGCCTTTCCCCATATGTTCCCCCAAGGGCACTACGGTCTGGGGCAAAACATCTTTTGGCTGTACCAGCACCCAGAGAGGTTAAATATGCCGCTACAAGGGCCAGGGCTTTTTTGGTGGCAACTCCTATCTGGTGGAATGAGCTCCCGGAGGAGATCAGGGCTCTGCGGGACCCGATGCAATTCCACAGGGCCTGCAAGATGGAGCTCTTCCACCAGGCTCTTGAGTAGGAGCCGCCACTGTCACTATACCACCACCGCGTTGCCATTGGAAACGTGAACTGACCTGGGAACGGAGAATTGACATGGGAAGCCCGATTAAGAATGAGACAGTAGTACCACCTGAAACACTGTATCAGAGCCCCTACCTTGGATGTACTATGTGAGCACTGATTTTATATGTAACTTGAAATTTGATGGTTTTACTGATTTTACTGTTTGTATGTCATTGCCTCTTGTTAGTCGCCCTGAGCCCACAGTGGAAGGGCGGGATATAAGTTTAATAAATAAATAAATTCTTGAGTTTACTGATGTTACTAATCTTATGACAAACATTATCTCACAGCCTAGCATACCTCATTGTGTTACCAAGAGGACAAAGTAGAGGACAAGAGAACTATGTCTGTTGCTCTAAATTCCTTGAAAATAAAATGCAATTGATAATGTTGAAAATTGAAAGGAAAATAATCCAGGAAGTGTGACTGCTATGAAGCATGGAACATGCTTCACATGCAATCAAACATTGAACAGCAGTCCACTGACGGCACCCCCAGCCGACACTTCTCTAGTTTCACTTTGAGTCCGGCGTCCTGGAAACGGTGGAGAACAGTGCGGAGGCTGTCTCCAAAGTCGGCCGGCATCGCAGTGGCGATCATCACATCGTCAAAAAAACAGGGTGACACCGGGTATTCCTTTGAGAAGTGAGTCCATCAATTGTTGGAATAACCCCGGTGCCACACTCACCCCGAATTGCAGTCTCTTGACACAGAATGCCCCTCGGTGGGTCACAATATTTTGCGCCTCTGCAGTCGCCTCATCCACTAGCAACTGCTGGTAAGCCTGGGCAAGATCAAGTTTCCCAAAGATCTTTGTCCCCCCCATGGTGGCCAGTACATGGCTAACTACAGGTACCGGGTATGCGTGGTCCTGTAGCACCTTATTCAGCGTACATTAGTAGTCCACGCAAATGCGGACTGCCCCATTTGGCTTTTCTACCACTACTATGGAGGCGTCCCACGCCGCGTGGGAGACTGGTTCCAGGATGCCTTGGGCTACTAGGCAGTCCAGTTCCGCATCGATTTTAGGCTTTACCGCCAACGGAACTGTCCTGGCACGCATTCGGATAGGGGCCACCTTGGTGTCTAGACGCAGGGACACCGGGGGGCCCATATAGTGGCCTAGAGAGTCATAAAAATGGCGGGAAACTCTCGACATATCCCTTGGAAATCCTGGGTTGTACAAAGCTGGACTCCCTCAACCGAAATCCCCAGGGGCTCAAACCAGGCGCGACCCTACAAGCTGACCAGGTCGCCCTCTACCACAATCAAGTCCAAATGGCTCTTGAATTTCCTGTATTGTACTCAAAAAGTCCCAACCCCCTTAATCGGCACCCAGTTTCGCTGAAAGTCCATGAGGGTCACCGGGGATGGGCGCAAGCGGGGTCCCCCCCTTGGGCATAAGTGTTTAAGAGTGGCCTCGGAGATGTTCGAGGCCATGGACCCAGAGTCGATCTCCATAAGGCATGGGGACCCCTCAATTGTTACAGTGGCTAGGAATTTAGGGGTGGGCGATTTGCCAGGAAGTTGCAGTACCTTTTCCGCTGTATGTGTGAGGTGGTAGAGGTCCTCAGTCGCTGCATCATCCTTGAAGTGGGCCTCCGCTCTGTGACGCGGTGGCTGAGTCTGGCTGGAGGCTTTGGAGCGACATGCTCGGGCGATGTGGCCTGTGCTCCCACATGTCTGACAAACGGTGCCTCAGAACCTGCATGTTTTCCTGTCGAGCTGGTCACCGCGACTGGCACACACTGGAGCTGCTGCGCCGGGATGCTTGCAGGTGGAGCTCGTGTTCACGGCTGGAGTGCGGTGTGGTGCTTGCGTGCGATGGACCTCCGTGCCCTCGAGGTCTGCTGGCGTGGTGATGGCAGCCTGGTGTGCTGCTGGGTGGGACCTCTCCCACACGGTGGCGGTGGTGATGGCCGACACTATGGTGACCGTCTTACCCTCCATTATGCGTCGCCGCAGTTTCTCCTCCCGTAGTCCAGTGACGAAACGATCTCGCAGGGCCAGGTCCAAGTGTGCCCCGAATTTGCACTTGGATGCCAGGCGCTGGAGCTCCACAAGGAACTCCGCGGCAGTTTCGCGGCCTTGCTGACTCCGCTGGTGGAACACCACGTGGCACTTCATCTTCGAAGGCTTAGGCGTGTAATGGTTCTGGATGGCCATGACGATTTCGTTGAAGGTGCAGGCATTGAGGGTCTTGGGAGAGAGTAAGTACTGGGCCAGTTCTACGATGGCGGGTCCACATGACCCGAGTAGGAGGCCCTTCTTCCTGGACTCATCCGTCACCTGTTAGAAGACCAGGACTTCAGACCAGTGATCCAGGCTCCCCATTGCTGTGGACGGGCTGTATCGAAGGGTGGTAGCAGCCCTGATCCCGGAGCAATGGCCATTGTGCTGGTCGGTTGTGGCTGCGGCTGGGAAGTGGCTTGCTCACCCTCGTTGCTCATCATTCGGAGGAGCATAGGTAGCAGTGCGTTGTCTTCCCTCACAGAGTCCCGACCACCCGGCTGGCTTGCTCAGCGGGATCCCATCCACGTTGCCATTGAAGTGTAGTGGGTTAGACGCATGTAGAAACCACGGAGACCGATGTAGTGATCAGCATGGTTTACTGCTACACAACAAAAGACAAAGACTAATGGCCGGCTGACCAACTATATACACACTTGGGGACACACCCCTAGGTCCCGTTGGTGGGTTTAAATCTCCCGCCACGGTCCTATTGGTTCCCAAGTGGAGAGACTAAGAGCCTAGTCCCCATTGTTATTACAGAGTCAAGTTCTGGGGTATTCGCTGGCCCCTGGTGGTGGTCAGCGGACATAACACCCTCCAAAGCAGCCATCTTCTCTGGGGAAAGTAATCTATATGATCTTGAGATCCGTTGTAATTCTAGATCTCCAGCCCCCCCTCCTGATTTTGGCAGCTTTAGGTGATGCATGACCATTGGTCTGATCCAGAAGGGGCCGAATGTTCTAAGAGTGCGTAGGATGTAAGCTACTGAACTACCTATTGTCAAGAAACTGTCCTCATGATATCCTTTAGAAACTTTAGATTACATGATATAAGGTTACGATCCTAAATATTCAGTGCAATCCTAAACAGGTCTGTTCAGAATCCAACTCAGGAGTATTCAACAAGGCTTACTCCCACGAAAGTATGCTTAGGATTGCAGTGGGTATTAATTTATGTTTAAAATATCAAGGCTTACATCTGAGTAGAGCTGTTTAGTCTTTTTTTTTAACCCCAAAAGCAGGGTAGCTTTATTTTTTTTTGTTACACCTACAAACTAACAGAAAAAGAAAGGGGGAGGGGGAAAGTACCCCAGGATAAAAGGACAGTAAATTAAACCCACACTATAACTAAAAACCCAAGAGGGAAGATCCTTAACAGTTAGTATTCAGTTAGTATTAAATCTTATAACTTTTCATTTAAACCAATGAATTAAAGAATTAGTCAGTCCGTGTTAGTATTAATCCAGCTTCTCAAGTGTGCATCGAGTCTCTTTCATCATCTTCGTCATTTGCGAGCTTTTATTTTATAAAGAGTTACTTTGGTCATCTGTGTCGCAAGTCATATGTCTCTCTGGCCGAAGCACCTCCTACTGCACCTTGGTCTTCGTCCGTGTCTTCTACAATGCCTGCTCCGCCGTCTCCTTCCTGCTGTTCCTCTTCCTTCGATCCAAAATGCCGTTTCATCCATTCATCCGCTTTTAAAACCGAGTCGATTTTCTCCCTTTTATCTCTGTATTTAAACACGACACCCTCAGGAAAATTCCAAGAATACGGAATTTGATTGATCTGCAGGATTGAAATCAAGTCTTTGTACACTTTCCTTTTCTGAGGAACCTCAAATGGGGTGTCCTTTAGGACCCAGTAGAGCTGTTTAGTCTTGATGTGCCTGTATTTCTGTTACAGCCTAAAATATATTAAGAAAAAAAGCCCCGCTGGATCAGATCAAATCCAGCATCCCTTCTCCCTTGGTGGCCAATCAGAGTTTCTAGCAAATCTTCAAGCAAGGCCTTATGGCAATTGTCTCCTCTACTTCCACCTTCCAGCAACTGGTACACGGTGGTATACTGCCTTGCAACAAGAGATTTAATTTAGCTATCAAGGCTAATATATCCACCATTAACTTCTCTAGTTTTATTAATTTGTTTGTTTATGCTATTTATAGTCTGCCTTTCTCACTGAGACTCAAGGCAGATTACACAGAGTAAGTCAACACAATCACCAGGAGAGAACATTCAATAAACAATGCAATACGATTTGATTGCGGGAATCTGGAACTAACCAGAAATCTGAAACAGAACTGAATCAAAGCATAAGTGTTAACACAACATGTTAACAATGCAAACATTATGTACTAGGATCCTACTTACAGCCACAGACAGTACGAACTCCACAAGTATCTTTCTGAACCATTTTGATACAGTAGATACCTTCTGGAATAATTCAGTTTTGCATAGTTTGCAGAAAGCCAGGACAGTGGAGCTTTCCTGACCTCCTAAAGCAGGCCATTTCATAAGGTGGGGGCCACAATGAAAAATGCATATGTATGGCCAGTTGTTGATTTTACCCATTTGCAGGGTGGCACCTGACGAAGGCCCTGCTCAGATGACTGAAGCTATTGTGGTTGAGCATAAGGAGAGTCCTGCAGATACGATGGATCAAGGCCACAAAGGTCTTTGTATGTGATAGCGACAACCATTAATTGAGCCTGGTACTTGATGGGCAGTCAATGGAGTGATTGCAGAATAGGAGCACTATGCACGCTCCATCTAGCTCCTGATAATAGATGAGCAGTGGTGTTTTGCACCAACTGGAGTCTCTGAGTTAATTTTAAGAGGAGACCAATGTGAAGTGCATTACAGTAGTCTAGGATCAATGTAACTGCAGGATATATCTAGGTGGTCAGATTGGCTGCATCAAGGTTAGAGGAGCATCTTCCAGGCTAGTTTGAATTGGAAGAAAGTGGTGTTTGGGGTTTTGGGGGCTTTTTTGGTTTGTTTGTTTTTTTGCAGCATTACCTTGCTCCTCCAGCAGTAATGTTGGATTCAGTATAACCCCCTAGGCTCTAAATGGAATCAGAAAAGGTCAGCTGAACCCCATCAACAGTGGGGGGCACAAACTCTAGTATCTCTGGCTTCCCAACCAGCATTACCTCTCTCTTTCCAGGGTTTATATCCAATTTGTTCACTCTTAACCAATTAACTACAGCATCCAGACAGCAACTCAGGACCTCTACTGCATCACTAGATTTGGATAAAGTTATATTGAGTTGGCTATCATTGGTATATTGATGATAGCTACTCCCATACCTACAAATGATTTGTCCTAAGGGTTTTACGTAGAGATTACATAGAGATTTTAAAAAATGGAGGATAGGATTGCACCCTGTGGTACCCCATAGCATAGGTCCCACACTGATGACAACTGGTCTCCAGTGGCAACCCTTTGAATCTGATCCATGAGGAACGATTTGAACTTGTCTTCAGGGGTCGTTTCGTAGAAAAAGAGGGAGGGGAACTCATTAGCATAACTCATTAGTATATGCCACACCCCTGACATCACTGGAAGTGTGTCATAAGGCCACCCACCCCGCCCCCAACGGTCCCAGCTGCCAGTGCCGGCCTTGCAGCTCCACTGCCGAGCCCCATGAGGGGCCCAGCGGTGGACCTGCAAGACCAGCAAGAGTGCAAAGAAGCCCCGCGAAGGCCCTCCCTGGCCCCAGGCAGGCAGGGGTGGGGAGAGGCAGGGAGGAAGCAACTTACCCTCCCTCTTCTCCTGTCTCCTCCTGGCTGAATGAGGGCCAGAAGTGGGGTGGCCGGAAGCAGGGGCTTTGTCATGTGCCCCGCCCCCGTACCTCACCCGGAGGAACTGCAATCCCCCACGATCCCCCCAAAATGACCTCTGCTTGTCTTACATATCTCCTTATATATCAAAGAAAGACTTTGTTTCCTCTGTTCTGATAAAAAAACACTTCTACTGCTTTTATTTTTAGAAAATATCATTTTTATTAGGAGAGAAGAAGCCACAAGGAATTGATGTCGAATCATTTCCTGGCCTGCAGTTTTCCTGCTACAATCTTGCATTTCTTCTCCTCTGAAGTGTCAGCCTCATATTAACACATATCAATATATCCAAGGGCCAAGGGTTGGCCCCTCTGTGGATAGTTAAATCCCCACAATGGGGCCAGCCATGACTATCATTTGGTGTTCTGGAACCCCTTAGGTGTGCAGAAAAATTAAAAATTGTAAAAGAAAAAAGATATTATGTTACAACCAGTATTCCCTCTAAGCTGCCTGAGCCTGTGCCGGTGCTCAAAATCCCAGCCCCCAGATCCCCGTCTGAGCACAGGGCAAGGATACTTTCCCCTGCCTCCCTCCCCTGGGATACCACCATGCCACAGCCTGCCCTGACCGGCTCCCGCCATCGTGCAGGGGGGAAAGGCACAATGCCAACCCTCCTCTTCCCCCACCAGCCAAGGTTTCCTCCCCCCTCCGTCAGGGAGGAAGGGAGGGGAGGCTGCTAGCCATTTAAAGCCATTTCAGGGCTCCCTTTTGTTTCCCCCCACTTGGGAGTGGGCGGAGCAAAATGGAGCACACTAATGGCTGCCTGCTTTTTAAAGCAAGCAGCTGACATGGGTCTCTCTTTCTTTCTTTTTTCTTCCTTCCTCTCTCGCCATCTATTTGCTTTCTTTCCATTCCTTCCTTCCTTCCTTCCTTCCTTCCTTCCTTCCTTCCTTCCTTCCTTCCTTCCTTCCTGTGTTTTTTAAAAATGTAGGCTCGCTCACAGCTTTAATCCTATAAGGTCTTTTGGCTCACAGAGGAGAATTTTGGCTCATGAGACTCCGCAGCCTAGAGGGAACATTGGTTATAACCACCTCACCAAAACTTAGTTGCATTATCTGTGCAGGTGTTGGAAAACCCTCGACTGCAGTTTGACAGGCATTGTGGTATAGCTTTAGCATGTACACCAAAGCCATATGCCTGAAGATTCAGTACAGGCAGCCAGGATGAGACACAACAATGGCAGATAGGAGGAGCAGATAACAGCGATTGGGAGGAGGGACCTATTTGGGGGGGGAAACAACAGGGAGCAGGAAGGGGAGGAGGTAAGGGTGAATGCTGAATTTCTCCCCTCTTGTTCGGAACTACTAGGGATGAGAAAAATCTGGGGTGGAAAAAATGGAAAAGAAGAGCTAAGAGCTCCCTTATTCTCACTGCTTTTCTGCTCTCAGTTGCTTCCTCCTGAAATTATTTTTCTCAAAAATTGCAACAGGAATGAGAAAGATCCAACCCAGTGTGTAGCTGGCCTGTTATATCCCAGGCCCGGCATCGACTGCCCTAGCTTGATACAGAGAACAATAGTGAGCTAGGATCCTGGAAGGAACCTATAGACCAGGAGCCACACTGTAAGTAGCCTATCACGGGTAGTGGGTGGGTGTGGGGTAGGGTGGTGTGCACAGATTTAAGCAGGGCTTTGGTCCTGCTAGTTTGTCTTTAGTTTGAGCTGATTCACAATGAAGCATGAGCTGATCACTAATCGCGTGTCAAATCCAATACATTTCAGGGCCCATTTCACCTAAAGTGCATACAAATACATACAGTTGTAACTTGCGTCAGTCACAAACTTACCTGCCTTTTAACAAAGACCTCAATTTTAAAAAAATGCATTCACTAATGTTAATTGTTCTCATATCCATAAAGGTCTCACAACCTTTGTCTTCATCGGTGTAGGTACTGATGATAGTATCTTCAGCTTTCTGTAATAGCAAAAAGGCTCTGACTAATAGCATTCATCCCTGCCAGAGATTTCTGGCAATTGGTGCAAATCTATTGTTAGTCCCCGCTAAGGACAAAATTGGCATTGGGACTTGGCACAGCTAACTTATCCACCCTCACCCAGTATTGCTTGATACTGGTCTCTGCTGCTCTTTCCAGCATATGTTGCTCTCTGTAATTAATAAGGGCACATAGTCATTCTGACTAAGATTAGAATGACAATTTCCTTTGCACTCCTCCACCACATGTAAAATTTAAACATTAAAATTTTTAGGACCAAACTATAAAGACATGAGAGCTACATTAACAGTTTTGTACTGAAATAGAGAGGTGTGCAAATTTATCAGTGAAATTATAAGCAGGGGTCGTTTCATAGAAAAAGAGCTAGGGGAACTCATTAGCATAACTCATTAGCATATGCCACACCCCCTGACATCACCGGAAGTGTGTCATAAGGCCACACCCCCTGACATCACTGGAAGTGTATCATAAGGCTACACACCCCGCCCCCAACGGTCCCGGCCGCCGCTGGCCTTGCAGCTCTACTGCCGAGCCCCATGAGGGGCCCAGTGGTGGACCTGCAAGGCCGGCGGGAGTGCAAGGAAGCCCCGTGAAGGCCCTCCCTGGCCCCAGGCAGGCAGGGGTGGGGAGAGGCAGGGAGGAAGCAACTTACCCTCCCTCTTCTCCTGCCTCCTCCTGGCTGAATGAGGGCCGGAAGCGGGGCGGCCGGAAGCAGGGGGCAGGGCTTCATCATGTGCCCCGCCCCCCCCATACCTTACCCGGGGGAACTGCGATCCCCCCCGAAATGACCTATGATTATAAGGAACCCGCAATTGGACTTTTCCACATAGGCCATTTTTCCATTGTCCCCCTCAGCCTTCTCCATATATTTTCTATTGTGGAGGGAGAAACTGTGCGGAGGGGGTATAATTATGATTTTAAAAAATGGCCCAAGAGAAACAGGCACAGAGCGTTTGCCCATTATAGCTGCATTTCAACAATTTTTTAAAGAAAAACATCATGCATTTCCCACATCTTCTCTTCTGACACGCAATTGTGTTTACAACCTTCCTCCGTGCAAACATTCCTGCAGCCTCCACCCCATCAAAACCTCTTTCAGAGGGGTTGTCAATATGCTTTCTTTAAACTTCTGAGTGGTGAAAAATATCCCAAGCTGCTCTACCCCCCCCCCCCCCGAAACAAAATATAGACTAGGCAGAAATGATGCTACCAGCTCAGCAGTACAGAAAAAATTAAAGTGAAATAAAAGCTGAACAACATAATATCAAACTATCCTGGTGGGAAGCTAACCAACTAAGGTCTAGATACGATAAGGATGTGATCATTGGTTTTGAAGAAAGCAAGACTGTACTAGATAAGATTTTGTTATCATCAAACAATAAGTTGATTCAGAAAACATATAATGGGTTGCTTGATGAATATACCCAAGACGAAATAGTAAAAACGGCTATGGTCACATGGATGCAGGATATAGGTCATACTTTAAACCTAGATGAGTGGTACACGGTTTGGAAAAAATTAAAATTCCTAAGGGCAGTGACATACAAAGAAAATGTATATAAAATGCACCACAGATGGTACTGGTCGCCGGACAGAGTAGCTAAATGTCAGAAGAATCTTTCCAATAGTTGCTGGAAATGTAATTCGAACGTAGGCACCTTCTTCCATATGTGGTGGAGATGCCGAAAAATACAAAGCTACTGGAGGATGGGGCAAAATATAATTAAGGAAATTCTTGGTGTAAATTTAGTACTTAATCCAGAGGTATAGCTACTAAATATAATAGCAGGTGGTCGCTATGCCTTCAGGGGCCCCCATAAATGCCAAGTCCCTGGCACTTGAATTGATGGAAGCTGAAGCTGAGCAAGTTAGGGTTCAACAGATCCAGTCTATACTTATGGATGGAATGCCCAAGGAAATGGAAGGAAATTTGATCCTACCTACTTCCTCAACAAATGGAGAGCAGTTGCCTCATAGTATAAATAAGGGAGGTCCAGACACACTGGTGCAACAAGATGACGAGGGTGTCCCGTTAGTGCCACTTCATCAAAGAGGAATGTTGGATAACTCTATCGAGGACGCGCTTTTTACCATGTTTGAAGATCTTACACCGCAGGAACAACATGCTGTAACTGAACGGCTGGAGCACACAAAAAATCGTCTGTTGGCCCGGAAGATGCCTGAACTGTCAGGACAGCAGGCGATTCGATGTGACGTTGCGGCTGAATCCAACTCTTATCCCTCTATGCAGATGTTGCTGGCTCCACAGCCGCTTCCTTCAATAGATGTTGAAAGGGCTACAGAACTGGAGGGGACAGAAATTCCTCCTGTCATAGCAGATTCCCCACAGAAGCCAATGAATG
This sequence comes from Gekko japonicus, assembly GCF_001447785.1. Classification (NCBI taxonomy): domain Eukaryota; kingdom Metazoa; phylum Chordata; class Lepidosauria; order Squamata; family Gekkonidae; genus Gekko; species Gekko japonicus. The sequence continues at coordinate 52,353 of NW_015172005.1, read as the reverse complement.
GAAGTGTTTTTTTTGATAAGGATAGGTTACTTAATCAGATTTCTGAATTTGATTGACTAAGAAATGGGTCAACAGCCGACAAACTTAAGATCCTTGCCTGGAATATTGCCGGCTGGAAAAATAAGTTAGGGGATTCCAATTTTAGGGAATTCCTTAGTGGGTTTGACATACTTTTACTACAGGAAACTTGGATCCACGAGGAGTTTTTTTTAGAAGGTTTTAATGTGTGTATGGTACCTGCTTTTAAATCCGAGAGATTTGGAAGATATCAGGCAGGGCTTGCGATGGCATGGTCAAGCAAAGCTAATATTGAGGTTTCTCCCCTTCTGGATTGTAAACAGTTAGCCCAGGCCTTTCTTGTTAAATGTCCAGGGAGAACATTAGTTTTAATTAATGTATATATGCCACCTGTTGCGGGTAAAGCGGCGCTGGTACAGCAATGGGAAAGTCTCCATGAATTATTAGAAGCTCTAGAAAAGAAGGAACCATCCAAGGAAGTAGTCCTGGTTGGTGACTTTAATGCAAGAATAGGGCAGAATGGTCTGGTATTAGCGGACAAAATAGGCATTGATCCAGAGTTTCTATCGCCTGATTGTTTTTTTAATTCAAGACTCTCTAAAGATCAACACATTAATGATGCGGGAATTCAGCTGGCCCATCTTGCTCTGAGGTTTAATTTAATCATTTTAAATGGTCTACCTCCTTTTGATTCACCTGGCGAGTATACCTATGCCTCTGCACGAGGTTGCAGTGTGATAGATTACATGCTGTTATCTCCGACACTCCAGGACGAGGTGAGCAGTTTTTCAATTTTAGGACGTCCCGAGAGTGATCATTTCCCTTTGGCTTTGGTTCTCAACTTTATTTCCACCTCTAGGGAACAGGACCTCCAGGGTTTGAGGGCAGGGGAAGGGTGCAAAAGTTTACCCAGGTGTAGATGGTCGGATAGAGTGGCCCAAAAAATCAGTGGTGTTTTGACCCTACAGAGACTGAATGAGCTTATAGCTCAGTCTAAGGCTATGAATGGGACTCCAGACCTGATTCAGGCTTATGAAGGAGTCATCAAACAGCTTGTAGATGTGATGATATTAGGCCAGGACCAGGCAAAAAATGGAAAGAGGCAGCAGAAAGCCACTTGGTTTGATAGGGAGTGCCTTGAAGCGAAGGCCCATGTACGATCTTTGTATCAGATTTATAGGAGTTCTTGTTGTGAGTATTTCCCAACAGTATATTTTGAAGCCAAAGCATCCTTAAGTAAATTGTTCAGAGAGAAAAAAAAAGCCGCCCTCCAGAAAAACTGGGAGCCTCTTCTCCAAGCCACAATTAGCAATGATGCTAGGAAATTTTGGGCGGTGATTTCCGAGGCTCTAGGCAGGAACAGAACTACGAATTCCCCAATTACCGCCAAGGCCTGGTACGAACATTTCCTGAAGATCTTTTCGGTAGATGGAAGGAGTGAAATTGAGGATCTCGAAATCAGTCTAGGGGATTGTCCCGAGTGGCCGCCGGTGCAGGATGTGGAGATTGCCACGCTAATTGCTCAAATTAAGGCTGGGAAGGCGCCGGGACCAGATGCAATTCCCCCGGAGGCCATTAAAGTGATTCCGGAATGGTGGGCGTCCTTCTTAGCAGTTCTATTTACTGCTATAGACAGGACAGGAATAATACCTGAAGCATGGACCAATGCTATTATCGTTCCAATTTTTAAAAAAGGTGACTGTAGATCACCTAGTAATTATAGGCCCATTAGCCTGATTTCCATACTAGGGAAACTCTATGCAAGCCACTTGGCGTCTAAACTTAAGGCCTGGATGGCTGAACAAAAAATCCTAGGTATAGAACAAGCAGGATTTTGTCAGGGGAAGTCAACTCTGGATCACTGTATTGTGCTAAGTCACTTAGTGAATAAATACAAAAAAGGGAAAGGGTCCAAGTTGTATGCTGCCTTCCTGGATCTGAAGAGTGCTTTTGATACTGTCTCAAGGGAGCTTCTATGGAAGAAGTTAAGGCTGTTGGGAATTGAAATGAGATTGCTCCTGTTGATTAAGAAATTATATACAGATACCACTTGCCAAGTAAGAGGCTCTAGGGATGGTGATTTAACCCCGAAAATTTCCATCAAAATAGGGGTTAAGCAGGGCTGTGTATTGGCTCCCCTCCTTTTTAATCTTTTCTTAAATGATTTGGCCACGGGGTTAGAGAGGATTGATGGTCACAGCCCAATTATGAGCTCGCGACCGGTGCCCCTGCTATTGTTTGCAGACGATGCTGTAGTTCTTTCTAGGTCTGAAGTAGGGATAAAGAGACTGTTGGCACATTTTATAGAATATTGTGAGCTGAACGGATTATCTGTGAATTTTGACAAAACTAAAATAATGGTGTTCGGAGATTCCTGGAAACCCATCAACTGGCGTGTTAAGGGTAACACCATTGAACAGGTGAAGTGTTTTAAATATTTGGGAATTAACTTTCATCATAGTGCAAGGTGGGTAGCCCACAGATCAGAAGTAATTAAATCTGCGAACAGCTGTGTGCTAGCAATAACCCGTTTCTTTTTTACCAAGGGTAACCAGTATGTTCCTGCGGCCCTAAAAGTGTTTCAGCACAAAATTGGAGCGAAGCTTCTTTATGGGGTGCCCATTTGGATCACAGCTTTTAACAAAATGGTAGAACAACTCCAATCCAATTTTGTGAGGAAAATATTAGGGTTGCCCCTGTGTGTTTCCTACGCCGCTATTTGTTTGGAAGTCAATATGATACGCTTGGAAACAAGGGCTTGGATAATTACCTTCAGATTTTGGCTACGTTTGCACTTTAGGAACTGTCCCAATAGCCTTATTACATATCTGTTGGAAGAGTCTCATTGCTCTGAGTGGTTTGCTGCTATAGAAAGGAAAATCGTCTCAATAGGGTTATGCGTGAATGATATGATGTCCTTATCTGAAGCACACATCTTTGCCCTGCTCAAACAGAGATTAATTGATATTGAGATGCAAGAGCTTAGAGCCTTGGCTTCTGGTAGATGCTCCCCTTTAAGATGGGCACGTTTTCCGATCAACACCCCTGCACAATACTTATTGGATTTGACTTCTCCACAGTTGCGTAGAGCATTTATGCTGGCCCGCTTTAACGTGCTCCCCTCTGCGGTTTTAGCAGGAAGATTTAAGAAAATCCCCTACTCTGTTAGGTTTTGTGATTGTGATTCAGAGGAGATTGAAACAATCGAACACGTATTCCTCCACTGTAGTTTGTATGATGACATTCGGGCAGTCTATCTAGAAGCCATACTTAAGAAAGATGTCAAACAATCAGATGACAGAATGTTGTACCATTTATTGGCTTCACAAAATACAGTGGTTATTGAAGCGGTGGCTAATTTCTGTAACTGCCTTATAATGAGGAAGCTATGTGTTAAATCCATGAACTGAAGGGTGACTGTTTATGACTCTGATCCATGCCAATAAAGGTTTTGAATTGAATTGAATTGAATTGAATAGCAGGGGATCAAGTATCGCACCGGGAGCTATATATTCTGTTGCATGTCATAACTATTGCTAGAATTTTGTTAGCAAAATACTGGAAGTCAGATAGATTACCCACTCGGGGAGAAATAGCATTTAAATTGTTGGAAGTGGACACGATACATGCTCAATTGCATGGGATTGAAGATAAGGTCGTAATTAACAAATGGTCTAGAGTAAAAAATGGGTAGAAAAGATTGTTTAGTGGACTCAAGCTATAGAGATTTGATGTAACAATATGTGTGAACTTAATGTTAAAAAAACCAATAAACATAATTTAAAAAAACCCAAAGTATCATCCGTCGCAAGAAGCATTATCTACGTGTTGTCTAGATTCAGCTTCACCTTTTTTTGCCTTAGCCACTATTGTGGCGCTACAGCTAGAAAAAGGGGAATATTCACAAATTGTATTGTTAACTCATGGAAGCTGCTGGCATAGATTTAATGATTGCAACTGACTTAGATGGCTTTAGAAGAAGGTTGTACAAAGTCATGGAGAATGGGAGTATCAGCCTTGAGGCTATTAGTCCTTACTGCCAAACTGACTCTTCAGAGTCAGAAGGCAGTGCATATCATCTTCCCCGGCACCCCCAGTGAAGATAGGAAACAACAGTGGACCACCTAACAGAGTCACAAACCTATCTGTGCAACAAACCCAGATGCCAGCTGGCAATACAGGCAATACAGAACCTCAAAAAACAGGATCACGAAACTGCGGGGGAAATCGGGCGAAGTCGCGAGTCAAAATGCAGCCCCGCAGCTTCGGGTGTGAAATTGACCAATAGTATCGGGGCAAACGGCGGCGTAACATCGAGGCAGCTCTAGTGCGAAATCAGCCTGTGATTCTGAACAGAGGAGTGAGGGTAGGCTGCTTTACCCTTTCCCAGTGCCACAGCTGCTTCTCTAATCTAAATCATCTCCCACATAAACTGTTCCCTGCCTCAACTGAATAACTTCTCAATGGTATAACCTCCACTTATATTGAAACCCCACACTACGCATATCTCCATGCTTCCACTCAGAGGTCATTTCGGGGGGGATCGCGGGGGATCACAGTTCCCCTGGGTGAGGTACGGGGGGCGGGGCACATGATGAAGCCCTGCCTCTCCCCACGCCTGCCTACCTGGGGCCAGGGAGGGCCTTTGCGGGGCTTCCTTGCACTCCCGCCAGCCTTTCAGGTCCACTGCCGGGCCCCTCATGGGGCTCGGCAGTGGAGCTGCAAGGCCGGCACCGGCAGCCGGGACCGTTGGAGGCAGGGTGTGTGGCCTTATGACACACTTCCGGTGATGTCAGGGGGTGTGGCATATGCTAATGTGTTATGTTAATGAGTTCCCCTAGCTCTTTTTCTACGAAACGACCCCTGCTTCCACTTATCACCCTGAGTACACCACACAAGCCATTGCATTCAGCCAAGCACTGTGGTACAGCCACAGTTGCACCTTAGGTAGAGACCCACACCTGAAAGATCTACAAGAGGCATTTGGAGGATTAAAATTCTCACCGAATGAAGTGAAGACATTATTCACAAGGCTAGACTGGTTCCTAAAAATAACCATCTACAAAAACAGACCCCAAGGAGATAACAGAACAGCAGTGGTTGTTACCTACAGTTCCAAGCTCAAACCCATTCAGTGTGCTGGACAACAACGCTCATCTCTCACAGGACTTGGATGATAGGCCTTTACTTGCTTACAGACCCCATCCCCACTCTGACGCATACCAAACAGCTTCTTCTTAACAACAGTGGACCACCTAACAGAGTCACAAACCTATCTGTGCAACAAACCCAGATGCCAGCTGGCAATACAGGCAATACAGAACCTAATAACACTCGGTATGCCATGATGGGCGAATCCTCTAATATATGACATCACTTGTTGACATTGCCCTTCCACTCTCTATAGGGGGGGGAAATACAATAATTAAACAAAAGAATAAATGAACAATCCTGGCATTGAAAATGGCACTACACAGAAACTAGTGGGGAAACATTTTGGTCTCCCAGAACTATTGTTCTTTATCTTTGCCAAGCAAGCCCACACTGGGTTAAGGTTGTAGGGATAAGACTACTGATAAGAAGATTACAGTAAACAAAAGTAAAGTATCAGATAATCTTCTTAGATAACATATTGACTTAGCCTTCTTTGTGATGTGCAGATATCTGTCTGCATGGGTGTATATAAGCAAACATTAGGCCAGTACAGTTGTTTGGGAAGCAGGAGGAAGGGTGTCGGGAAAACCAGAGTAAAAATATCACATTAACTGCGCTTCCACAGACTCAGTGTAATCTTAGAAGAATTTACCCAGAGTTTGATGATGCTATCCAAACCTGATCATTATCATTATATATATATATATATCCCTTAGAACTTTATGTTTGGGAGTAAAAGTATTTCATATAGTTGGCTGTGGGATATAACAAAAATATTTTTGCTATACAGATGAAAGCTTTGGTCCTGAAAAGCTATCTGAGTATAGCCTTAGTATAGGAAGTATGGCTATAATATAGAAAGTACTACTAATCACATTCCAATTCCATGGCCAAAATGTAATAGAGATAATTTTATGGGCTCAGATCCTCTGCTGCATACCTAGAGATCCTCTTGTCCAAGCAGCAGCCTCCATTCCCTCTGCTGCACACATATATCCCACCCCCAGCCCTGCCAAAGAAGGGATCCCTGGTATCAGTGTAATAGTGTGGGTGGGACTGAGTAAGAGTTAAGAAAGCAGATAGAAGAATATCTCACTCATGCAAGGGAAGACCAAGGACGATGGAACAGTATCTGAGAAATGATTCAGCATAACAACAGAGGCCAAAACTAAGAGGGATCTAGAGCAGGGGATAAAAAGGAGACAAGGCCCATAAAAAGACTTCATTTTATGTACCTTGAGGGTGACTGTTGGCAAAGACCTGTAACAAAGACCTCTTGAAACAATCTACTCTGACTTTTCCTCTTTGGGGGAAAGCAGTGCCTGGTTCAATACCCTTGCTACCAGTGGACAGCAGTAATGGCCATTTCCCCCCACTCTGCTAGAGAACCATGTGTGCTACCTATAAATTAGATGTGGGTGTGGTTTTTTTCTTTCCTAAAGTTCCCTGGTTAAATTAAGTAGGTACAGAAAATGAATGTTTGTGCAGAGATGTGCTTCTGAGCAGACTGTCCGGGACAAGGAAAACAATGTTCCCAAAGTTCCAGTGTGCCTAGCATTAGGAAAGAATGAAGTTGGTAAATTAATTTAAATCTGTTACTGATAGAAGAGAAGCTGGTTGAAATGGGAACACTTCTTATTTTTGCAAGAAAGAGACTATGAATTGAAAATGTGATATGTTAATAAAATAAATTCCTGAGGGCAGTAGACAAAAACAAATGCATTCCGAATGTTATCAAACACACAGAATGGCAATTGGAAATAATAACAGTGTTGGAAAAACTGGAACAAAAATTACTGTCAGCTTTTTCTAGAATGTGCAGGAACAGAAGCAGAACTGAACCCAAAATAAGGTGGTAGTAAAGAGGATTCTCTTTAAACTAAATTAAACAAATACAGACTTTAACCTAAGTAAAAGTATAGCTTAGCAATTAAAAACAGCTACCCAGGGAAATAGTGGAATCTCCTGCCGCTGCAGTTTATGAGGACCAATTCAAATATAACAGAAGTTCCTCAGACTGTTTCCAGTATAATGTGGAGATATTTTTGTGTATTGCTTACCATGATCAAATAACATGGAACGATACATGTGTGGAAGCATTTTTGGCAGTTTCGGCATTGGGCTCTTCGTGTTAGAACAGATCTTGAGAAAACCCTGGATGAGCATTTGCCAGGAATGCAAGCCCAACACATCTTACTGTTAAAGGATTTTAAATGTAAGTCCTTAGCTATAGCTCTTATTTGGTACATAGGGAGTAGCCTCAAGTTATCCCTAACATTGTGGGTATAATTTTTGTGCTCCTAAATTATCGCATCACCGGTAAACCACAGGTAGTGCCAATGGCTTCTGATGTCTAACAGCTTGTTAATTCACTCAGCAAATTACTATTCAATTCATTGTGGTTACAGAATTACAGGCTCGATTTATTAGAGGTCATTGCTGAAAACCAGGTGCTAAACGAGCTTTGTATGGGAGCCTCCTAATATAATTAAATGTCCAGTGGAACAGAGCCATTTCAGAGGCCTTGTTGCTGATTACCACCTTGTGCAGGTTATCTGGAATGCCTGCACATGGCTACAGTAAGGCTGTGGTCACACACACGAAATAATCCACTTTCAGTACACTTTACAACTAGATTTTACTGTGTGAACTGGCAAAATCCAATTCGAAAGTGCATTGAAAGTGGATTGAAAGCAGATTATTTAGTGTATGTGATCGCAGCCCATGACTCTAAGCATTTGTCTTCAATGTGTCCATCTGAAAGCATATAATTTCATTAACTGCATGAATACTTTTATTAATGGCTATGTACCTATCATATATTTGCACATAAGATTATTTATTTATTTGTATCCTCATTTTCAAGAACTCAAAACAGTATATGTGGGATGACACCATGTTTTCCTCACAACAATATTGTGAAAGAGTTTTCACTGAACTAGGATCTAGTGAAGTTCATGCTAAATTGGGATTTGAATCCAGATCTCCTTGTCCAGGTCCCACACTTTCTCCACAACATCACACTAATTCTAGTATTGAATCACTTTTTAATCATCTGTAAATACTAAATAAATACCATATTTGCTACAGACTATTCAGTCTGATTAGTTCAAGCAGAGCAGGATTAATTTAACTGTATAGGATTATGCTTCATAGCATTATTCTCTCAGTAACATCAAACCAACTGTACTTCAAACTATGCTCATGGCTTGAGCCTATTTGAATAATTGCTGACTCTTTTGGTTCCCAGAAGGCTAGTACCCTCTTCCCAGAACCCAAACCTTCTTCTCTTTGGAACACTAGTACTCTTTTTGAGTTTTTGACTGACTTCTAAGGTCTCTACAGGCAGTTTCTAATCACATCAGACCAGGAAATTCTGTACTCCTCAGAGATAACTCTCCCTGTTTGACTGGGTATGGAATCTTCTTCTCTCTCTAGAAGATCTATCCTCTTTCCTTTGGCCTGAATGGGAGTCTTCTGTACTACCCAAACTTCCTTGCCATACTCTCCCTCAGTCCTCTGTCTGTATTCAAACTGCTGTCAGTTTGTGCTGAATTCAGACTGTGTCCAATCAAGATAGAAATCTGACTATGTCAGCACTAAACCCTTTTTCTGTCAGGGCTAATCACAGATGGTCTCAGTACACGTCTCTTCTCCGTTAAGGTAGGAATCTGACTGAATCTCTCTTTGGCATGCAGCTCCCAGGTCTTTCACGGCTCAGCTGATGCTAACCAATCAGATTTCTTGGAGAAGCCTGTCACTCAAGGCTTGCTGCCTTTATGAAGAATTAACCCTTCACAGTCTTTTAGAGAAGAAGAAGAAGAGATTGGATTTATACCCCGCCCTTCACTACCCAAAGGTGTCTCAGAGAGGCTTACAAACCCCTTTCCCTTCCCCTCCCCAGAACAGACACCCTGTGAGGTAGGTGGGGCTGAGAGAGCTCTGACAGAAACTGCTCTTTTTCAAGAACAGCTCTTATCAGAGCTACGGCTTGCCCAAGGCCATCCAGCCAGTTGCAAGTGGAGGAGTGGGGAATCAAGCCCGGTTCTCCCAGATTAGAGTCCGTGCACTTAACCACTACACCAAACTGGCTCACCACCAAACAGGCTCACAGTGGTTGGCACACCACTTCTAAGCCTCTTAAAAAGTGCAGTCCATTACAGCTTCATTATGATCTTGCATTCACTCTTCACATAAGTAGCTTGCCACCAAGCAACTTCATGAAACAAGACATATCTACATATGACTGTTAAAATATCTGTGTGGGTTCATTTATAAGATTTGAGCATGTGGTGTTAAACTCTCTGTTTATAAACAAATACTGAGAGCTACTGTAACCCCTAGCTAAGAATGGAATGAGCCAGGAAGGGGTAGACCCTCTAGATGCAGAAGGGTGCAGACAGTGTGGAAAGTAAAGGAGGGAAGCAAGACTGCCCTTGAACTTAATCATAGGCTCTTAACACCTTGTTTAAGAATTATTGTTTCAGGGCTGTGTTATCTAATGGGGAGTTCATTTGGGACAATCATCTTGGAAGCTGGTGCACAGAGTGTTCAGTTGGAGACTCCTTGGGCCACCAACAAGAGGAAAGAGATGGACTTTGGGGGGTGACTTAGCTGTGAAGGAGGGGAAAGTTAATTGTTTGGACTTTAAAAGATCACTACTCTATTGTTACTAAAATCTGTGTTTTTATTACATGATGTTATGAAAAGTAGAAATGTTTTATTTCTTTTAAATTATTGCAAGATTCATTCCAAGTTCTGCCCCACAAAATCCACAAGATGAGGTTACACTACAATACAGTCACATAGTCTTGTCGCAAAAACTGAGGTTCAAGCTTTTGGTTCTAGGATGCAACAATGTCATGTGAAAAATATTGCTAGGTCTAAGAACACTCTGGCATAGGTTTGCCAAGTCCCCCCGGAAGCGGGGAAACCCCCGCCCGAGAGGCCCATTACCCGCCGCTGGCGGATCGGGCCCCAGGGGGAACCCCACTTCCAAAGTACGCGACGTGCCCGGCGTCAGCACGTCACCCGGAAGTGATGCAGTCGCATCGGGCGCGGGGCTGCGGTCATCCGAGGGAAAACTCTATGATTTTCCCTCGGATGATTGTGGCCCCGCCCCCGGCATGCCCGACGTGGTTGCATCACTTCCGGGTGACATGGTTGTGGCGCGTGCGCGCTTCGCACATGCACACGGACTCCCAGAGCAGCACTGGAGTCCCCCGCTCTACATACAGTAAGGACTTGGCAGCCCTACTCTGGCAGTGGATACTTCAAAATGAAATTATCCTGAATTTATACCAGGTCTGGCAAGCCAGAGGCTTCATAATCCTTCTGCAAGAATAGAGGTTTCATAACCTGTTTCCTCAGTGTGCTGGAAGAATGATTTGCAACTGAGGCCTATACTAAAACTGCCAAGACAGTCAGTAGGCCAGGTCCTATTCTCTGGCTATGAGGTAGATCTCATTCAAGACCCAGAATTTCTGTTTAAAAGGTTACTAGGTTCTAAAGAAGCTATGCACTGGTTTTTGCAAATGAAGGGAATAGTTAACTGCTCCATTTCCAAGGATTCACAAGTTAACTGTGACTGCACAAATCATTGTACTGTTGTAGAAAAATGGATCAATAGGCTGCCCATGTAGGGTTCCCAACCCCCCCGGGGGGCGGAATTCCCCCCGGTTTCGAGCCCCGATTCCCGCTCCAGCGGAATCGGGGCCCGGGGAAAACCCTACCCCCGCGTGTGCATCACCCGGAAGTGACATCGCACACTAGGGGCGTGGCCCTGCCCCCAGCGTGTGATGTCACTTCCGGGTGACGCACACGCGGCACGCGCGCACGAAGAAGACGCCGTCCAGGAGCCCCCCACTCCCGGACAATTTGGATTTGGCAACCCTATGCCCACGTGAGGAAGAGAAAACAAATGGCAAATAAGCATATTCTTTTCTGCAAGAAGTTGATCCAATAGAAAAATGGGATCAACCTTTCTTCCCCTTCTTACAAAGGAAGAAAAAGAGGATAGAAAGCTGTAGGCACCATTTCCACCTCAAGAGATAGTGTAATATGGCCCCCACTCTCCACCCATAAGCATCTTGATTCTGGTTTCCCAGATCCTAACTCAAGTGTATTCACATGATGATGGCTTTGAACTGCATTGCAAGGCCTGACCCACAGAAGAGTCACATAGCAGCACTCAAGAGGTGAAAGACTGATGTACAAGGAATTGCCAAAACATTTTCACTTTCCTGCACTGTTCTGTGAAACCAGTTTCTGTTCCTGCTGTCACTAAGCAGTTGCAGCAATAGAACAAGGTCTATGCTCTAGATTTTAACATGCCAAATCAATGAAAATGTCACTCTCTAACAGATGGTGCTGGTGGTGCAATAGGTCACCAAATACCAGCTTGAAAAGGCATTTGGAAAGAGAGAAAAAACATGTGAGGGTGGAACATTCTACCCTGACATTATTCTGGCAATTTTAGGAGGAAACCATGCTAGGAAAAATATATAAACAACGTGCACTACAGGCAGGAGAACATTCTGCATGTGCTGCTTTATTTTGTTTTAGCTGCTTAGCTGATCTGAGTTCTGCTTTAGATCGTAACACAAGACCATCTCAGTTCCTCAAGGTGATCCAAGCATAAAAATATCTATGACGTTATACAACCTCATTATGTTTCTCTGAGCTGCCTCAGTAGAAAAGTCGTCACATTCTGTGGGAATTGTGGCTGGTTTTAAAAACAAGCTTTTAGGACTCCTAAGAGCGGACTTATACTCCTCTTTCATTGAGGTCAGTGGGCTTAGAAGGATGTTACTCTGCTTAAGATTCCCTTGCAAGCTGCTGAGTGATCCTAGGATGATTTTAACCCACCACACTGAAAGCTCAGCATACCCCTTTCCACCTTGTCCTATTCCAGATTCACAGTCTGTTTTTGTCCCCTAAGGCTACCTCTACCACCACCACCATTACAATCGCTAAGGAGGAACTCCAGCAACTCATCCGTTTTGTCAGATCCCCACTTTCTCCTTCTCCAAAGCTGACCTTAGGAAGGAGCCGAGCAGGCACACGAGATGGCAGTTCCGCAGGGACCTCGCGTTCCTGTAATTGCAGGACTGATCAACAACAATACCTTTTTTAAAGAACTAATCAAACAATCACAAAACGGTGTGCATTATAAAACCATGAGTGCGGGGGGGGGGGGATACATATATGCAATTATGACTTTTATGTATGATTCAGCATTCATCACAAGTACAGTTTCAAAAGCATCCCGTATCAACTAAACTCAACAGCCTTCTAGCACTGGTTTCCCCACTCAGCCTCCTTCAAGCAGCTTTCCACTAAAAAAAAAAATTACCTGTAGGAATGCTCTGGTTAACATATTGTACCGATAAGGCCAGGGGCTTTAGAAGATAAGTGCAGAATGTCTGTATGTCTATAAGCAGGGCTATTTTTGGGCAGGAACGCACAGGAACGGAGTTCCGGCTGGCTCCCAAGTTGGCCACGCCCAGCAGGAACTCATTAGCACAATAGGCTGCACCCAACAGCAGAAACTCATTTGGATTGGCTACAATTAGGGGTGTGTGGCCTGACATGCAAAAAGCCCTGAGTTTTGACAACAAACAAGGTAAAGAGAATAAGAAGCAAAAGGTCGGTGTGGCTGGATGACCACACTTCTGGTAACATGGGGGTGTGGCCTAATATGTGAATGGGCTGTGCTGTCAGGGGTGTGGCCTAATATGCTAATGAGTTCCTGCTGTTGGGTGTGGCCTATTATGCTAATGAGTTTCTGCTGAGCTTTTTCTACAAAAAAGCCCTGTCTATAAGTCTAATGTCTGTAAGTGTGGGATGTCTGTATATGTCTGCAGTCACATAGCAGTACAGCCAACTGCACTATTCAGGTGAATGGCTTCTGCCATTGGTTTGTTAAAAAACTGTTTCAAATTCAAGATTGTTCTATGAAGCCTAAGGCTAGTTTCACCAGAAGAGTGGCTTGGAAGATCCTAAATTGCTGTTCTGCTGATGAAACAACAGTACTGCTGATGGAACAGGACTTTCAATTGTGGAGGAGGGGAGGGTGATTGTTGCCAATTCCCCCTCTCACTGTAGATCCTACAAATCCCCCACAATTTCTAAAGGTCCATTGACCCACAGGAGTACAATACTGTGTGGCAGAGAAGGCTACAGTGAGACAATTGCTTTCTTCTAGGACAACTCTGCTTGTACAGATTTGAATCCAGGCCAGTAGTCTCTGTTCTCTGAATTTTTCATAAAACCCTATCTTACTCTATGTACCAGTGACCCCATCTAGTCAGGCTTCTGATTGTTAGAAAGGTGTACAAGTTATTCCCTACTGTAAAGAACTTTTTCAGCCTTCTCTACATTCAGGGTTTTGGTTGTCCAAAAAGACATGACTGTCTCCATACCATCTCTTTTGACAACTCACAAAGAGCTGAAATCGACTCTTATTATTATTTATTATTTATCGTATGGCAGAGTTACACACAGAAAGCATATATAATAATATAAAATATGTAACCAAGTTGATACAATTGGGTATGCAGACCATTTGGGCAATCCCCCTAAATACTAATATCTAGATTTTCAACCCACTCAGTCATGGTTGGGGAAAGTTAAAAGAGCTCCATCACACCTTCCTGGAAAGCAGGACCCTCACATTCCTGTGACAGATGGAAAACAGTTTGGCAGGCTGCACCACAATCGCATTCAGGTCCTGGTACTTTGCCCCATTTAGACAACAGGTCTGCACAACTGCTAAAGCCTGTTTGTATCCTGTTAACCATCTTCCATACGTTATGTGGCAAGTAAAATTTATTTATTTTATTTATTTGGGTTTTTTGCTATTTGTATCTGGCCTTAGCCCGCAAGTAGGCTCCGGGCGGCTCACACCACATCATCAAAGACAGTTTAAAACATCAGTAAACAACACCATATAAATAAGATAAAAATTGGACTTCCGGTACGGCGTCGCGCCGGGCGAGCGCGTCTTGCGCCTCGCCGAGACCCTTCGTGGGTTCTAGGAGCCCCCCGGCTTACCGGGTGGGCTTCTCCTAACCCTCTTGGAGGGAGGGTTAGCAGCATAGGGCTTGTGTCGGCCCCACCCCGATTTCGGCACTCGGGGGGGTGTCCGACATTGCCCTGAAGCAGGACTCCGGAGTGGAGGAGGCATGGTTCATGCCTCCACAAGCGACGACCATCCGACTTTTAACGTGGTGCACTGGTGTTTTTCGTATTAAGGATTATTTCGCAACACATTGAGGACTTCGTTTGGTGAATACTCATATTCAACGGGGCTCTACTCTCCCGTGGTTTTGCAGCTACCCCTATTTGTGTAATAAAAGCGGCCGAAAAGCGTCTATGGGAACCGAATGAAGAAGAGTTGAAGGAGGGTAAGAGACACTTATTTGCTGGAAATACTATTATATTGGTCTGTTAACAACGGTCAAGATATAAGCAGAAATGGCATTAGCTGAATAAAGAAACTCAAGGACAAAATGGCGGCGGCGTCTATTTGCGAGAGGGTTCGCAAGAGGGTAATAGCGGAGCTCAAATCGGAACGCTTTAAGGAGAGACTAAGAGAAGAATTAGATAAAACTCTCTCGCTGGCGTGGGCCAAGCTTTTTGAAAATACCCAGAGTGTAAGTACAGAGGATAAGGAGAATGAACAACAAGTACAACAAACACGAACGATACAAATTTATAATGACGGGCAGGAATGTAAACTAGAAGCACAGATCTATGTGCAAGATCAAAATACAAAAGGGAAAATAAAAGAAGTGGTTTTGCCTAAAAGTACTCTGAGAACAATGAAAAAGGAACAAAAAGGAGGTACCGAAAAACGGTGGCTTAAATTTCCCTGCAGAAAAAAAAAACTCAGCAAGGAGCAAGAAAGTAAACAAAGACTTTAAAAAAGTTGGAAGATCTAAACAACGGAATGTGGGACTTACCAAATATGAGAAAATCCTTCCAGACAGTACACCAAAGGAGTACAAAAATTTAAGACATGTCCAAGAAAATGAAGAAAATCGAATTCAAAAAGAGATGGAATATAGGCTTGATGTAGACAATGTAGATGATAATATGATTGTTGGCAGTATGGTCCGGAAGTGAAAAAGGTTGCAGCGGGCTGTTAAATAAGTAGAAGGGGTCATGAAAATTAGGTGCAT
>NW_015172005.1:0-36614 GCF_001447785.1 Gekko japonicus | reverse complement strand
TCAAAATGAGAGTGACTTTTCTAATCCTCTAAATATCTGGTACCCCATTTTAGATAAAATAGACATTGACACCTTTGATTGGGAAACCATTTCTAAAGCCAAATACAAATTATTGGTATTTGGTTAGCCTAGAGTTCCTAAGTGAGATTTTTAAATTATTATTATTATTGTATACAGACTTTTTATGATATCATTCATTGTATAACAGTGGACAGAGAGTCGCCATTTTGTATCGCAGTTTTTATATTAAATAAATAAATTTTTTAAAATAAAAAATAATTAAAAAATAATAAATAGGATAAAAAATTAAATAAAAAAATTAAAAAAATTAACTAAAAATCCTGAGGACCTCTCGTTGGTTTCTATCAGGTTATGGATATCAGGTGGAACTGATTGCATCCATGTTCACAACCATTCATTCCCTAGAATGAAATTTTGTGATTGCAGGATTTGTGCAGATCTTATTGCTGGATGTCACCATCTTAGTCTGGATAGGCCCGTGTCAGCCATGTCTTCATGGATGGGTAACTCTCTGTTTTCAATTATCTTTCTATATTCACGAAGAAAAGCACCTTGTCTTTAGAGATGGGGGGAGCGATGTGGCACAATATGAGTAGTCAACAGGTCTGAGTGGGGTTTAATACATCTGCTGATGGTTCTCAGGGGTGCAATTCTAGCTTGCCTCCTCATGGTGCACCCTGGATTACGCTAAAAAGCTAGAACTTCTGGCAGCCAGACAATCGTAGGATTTCCTGGCTATACTACTACACACATGACAATGAGGGAACAGCTGAAAAAGGAGATACAGAAGCTACAAACAGCCATGAACACAACTGAAAGAAAATATGCTTCTGAGGTTTTAATGGTAATTTTGTGTCTACCTAATATACAATCTTCATGTTAAAAATCTTTGAATGAGAATATTTTGTCCAACTCCACTCAGCAGGATAAAGTTATTTAATGAGAAAAGTCTCAGGAGTTGTCTTTCTGCTACTGTTACTCTGAGCTGAGATTTCTCTAAAAAAAACACCCCTGTCTGCCTAGTGAGATGGGACTACACCTTCTTTATCACAAGAGGGAATAACTGAATGCCATCACTAGCCCCTTTATTATTAGAGGGAGCCATGCATTTGAAGACTATGTAGGCAAGGATCAAAGGGAGCCAGAAATGTAGGCTGGCCACCTGGTTTTTCTACAAAACAGCAGCTGGGAAGTCATGATGAGGAGCAAAAAAACCCCCCACACACCAAACCTTCCACCCCTAACTAAAAATGCTTCTGCCCCCTCTTTTATTGGCACACGTGGAGAAATAAGGTTCTGAAAAAGACCACCTAGATGTCATTGCATCTACTAGAACTCTTACCGGTAAGGAGTGTAGAGAGCAGAATGCAATGCCAATATTATTCAGTATAGTAATAGGAGAAAAATATAAGAACACAAGGAGACTCCTGCTGGATCAGACCAGTGAGGGTCCATCTAGTCCAGCATCCTGTCTCACACAGTAGCCAACCAGTTCCTCTGGAGGGCCAACAACAGGGCATAGAGGCTGAGGTTCCCCTGATATTTCCTCCCGGCACTGGGATTCAGAGGCTGACTGCCTTTGACCGTGGAGGTTCCCCTCAGTCATCATGACTTGTAGTCACTGATAGACCTATCCTCCATTAATCTGTCTAATCCCCTTTTAAAGCTGTCCATACTTGTGGCCACCCTCTGGCAGCAAATTCCACATTTTAATCACTTGCTATGTAAATAAGTATTTCCTTTTATCCATCCTGAATCTACTGCCCATTAACTTCATTGGATGCCCTCAAGTTCTAGTATTTTAGGAGAGGGAGAAAAAGTTCTCTTTGTCAACTCTCTCTACCCCATGAATAATTTTATAAACCTCTTTCATGCTCCCCTTGGTTGTCTCTATTCAAAACTGAAAAGTCCAAGACTCTTCAGCCTATCCTCATAGGAAAGGTGTTCCAACCTCCTAATCAGCTCGGTTGCCCTCCTCTGTACTTTTACCAGTTCTGTGATGCCTTTTTTGAGATACCATGACCAGAACCAGGGCTATTTTTGGGCAGGAACGCACAGGAACGCAGTTCCGGCTGGCTCCCAAGTTGGCCACACCCAGCAGGAACTCATTAGCATAATAGGCCACACCCAACATCAGGAACTCATTAGGATTGGCTACATTAGGGGGTGTGTGGCCTAACATGCAAAGGAGTTTCTGCTCCAAAAAAAGCCCTGGGTTTTGACAGCAAACAAGTTAAACAGAATAAGAAGCAAAAGGTGGGTGTGGCTGGATAACCACACTTCTGGTAACATGGGGGTGTGGCCTAATATGCTAATGAGCTGTGCTGTCATGGGTGTGACACAAGGTATAGATAGGGACTCTGGGGCAAGTGATGCTCTGTCATCTTGGTGCTTTGGGGGGTCAACAGTGGGATGGTTTCTAATGTCCTGGCCCCACTGGTGGACCTCCTGATGGCACTGGTATTTCTGGCCACTGTGTGATACAGAGTGTTGGACTGGATGGGCCTTTGGCCTGATCCAACATTGGCATCTCTTATGTTCTTATGTTCTTAATATGCTAATGAGTTCCTGCTGTTGGGTATGGCCTATGCTAATGAGTTCCTGCTGGGCTTTTTCTACAAAAAGAGCCCTAACCAGAACTGTACACAGTATTCCAAATGAGGCCATACCATAGATCTATACAGGGGCATTATAATATTGGCCATTTTATTTTCAACCCCTTTCCTAGTAATCTCTAACATAGAGTTTGCCTCTTTCACCACTGCAGCACACTGGGTTGACACTTTATTGAGCTGTCTACTATGACCCCAAAATCTTTCCTCATCTCAGTAAGTTCAGACCCCATTAGCATATACTTGAAGCTGGGATTTTTTGTCCCAGTGTGCGCCACTATATACTTACCAATACTGAACTTCATCCTCCATTGTGAGAACTGTCCATTTATTCCTACTCTTTGCTTCTTGCTATTTAACAAAATTTTAATACACAAGAGAACTTGTCCTCTTGTTCCATGACTTCTGAGTTTACTGTTGTCTGCATGCTTGTTCACTTTCTCAAAGAACTCCAAAAGGTTGACAAGGCAGGTCATGCTGATTTTTCCTCAGGATTTATCCCTGTGTGTGCGTAATAATTTTATCTTTGAATACAGTTTCTACTAAGTTACCTGGGACAGGCAAATTGGTCTGTAATTTCCTGTTGCCCTTCTGGACACCTTTTTAAAAACTGGTGTAACATTTACTACTCTTCTAGTACAGTGTTTGACTTTAGTGATAAGTTACATCAGAGGTCATTTCGGGGGGGATCGCGGGGGATCGCAGTTCCCCCGGGTGAGGTGTGGGGGGCGTGGCACACGATGAAGCCACACCCCCTGCTTCCGGCCGCCCCGCTTCCAGCCCTCATTCAGCCAGGAGGAGGCAGGAGAAGAGGGAGGGTAAGTTGCTTCCTCCCCGCCTCTCCCCAGCCCTGCCTGCCTGGGGCAAGGGAGGGCCTTGGCGGGGCTTCCTTGCACTCCCGCCGGCCTTGCAGGTCCAGCGCCGGGCCTTATGATGTCAGGGGGTGTGGCATATGCTAATGAGTTATGCTAATGAGTTCCCCTAGCTCTTTTTCTATGAAACGACCCCTGAGTTACATATACAGGTTAGTTGATCCACAATCTCACATTTGAGTTCCCTGAGCACTGTTGGATGTATGCCATCAGGATCTGGAGACGTACTGGTTTTTAATTTCCCACAAAGGTACAGCAGTGTCAAACATACAGCTCACAGGCTGGAACAGGCCCATCCAGGGCTCTTATCTGGCCCACAAGCAACTGGTAGTACCTTTATTGCTAGATGACAGAGGCTGTGCATTATGTCCCTGTATACTGTCCCAGTGCTAATGTATCATGGATGGTAGAAGTAGGAGGGTCAGCATCAGGGAGATACTGTAAGGAAATACTGTAAGAATGTTAATGTTTTAAGCATGTTTCTATTTTGAGTAAAAAATAATATTAATTGGGTTTGCCTGGGTACTTTATCAAGTTTATATCTCTGGTACCTGGCATTACATTTTATGGCAAACATGGCCCAGCCTAACAAAGTGACATTTATGTCAGATCCAGCCTTCATAACAAATAAGTTTGACACTTCTGGTCTAGAACGTCATCTCTCAGCACCTCGATTTGACTCAGTTCTTCAGATTCCCTTCCTGAAACTAGTGGCTGTGGCATGGGTCCATGCCCTATACTTTCCACAGTGAATGAAGAAGCAAAAAATTCATTGAGCTTCTCTGCTATCCCCCTATCTTCCTTTAGTAATCTCTTGGTCATCCAAAGGCCCACATACTTTTATGGCTGGTTTCTTGCTTCCAGATATATTTGAAGAAATATTTATTGTTTGTCTTGATGCTTTAGCAACCTGTATTTCAAATTCTCTTTTTGCATGCCTAATTATTGACATACATTTTATTTTGCCAGAGCCTGTGGTCCTTTCTGTTCAATGAATTGGGGCAGACCTTCCACTTTTAAAAAGAAACCACTTTACTTTTTATGACTCCCTTGACTTGTTAACCATTACATGAAGCATAATAAATAACAAATGTTGTCCCTGAACATTTGATTTGAAGACTCTCTAGTCCAACTAGCATTGCGTGTCGGTCCCATAGACTCTATGTTCATGGTCTTCTAGTGCCAGGAAAACTTCCACATGAAAATATCATAAAATGTGTGCCCTCTGAGTCCTTCTGGTGTGTGGGGGGACCCAAAGCAACTCTAAATGAGCTTCACAGACTTCACTAGTTGTTCATGTATGGTGTGATGTGAACAATTGTATTCTAGGCCTTTATTTATTTAGGATATTTCTATGCCACCTTTTCAAAGTCCTGCTCAAGGCAGCTTACATTTAAAACCTTCAAAACAAGTGCTTGGACATAAGTAGTATAAAACTATCCATAAAACAAAAGCAGACCATTAAAAAGCTTATATGGGTCATTCATGAAATTAATGCTGTGGATTATTTTGCCCTCACCCCCTTTTTTCTGAAGACGCACAAGGCAGGATTGGCCAGGGCTGGAGATTCTCCAGCCAATGGTTAGAGGGCAACATGTAAGGATATTAAGATAGGCTAATCCCCTTTTTTGGCAGAAATAGGGCTGGTTGCTCAAGTTAGGTAGAAAGAACTGGCAAACACCCTGAAGCATCTGGCACTGGTAGAGGGTGTGTCTGGAACAGGCTTTCATTTGCCTTATGGCTGGGTGTGCTGAGAAAGAGCACCCTTGGTGCTGAACACCATCGTTCCAAAACAACTAGGGACTTACGGTACATCAAGGGAGTGGGATGAGACTAGGCACTTCTCAACACATATCACATGTACAAGTGATGATAAACAAAGTCAGCGGAAGCAGTGGTCAAGGACTGGAGTCAGGGTGAACCTGTCCATAAAGGGCAGTGAAGCGAATGTGCCGCCCCGGCGGCTCACTGTGGCTGCTTAGCCAGCCCAGCCAAGGGAAAGGGAGAACCAAGGAGGCCCCATTGGTGAAGAGATGTGAGCCTGGAGCATGGAAGACAAGCTGGCAGCCTTCTGGGTCTTCCTGCTTGCTGCTGGGCTGAGGAGAGCCAAGGAGGCGAGCAGGCGAGGCAGCGGGCAGCAGTGAGCAGAAACTTTGCAGAGGGATGCATGGTTCAAAGCATGGTGGGGTTGGTTTGAAAGGCTTTTTAGCTTACTTTTTTGTTCAGTCAAGCAGAAAGAGGTTCTCCTCCCGGTCTTCATTCCCGGCACGCAGCAGCTCTTCCTTCCCCACGGCTGCTTGCTTTCCCAGGGAGCAATGCTGTGGCTCTTGCTGCTTGCTCATTTCCTTGTGAAGGAGGGGAGGGGATTTAATTTAATTTAATTTTTTTGTGATGTCAGTGTTAACATTCTAATGTTCAGTTAAGTCTGGCTGTAGATCAGTGACATCTAAGTGACAGGAGCTGACAGCTCTGAGTATCTAAAGAGCTGGCTCTAACCGGTTCTGGCTGGTTCCTGGCAGAATTAATTAGCCATGACTCAGCATTGGACCTGATTGGTCAATGCAAGTATAAGTACAGTGATGTACAGAGTAACCCATCTTCTTGTGAATATCTGGTGTCTGCGTGAGCATTTTGTCGGTCTGTGCAATAATTTGGTGAAGGCTTGTGTGAACAAACTGTAAATAGCTTTTACACTAAGCCTTGAAGACTCAAGTCTTATTTGATACTCTCACACCCATGCACACCCTGCAGTGGGCTAGCACCGCGTAACATTGACAGTCAGAAGTGACGTCATGCCCTCTGGTGCCCCCCTACTGAGAATTTTCTGGCTACGGTCTAACTACGCAAATGGAACGTTGCCACATATAATTGGCATTGTAAACTTCAAACATTCAGTGGGACTTACATAAGAACATAAGAGACACCAATGTTGGATCAGGCCAAAGGCCCATCCAGTCCAACACTCTGTGTCACACAGTGGCCAGAAATACCAATGCCATCAGGAGGTCCACCAGTGGGGCCAGGACATTAGAAGCCCTCCCCACTGTTGACCCCACCCCCAAGCACCAAGAAGACAAAGCATCACTTGCCCCAGAGCCCCTATCTAAAACTTGTGGCTAATAGCCACTGATGGGGACTTTGGTGCCCCATCCATGGGGACTTTGGTGCCCATTTGAGTTTGTGCATTTTTGAAAACATCCTCCTCCCTCATCATCAGCCAACAGAAAATAATATTGAGATTAACCACCCATTCACCAATTTATGCATATGTAGAAATATGTAGAAATGAAATCATTTTGTAAACTCTAGTGCAATTTCAGACAAATGTAGATTTCTAGATGATGGGTTGGATCTGGCTCAAAGACCATGCAAACTCCCCAGTCTTCCTGGCATTCTCTTCCACCCTGAGAAAGTTTATTCAGGACCTGCATGGAGTAATAGCCATCTGGGTTGGGTGGCTGAAGTGGAGAGGGAGAGAGGAGGGAAAAAAAATCTCTCTTCTTCCTTTTTTGTCAGCAGTGCCCTGTTCACACAAGAGTGGGTGATAGCCCATATGGCTATCAAGGGTGTAGACTTCTCATTTCCCCGGGGGAAATTATCTAAATATTAAATTATGTATTTATCTTAAATGCCATCAGAAATTAATCGTGTGGTTTGAAAATTATGTTTTTTTCACTAATAGTCTGAATCTCAGTCAACGAAAGAGGACTTTTTTAAGAGGACAGAAAAGATGTCACGAACTCCCTCACTGAGACAATTATATATGAAAGGAAATACTTCAGCCCCCCTCTCTCTTTTCCTCATAATTCAGCTGAAAGTATATGACTGCCCCAAGGTCATGTAGTGTCCTTCATGGCTAAATGGGGATTTGATCTCTAGTCTCCCCAATCTTAGACCAACACTCTAAAAACTACACCACTCACATACTAGATACTCAGTACAAATTTACAAATGCATTTCAGAATCCAGATTAAATATTACCTTTTCAAATATGCTGGGAGCATTTGTTTGGTTGAAGTCCAGATCAGCAGAATTACCTCACTTTCTATATATGGTGAGCCAGCTTTGTCTCTGTAATGTATTCAGCCTGACATGCCCGGACTTGCCCGGGCTGGCCAGGCACAATTCCTCTATAGCTTAAGGTCTAAAGACAATGGGTCCGTAGGATCCTAGCCGGCCCAATGAAAGGGCTAGGTCCCCAGCCGGGAGGCCAATAGGTCTCTCGGTTACTGTAAATAGCCAATCGGGAGTAGGGTGTGTGTTTAGGTGAGTTTGGTGGCGGGTTTTCTGAACGCATATAAACCGGCCTGCGAGCCGGTCAGTTGTCTTTTGTTCTTAACTAAATAAAGGTATGCTTAGCTGAATCACTCTCTGTCTGCATACTTTTCAGTCTCCTCTCCTCCCATTTCTTTTTCTCTAAAACTGCAACTCTCAGGTTACAAAAATCACCTTAACTTCTAGCATTTAAGCCACAGGCCTTTTCTCTTCCCCCTCCCAACATACATGGCTAAAGACAGAAATATTCCCATCTCTTCCATTTCTTTTTCTCTAATTCTGTAAATCCCAGGATACCAAAATCACCTTAACTTCCAGCAGGGGTCATTTCAGTTGTATGGTTCAGTTGTACAGTTCCACAGGGCCTGCAAGACGGAGCTCTTCCACCAGGCTTTCAAATAGGAGCCGCCGCCGCCGCCACCGTTACCATCAACTATTCCACTGAACATCAGGAATATGGAACTGGCCCACTATGGACTATGCCATTAATATCTGGACCATAGGACACTGGCTGTAAGATCAGAAGATTGCCGGAATGAAAATTTATGCTATCTATCTTAATACTGTGAGCACCTTAATGTATTGTTGTAATGTTAAGAATATTTTATAGTGTTTATATTTTTTATGGTTTTATGCTAATTCGTCACACTCTGCTGTCTTTTGTAAGCCACCCAGAGCCTGTTTATAAGTATAAATATAAATAAATAAATAAATAAATTCATAGAAAAAGAGGTGCAGGCGCTCATTAGCATCATTTATTAGCATAACTTGTTTGCATATGCCACAGCCCCTGACATCACCAGAAGTGTGTCAGAAGGCAACACCCACCGCTCAGGCTCCACTGGACTGTTTTGGATTGCTTAGCTATGGGGGGGGAACACACAGATCTGCCCTCACAGAGGAGGAAGAGCTTGTACCTGAAGGGGGGGGCTCTGTTATTTATCTGGTTGCTTTTTGCTCCTTGTGTCCCAACTGAGGGCTGCTGGGAGCAGGGGGCAGGGCTTGCTGCATGTGCCCACCCCCTGGGCTCCTTACTGCCGGAGCTCCACTCCTGTGCGCTCCCACAGGAAATGACCCCTGACTTCCAGTATGTTGTGTGTTTTGATGATCCACAGGTTCAGAGCAGGGGCTTTAGGCAGAACTTCCAAAGATCTCAAAGAAGTACAAAGTAAGGCAGTGGAGGGGTGCAAGTAAATGTCCCAAAGTCCCAGAGAGAAAAAGTGGAGATGGCAGCTTCTGTGCAAGTGGAGAGGACGAGACAGCAGTTTTGGTTGGCAAAGCAGCATAAAAGGATTTCAAAGAAATAAGGTCCAGGGAGTCAGGGTGAGTTCAGGATGAGAATCTATGGATTTCCTTGCTCTCAATTAAGTGGAAGAGGGGCCTCCCAGAAAGGTGACTAAAGGAGACTGCATCCAGGCAGAGTAGACAAAAGGGCTGGGTCAGAACTCCAGAAACCCTCCCATTGTTCTGTGGCAATGGGTAGGCATGCAGATGTCCCATCGGTGAATCAGTCTCCTGCCCAAGGTTTTGGCTACTCATGAGCATATGGTTGTGATATTGGGTCGAGTTCCCCTCCCTTGTTACTCATTTTTATTCATTAGCATATCCTGAGGAGAGTCTTGACCTCACCTTTTCCAAAGCAAGGGATTCCTAGCTCCTAACATGGCTGCCAAGGCAGATTTAGCCAGGAAGGAATCAGGGCAGACAGCACACATCTAGGTAGGAAGGAGGTCCTTGGTAAATACTCTCTCACACCAATAGCTAAAGATAAATGGAGATGGGACAACTTCTTTCTCTAAGGCAGGGCCACCGGGACACAGTAATAATGCAATTATTAGTATCCCATCTGTGAAGGCAAATCATAATTCTCTTGATCCATCACTTACATCAGATATGTTCAGAGGGTAATCATGATGGCCTGCAGTAGAACACCTGGATTTGAGTACAGTAGCACCTTAGAAACCAACAAAAAATGGGGGGGGGTATAAGATTTTGAGACCCGATGTTTCCTGCCTCAGATACCAATGAAGGAAGTTTTGACTCTCAAAAGTTTATACCCCCAAAAGCTTGTTGGTCTCTAAGGTGCTAATGGATTCAAATCTAGATGCACGTACATCAGGCTCTGAGTTGCAGGCTACAAGAAATACATTCTTCATTCCAACCACTGAGGCCTCCTCGTTGCTAGATGGATCGATTTTCTCCTTGCCCCTTCCATGTTCTCTCTCTGTCTCTTTGTTACTTCACAAGCAGTATTATCCACTGAAGTTCTCCTCCCACTCTTAAGTTTACAAAAACAAACAAACAAACCCAGCCCTGTTCCGCCTAAAAATTTGTTAATTTGCTACCAAGACAAGCAGGACTGACTGACCTTGAGAACTAGACAGGCTAAGCAGCTTCATGATGCTACCTGGCAGCCAAGGGGGCACTGCCCTCTCTGGGAAATCCTGAGGGGGGGGCTCCTCCCATAGTTTATGCCCCTAAAGGCTATTATGACAACAACAACAATAGCAAACTAAAGGAAAACACAGGAGGAAAATGAAATCCTAATACATATCTCTCCTTTTTGATGCCAGATACAGAAAATTCACCATCGTTTCAATAATTCCAGCACTATGGGAGGAAAGAAAATAGAGGGTTTTATGTTCATCAGATTGGCCTATTAGTTCCAATAATAACCGATTTAAATATGTAATACGAATGTCAGAGTACTAGGTACAGTGCAGAAAAACATGTGCAATACTTTCTACTTCACTCCAGCCACAGTTGCATACCCTTTGCGCATATGTAATCTTTTGAAACCTCCTGTGAAGTACTGCAGAAGGCAATACGTTAAAGCAGATTGAAGAGGCAAAAAAAATATATTGCTAGTGAACTAATAGGAGAAATCCCTAACCTCAGGGGAGACCATCTACCAGAGGCATGGCTACTCAGTATCTTTGTTTGATTAAAACAAAGGCTGATTTTTCTGACAGGGAAAGCAACTTTTCAAAACTGATCTGAATTACAGCAATCTTATCTATATATGATAACCATGAGGAAGACTGGAACTCAGTTAAAACTTGGGAAATGAGACAATTGGGATTAGCATTGGTTTTAAAATATAGATTTAGCCAAAATTTGAATGTTATAATCCACGCTTTGGTCTCTAGGAGTCTTTAATTGGTTTCCGAACAAATAGCCACATAAGAAACACATGCAAGGAGGCCTAAGATTTTCTGAAGGAAGTTAGATTGTATTCTTTCTATTTCCTTATCAACAGCGCGAATCCAAATTGGGTTCCCATAAAGCAGTTTAGCACAGATTTTATGATTAAACACTCTTAGGGCTGCTGGAACATATTGATTACCCTTAGAATAATTTGGGTTATCGCAAGTATGTAATTATTCACAGATTTCATCACTTCCTTTTTATGCGCAGCCCAGGTAGAGTTACAGCGGAAAAACACTCCTAGATATCTAAAACTTTTAACCTGCTCAATATATTCCCCTCTTATATTCCACTTAGCTGGTTTCACACTTTCCCCAAAACAATTTTTGACTTTTGGAAATTTAGGGACAGTTTGTTTAAGTCACAATAGTCCATAAAACAATAAAACAGCCTTTTCAATCCTATATGCGAGAGGGAAAGTACAACTGCATCATCTGCATAAAGCAGAAGAGAGACATGAAACACACCAAATTTGGGTCAATGTCCATCAATAGTATTCAGAAAAGGGGCCAAATCATTAATAAAAAAGATTAAATAATAAAGGAGCTAAAATACAGCCTTGTTTCACACTTAAACTTATTGGGATCTTCTGGGTTAGATCACCCTCCTTAGAACACCTAATTTGACAAGTAGTGTTAGAGTGTAGTTTTTTAATTAGAAAAAGGAATCTCTCTTGATCCCTAAGTCTCTTCCAGAGTAAGTCTCTCAGCACGGAATCAAAGGCAACCTTGAAATCCAGGAAAGCTGCAAACAACTTGAGGCCCTTCTCTTTCCTAAACTTATCCACTAGGTGATTTAGCACTAAGCAATGATCAAGGATCGATTTCCCATTACAAAAAGCCAACTTGCTCTATACCTAACATTTGCTGTTCTGATACCCATGATTTAAGTTTGTTCGGTATCTTGCATAGAGTTTCCCAACAGTAGAGAGAAAACTAATTGGTCTGTAATTACGAGGAAGATGACAGTCTCCTTTTTTAAATACAGGGACCACTACTGCATTTGTCCAGACTGCCTGAAGGCTATTACTCCATTCAGGTCCCCCAACCCAGGAATCAATCAATTTATTTCTACAGTCCTTAGACCAGTCATACAAAAAGAAGCACACCTTTACAATATTCCAAGATTTTAAGATACATCAGTGACACATTTAAAGCAAATTAAAATTTAATCTAATATCAAACAACTATATCTAACTAGCTATTTTAGAGTTTCCGTGATCTGAGTATCACCATACAGAAACTGGTTACTTGGAGGGTAATTTTGGGGTTTCTATCAGATAGAAGAAACTCGTCTAGCTTTTTCGAAAAGACCCAGAATTTGTTCAGTCAGCGGAGTGTTTTTATTACGCGCCACCTTATAATACGGACATCTAAAAAACATGTGCTCTGTAGTCTCAACCTCCCTTAGTGGGCAGGTACAAAGCCTTTCTGAGAAAGGAATATTCTTGTATTTTCCTTCAAGTACAGCAGAAGGGAGGGCAGAGCACCTCACCAGAGTAAAGGCTCTTCTAAACCCTTTTACTTCAAGAGATGTTAAATAGTTGGCTGGACCCACAGTATTTTTGATAATTGCCCTCATCTTAATGTTTTCTATGCTGGAAAGATCAGTTTGGCATTCAATATCCTCAATTCTCTGCTTAACTAATATTTTTGCTTGGTCTGTTCCAACCCAGGAATACATTTCCCCAAGGTTGGATATGGATGCTTGGGTGAAGAGGAAAGCTAGGAAATTTGGTAACCACCAGTTCTGCTGATCTGATGGAAAAGGAGTCCCCTTATTCCACTCTCTATTTTCTGTTCCTCTTATTATGTCACATTCTCACTCTTAGCCCTGCCTCTGCTTTTACTAAAAGCCTGCTGCTCATCCCCATTGGACTCCCCCCCCTCAATATATTTTATTATTTTACAATAACAACGTTAACAACATAACAGTATGCAACTTTCTGGAACATTAACAAGTTACAATATTTACCTTTAACATAATAATACCTTCCAGTTTCATTAAACAAATTGAAATCTATCTATAACTTCTGGGATTTTTCCTTGTTGTTGCAAGTATTCAAGAATAGGAGACCATACTGTGAACAGCAATGTACTCTTCTCCATAAATTGAAATTTTATAGACCATGTAATTCTTTCCATTAAGTACAAATACCACAGTTTATTGTGCCATGCAGTTAGAGATGGTATACCTTCAGACTTCCAATGTATAGCAACTACGGTTTTTGCAGCATACAATAATAATGCTATTTGTATCTTATTTGTAGTATGTGTTTTAAGTTCTTCCCTGTCATTTAAGAGTATGTTTTCTGGCATAAAAGGAATGCTAACCTCTGTGATGTTTCTGACTTCTTCCAATATCTTCCCTAAAAAGTCTATATTTTGGGGCAAAACATCCAACAATGCAGGTAAGTTCCTTTATCTTTACATTGTCTCCAGCAGTTTGGGGTTAAATTTTTAACATGAGCTATTTGAACTGGTGTTAGAAACCAAAAGGACATGATTTTGAATGTCCGCAGTCCGATTGTAGTAATAGAAGAAGTATTCTCAAAAGATTTCCATAGGTGCTCCCATGTTTCTCTGTCAGTGTGTTTGGAGATTAAATTGTTCCATCTAGTCTGGTATGTCAGAGCTGAATCATCTCTATATTGTGCTAGGATTTGAATTATTTTTGAGATGATACCTTTCCTAGTATGTCCAACTAATTTAATTATTATTTCAAACTTTGTTAAGGGTTGTCTGATCAGTTTCTCTAAGTGTATTGTAGCACACATGTGTCTTACCTGATAACTCCATTGGACTTTTTGCTTTTTTCTTCTTGCATCTCAGTGCTGTCTCCCAATGCATAATGCATAGCAGAAGCCAGAAGGGGACACTTTGAGAAGGTGCCAGGCAATTGGCCAAGATACTGCCTTTTGGTTGCAACTAAATTCAGTGGAGCTACGGTGCCTCAAGTGGTTAAGATGCTGAAGTGCAGGCTGTGGCAGGTCAGTAGTTCAGCAGTTCGAGACCCGAGTGTGCCGCATGATGGAGTGAGCTCCCGTCTCTAGTTCCAGCTCCTGACAACCTAGCAGTTCGAAAGCAAGAAAGTGCAAGTAGATAAATAGGTACCACTTGAGTGGGAAGGTAACAGCATTCCGTGCGCCTTGGTGTTTAGTCATGCCGGCCACATGACCACGGAAATGCCTTCGGACAGCGCTGGCTCTTCGGCTTTGAAACAGAGATGAGCACCGCAACCCTAGAGTCGGATTCGACTGGCTTTCGAGCAAGGGAACCTTTACCTTTAAATTCAGTGTAGAGTGCCACAGGAAGTTATAGATGGCTGTGGAAGGAAGAATGACATTCCTGATTAGGGCAAGCACTTTCTCTATCCTTACCTTTTATTTATTAATGTAGAATATATGTATGCTGCCTCTCCAGACCTTCCTAAGGCAGCTTAGAACTCAAACAATAAAACATTATCAATCAAGACAATAAAAACGAGTCACCTAAGTAACTCCTATAAATACAATTCAATAAAACAAGTCAAGCCCATACAATAAAGATAAGTCAAGAAAACGTGTCTGTAAAAACCAAAGCTAATAAATACAAATTGTGGCATAAAAACACATAAAACAGATCCATCTAAAACTATATTTAAAAAAAGAGTCCCCAGGCTGGGAACAGACTATAACAAAAGAGGGGGGGGCTTAATTAAAAGCCTAAAAGTAATGATAGATATTTCGGTCTGGAACCTGAATGAAAACAAGGTAGGTGCCAGTCAAGCCTGAATGAGAAGGGGATTCCAAAATTGAGGTACCACCAAAAAAAGGTCCTGTCAGTGGCCACTGTCTGCAGATAGGGGCACAGAAAGCAAGGTTTGAGAACTGGATATTAACTGGCGGTCTGTAGTATATGGGAAGAGGTGGTCCTTCAAGTAAATGTTTCCTAGATGTATATAGATGTTTCCACTGCCAAGCAAATAAATGGCTCCGGGAAATGTGAGATAGAAGCTGAAAATTTGTTGGCTTGTGTTTATCCTTTATGTTTTCATCACACTGCAATATTTTTTATATTGATAACAGAGACTGAAATAAGAATAGATTCTAAGAAGATGGTCTATCTCACATCACTTTAACATTCAGGAATTGGTAAATTAGGTAATACCGAGGTGCAAAATTGCATTCATTTAGGTTGGTTTCACTCTCTGTAAAAGCTGACCTCCCGCAGCTGCTGTCAGTGACCCATCAAGCTACAAATATATCCATCAAACAAATGCTAAGAGTTTTCTGTGATCATGAATGTTTGATGCATTTCTGAAAGAAGTTATCATAACTAGATCACGGCCTTATTCTATAAGTCGTTTGGAGCTCCTCTTCTGACAAATGATGGGTGCCAGCAGTAGAATAAATTTTTCAAGCAGAGGAAACCCTTTACAACACACAAGGCAAACATGTCTGAGAGTACAGCAGCAATTCTCTTCAATTGTTTGTTCTACTGTATTTTCATCTCACTTTTCAGAGAAAAACTAGCTTTCCAAAGTGGGTCACAAGAATCTAAAGTGAATGCAAATGATGGTTAGGGTTCATAACAAAATGAGTGGATTTGCAGGTGGTCATGATTCAAAACTTGATCTGTTCCAGTCCGTTTTCCACCTTGGTCATGGGAGGGAGACGGTGTTGGTCACCCTTGCAGATGATCTCCATAGGCAACTGGATCGAGGTGGGTCAGCGCTGCTGTTATTCTTAGATCTTACAGCAGCGTTTGACACAGTCAGCCACAACCTGTTGACCCACCGCCTTGCCGACATAGGAGTTTGTGGGGTAGTCTTACAGTGGTTTACCTCATTTCTCCAAGGCTGGGGACAGAGGGCAGTGCTAGGGGGGGAGGGTGTCAACTAGGTTCCCCTTAACATGTGGGGTTCCTCAGGAGGCATTCATCTCCCCGATGTTGTTTAACATCTATATGCACCCCCTTGCCCAGCTGGCACAGATTTTCAGGCTGGAACCCAGCTGTATCTGTTGATGGGTGAAAGCCCGGACACACACCACCCCACAAAATCTGGCAGAGGGGCTGGAAGCCGTGGTGGGAGGGTTGAGGAGGAGCCAGCTGAAACTGAATCCAACAAAAACCAGGATCACGAAACTGCGGAGGAAATTGGGCGAAGCCGCGGGTCAAATGCAGCCCCGCAGCCTCGGGTGTGAAATTTACATGTTTGTGTTGAGGCCAACGGCGGCTGCGCTGCGAGGCAGCTCTAGTGAGAAATCGCCCATAATGTGCAGTTAGATCCTGAGTTTCCTGAGGCATTTGGCTAACTGCTGTTGGAGGCAGAATTGTAAGCCCTGGTTTTATCTAGAAAAACAAATTATGATGGTCCTATTTAACACCACCTTCACATACCAAGGGAAAACCTGGTAAAGAATACAAACAATGTTCCTTCCCAAAGTTAGATACAGAAAAGGAGCAAGTATAATGTGCATAGACCTGATATACATTGAATAGATATTAAACAGAATCCCTGTCAGGCTATTTCATTTCATTTTCTTCAGTAATAGTAATATCATTCTTCTTGTCAAATATCCATGACACTGAAAGCATCAGCTAAATCAGCTTCAGGGACACACAGTGCAATATTGAGGAAAAAAGGCTTATTTGCCGTAACGTTACCTAGACGATTAAACATTTGTGAAAATAAATACGGAAATAATAGCTCTGGCAAATCTTATTCAATTGAAACACAACATGAGAACTGTTAAAGCTATGCCAGGCTATGTAATTTTATCCAAAAGCAGGGAATAAGCAAAAAAAAAAATGAATTCTGAGCTCTAACAGAAAAAGAAAAGCTAATGTTAGCAACAGGTAGACGACCCCCCCAGACCCCAAACTTAGTATAAATGTCACTGAAAACACTTGAATAGAACACCATCTTTTATTTCTTGTCATATAACAGGTGTAAACATATACATAAACCTAATCCAAATACAAAACTCTCACCTACAGTTATCTCCTAGGATTTAGTCAAATTGGTTCTGATGTTATTGCAATTGTTTTAGCTTTTTGCAATAGAAAAGCAGCTGCTATTACGTAACAGTGAATTGTTTGTGTGGGGTGACTCTCACTGTGGATCAGATGTATCTCACCTCACGGCCACCGACATTATTTTTGGGTACTTGCAGCAGTTCAGTGCAAAATGTCCATCCAATCTATGTGGGGGTTGAAAAGGTGTTATCACATAAACTAAGCGACAACAACTTCAAATTAAAGCTGAGACATTTGAATTCACCCATACACACACACTTTGTCATTAAGCTCTCTGGGAGTCCTTTGATCAGTTGTTCTCTCTGAGCTTTACCTGCATCTTGCCAGTGTGGTGTAGTGCTTAGAGTGTCACACTAGGATTTGGGAAAGGTTAAAGCACTTAGGGCTCTTTAGCGTGGAGAAAAGACGACTGAGGGGTGACATGATTGAGGTTTACAAGATTATGCATGGCAAAGAACAGGTAGAGGTACTTTTCTCCCTTTCTCACAATACAAGAACTCGTGGGCACTCCATGAAATTGCTGAGCGGTCGGGTTAGAACGGATAAACGGAAGTACATCTTCACCCAAAGAGTGATTAACACATGGAATTCACTGCCACAGGAAGTGGTGGCGGCTACAAGCATGGATGGCTTCAAAAGGGAATTAGATAGGCATATGGAGCAGAGGTCCATCAGTGGCTATTAGTCACAAGGTATAGATAGGGGCTCTGGGGCAAGTGATGCTCTGTCTTCTTGGTGCTTGGGGGGGCCAACAGTGGGAGGGCTTCTAATGTCCTGGCCCCAGTGGCGGACCTCCTGATGGCACCTGGTATTTTTGGCCACTGTGTGACAGAGTGTTGGACTGGATGTGCCTTTGGCCTGATCCAACATTGGCGTCTCTTTTGTTCTTATGTGGGAGGTCCTGGTTTGAAACCCCACTCTACCATGGAAGCTCGTTGGGTGACCTTGGAGAAGTCACACTCTCAGCCTAATCTACCAGAATTGCCGTGAGAATACAACGGAGGGGAGGAGAACAACATATGCCATGGCGGGTCATCACTGGGGAGAAAGGTGGCCAATAAAAGAAGTAAGCGATGGAATAAATAATACATCAAAGGGTTGTTGTGAGAATAAACATGGGGAAGGAAGAACCGTATACACTGACCTGTGTTCCATGGAGGAAAAGTGGAGATACACAGAGAATATTATCCGCAGTGCAATAACTTTAGAGCTCCTCTGAAATGTTAGTGTGCAAATGGTTTATGAGGGTGGGAGAGGGGTGCGTGCCACCCCCCCTTCATTATGGCAAATAATGCCAGCCCCTACTGCCCCCCCCCCGTAAAAATTTTGCCCCATAAGCCACAAAATGCTGGCTATGGGCCTGGGGCAAAGTAATGCAACAGGGCACCTTGTGACCCCCCTGCACTCTTCATATTGCATGGTGGCATGGCTTTGGGGTCACGAATGACATAATACGTGATCACAAGTAAGTACTGGGCCCCTAGAGGTATGTGTGGCAGTGGCCCCACAAAGTCCATGGCTGTCCATTTAAAAGAGGCCTGAATGACGGTTAGTGGGGACAGAGGTGCACAGAGTGCAGGTCTCCCTGATATCCGCTGGCACACATTGCAGGATTTACAACAGTCCTGGACGTCTTGAGCTACTGTGGGCCAGAAGATGTGAGAGAGGACCCATAGGAGTGTGTTGCACAATCCTTGGTGCCCTGCCCAGGGGGGGTCATGGGCCAACAGCAATACCTCTGCCCTAAATTGACTAGGCATCAACAATTGTTGGAGGACACCTGTCTGTCCTTGGGCCCACCTGTACCACACCACCCCTCCCATATGATGTGGGGGAGTCACTGTCTCCACCACTGATCTACCACTGACCCCTCGCTCACCTCTCAAGCCAGTAGGCGAGTTGTTTTCATCCTGAGCTGTCTGGAAGTGTGGCTGTGTGGTCGCGGTTTCCCTGGTCAGAGCACAAGAGGCTTCTTTTTGGTCAGGGTCTCCCTTGTCAGTTGTGGTGGGGTCTGTTCCTATATCCAGACCATTAGCCCATGCAGGGTGCGATGAAAATCTGGGGCATTTTGTCCCAGCAGCATAGGGCAGAGCAATGTTTTCACCCTGGCTAGGTTGACTTCGAGTCACCCCCAGGTATTCTACCCTCACACGTACCACTGGGCATTGCTGTATATGCCCATGGAAGCAGGCTATAGATGCCATTTGGATGATGGGCAATCTGTCTGGCAATAGTTGGGTGTGTATCATGGAAATGGAGCACCCACTGTCTAATAGTGTAGGCAGGTGACAGCTAGCTACTTCTACAGTGATCACCAAAGGGGGCAGACAAGGTGCTCTCACTGGCCACAGGTAAAGCAGGGGCCAGAGTTGCCAGGTCCCTTAGCTGGCCCTGGTCCTTGATTCTCTGCCTGAGGAAGCAAGGGCATGCGGTAGTATGAAGTGGGAGGGAGATCCCTCCAATGGAGAGAGGCCGGAGAGGCCCCTACCTGCAGTGTCAGTGTCCGGGCTCGGCCCCTCGATGAACCTCAGAAGTGTGGCCGTGGGTGAAGTGTTTAAGGCATGAGCTGTGTTGGGGCCTCTCCCTCCACTAGGCTTGGAAACCTCCCAGGGTTGCTTATGCCATTTGGCAGCCAGGAAATTTTACTACAGCTCAGTGGCTTCCTTTAATCTGGCAGGCTTGCAGCACGCTATCCCCTATCTGGCCCACTGGGAAATGATCTGCAGTAGCTGTTTTACCATGATCTGATTGATGATTTGCCTTCCATCTGATCCACGGTGCTATATGGCAGTATCCTTTAATGATGCCACGAGGGACCATGCGCACCAGGTTGACTGGTACGTTATGGTGTGGAGCTTCTGGCTACAGGCCTCAGGGGTGATCTCTTAGCGGTCTAGAATGGCAGCCTTTAATATCTCATAATCAGCAGCCTTAGCCTTTAATAAGGCTCGCAAGGCTGCTTGGGCTTCCCTGAAAAGATAGAGCCCAGGATAAAGGCCCACAATTCCTTAGTCCACCGGGTCACCTCTGCCATACGCTCAAAGATTTCCAATAAGACATCTACCTTGTCTTTGGGCCCCAGCTTAGTGGAAACCAGGTGGTCCGTTTGCCTACAGCCCTGACACCCACGAGCCCCAACTCCAGTCCTGACTCATCCTGATGGTTTCCAGTGGCTGCCAAAAGACTCGAAGGAAAGCAGCCTGGGTCTCATGTTGTTGTTGCATCCCCTCTCTCAAGAGTTGGGCTTGATGTTTGACCAGCCACTGGCAAAACTGTATGAAATCCATGTTCCCCTTGGTTTCTTCAGTCCCTTGAGTTGGCTCTTCCCCTTCCCCTGGGTTTGGTGAATGGGGGAGAGTCACTATCATGGGAGGCCAGAGCAGGGGTCGGGACCTCACCCAGCCAGTGGGCATAGGAAGGTGGGGCAATGGCTGTCCTATAACAGGGTCGATGCCCGCATTCTCCATCACATTGTCATGATGCACAGTCACCCCTGAGGAAATTCTACCTTCTTCCATTTGACCACAACCTCGATGGGGAACTCCCAGGCCTCAGAATGAGAGGGGAGGGGGTTTGGTCCACCCTAGTTCTCCTCCTCTCTGCCAGATGACCTCCTATGCACAGCCTAGGTTGTTGGTTTGTACTCCTCCCCAGTTTGTTGACAGAAGTTCCCTTTTATAGTCTTCCCCTTCCTGTCCCCTGTTCCCCGCTCTTTCCCATTGGGCTTCCTCCTCCCTAATTCGTCCACTCCTCCTCTCTCCATTGACCCACTGTATTCATCTTCCTCCCAGCTTCCTTCTCCTTCCCATAGGTTGAGCCTACCCTGCCTTGAGCCTCACCTGGGGTGGAGGAGGAATCAGGAGGCCTCCACATGCTTCTGCCTTGCCTTGGCCTGCTGCCTCGTCTGCCCATGCTTCCTCTCACCACATCAACCCCGGATGTGGTTGTTCTCCCCTGTTCTCCCCTGGGCCTCCTGGGTGCCCACTGCAGCTGGCAAACCAGGAGTGGGGGAGACCCCTTGGAGGCACTGCCCAGGGCTTCCCCAGTTGTGGCAGGGGCCATGGGGCTCCTCCCACCGCTGCTGCCACCCTGCTCTTTCTTGAGGTTTTGGATGTATTTGGCTGAGCCTGGCTGGATGTTATTGTAGCCACCACTGGAGAGGCTCCCAAGACTGTGGCATGCCTTCCTGTGCCCAGCCCAAGGTTGCTGCTGTTGCTGCTGCCAAGGCTCCTGTCTCCTTCTCTGGTCCAGGTAGGTTGGACTTGTGGGGGAGAAGTCCGAGTGTCTGGGCTTCACTTGGGTCTGAGTCCAGTGCCCTATGTGAAGGGGCGTCCCCTACCCTGAACAGGAAGAATCTCATTTAAGGCACTGGAGAAGCAGTTCCTCATAAACCATACTTTTCAATGTGATCCTGAGAAGAGTTACACCCTTCTAAGCCCACTGACTTCAAAGGGTTTAAAAGAGTGTAACTTTGCTTAGGATTGGACCATTATTAATTTTAGGACCTATGAGGCTTCTACAGAACCACAGGGAACTTCCTAGCTCTTTCTCTGTTCTAGCCATTTGCACCTAGTTACTCATGACAACTGTAAGAAGAAGGAAACCCTGAAGCCAGCGCTCATTTCACAGAATGTGCAAAATAGAAATGATCAGAAGGGTGTTCTTACAAAAGGAACTTTAGTACAATAAAACAGCTCAGGCAATTGCTTTTATAGCAAAACACGGTTGCAATGTATTGTGATGCTCACTGTATGTATCACTTTGCTTTTATTGCATTTATTGTACCTTTGTAAACCCACAGTCAGATTGTTTTCCAATTCTGTATTCCTGGTCCCACTGCATTGTTTATTGGAAGTTTTATGCTGTTTTATTGCATTTTTATATTTTGTAATCTGCCTTGAGTCTCAGTGAGAAAGGTGGGCTAAAAATGAAGTAAATAAATAAATGTAATTGATAT
Organism: Gekko japonicus; assembly: GCF_001447785.1. Classification (NCBI taxonomy): domain Eukaryota; kingdom Metazoa; phylum Chordata; class Lepidosauria; order Squamata; family Gekkonidae; genus Gekko; species Gekko japonicus. The sequence continues at coordinate 14,650 of NW_015172005.1, read as the reverse complement.
AGGTTTGAATAATAAATGTTGTAATACTCTGAACAGAAAGTGGCTATAGTGTGTAGAATAAAGATTGGACTATGATTCTGGTGAATCAATTTGCAGAGTATGTTTCTAGAAGACATTTAGACCTGCAGCAGTTCCTGTCTGGAGAGGACCAAGTCAACCAATGGAACAGCAAAGAACAACTAATCCTTAGAGTGATGACTCCAATCATGTTAAAGATTTCCTTGTACCCAGGCATGGATGTACTTTAATCTCTTTGCATCTATATACAAAGTGATAAAGGTTTGGTCTGCTAACCTTGAGGCCTGAATGGTCTCTAAAACAATCTTGCTAGCTTTAGTAAACATACTCTGCTAGAGTAAACTTACCTTGATTTGAACTGAAAATCCCCAGGTATTTGAAAAAGTGAGCAGTGATTCATGAAAGTTCATCCCCTGCCACAAATTTTGTTATTCTTTACGGTGCTACCGGACTCTTCCTCTTTTCTATCAAAAATCCCCAGTTATCTGATGAGCTATATAATTAAAAATGTAACAAAACAGATGACACTGTTCATTTCCTTCTGCACTGTGTGGGGATTGTTACTATTACCAGATAATGGAGAACTGGAGAGATCCCCATTATTCAAAGAAGACAGGCTACACAAACAAACGAATATTGTACTGGAGCCCAGAATATCTGAGAACATCCCTTAAAACACCAATTCCTCATTGAGAACAATAAATGGGTGCCAAAATAAAATGGCTGTAGGGTTGCCAAGTCTTACCTTTAGCTGGAGCGGGGGACTCCCGGCTGTTTCCTGGAGCGCGCGCCGCAACCACGTCACCAGAAGTGACGTGATCACGCTGGGGCCGGGGCCACGACCATCCGAGGGGAAACCATAGAGTTTTACCTCGGATGACCGTGGCCCTGCCCCCAGCATGCCCGGCGTGGTCGTGTCACTTCTGGGTGAAGTGCACATCACGTACTTTGGGGGTGGGGTTCCCCCAGGGCCCGATCTGCCGGCAGCGGGGAACGGGCCTCTGGGGCTGGGGTTTCCCCACCCCCCGGGGGGACTTGGCAAGCCTAAATGGCTGCCATGGTGCTAACTGTAACTATATCTTTCTTAAAATAAAGTTTCAATTAAATGAAACATTCAGGGGAAAGAATGGAAGATTTAAATTTTGTAGAAGGCCAAGAAAGCTTTCAGACAATAGTGGAATTGTCCAAGCTTACTAATATGTATGCCATTGAAATAAATGGTATTGTTGCCTTAATTAGCATCTGCAAATCTTTGTGAGATCAAGGGTTCTGAGCTTTCACTTCATTTTCTGAAACTGTATGTTCTTCTTCAAAAGGTTCTTTTTGGAAGGACTCTGTAGTCATCTCTTTTGTATACTTCTTCAGTGTATCATTCCCATATTTTCTCTGTTTTATCCTGTTTCTTTAATGTGTTTCCATGTTGAGCTTTCAGCATGCCTGTGCGTTAAATTTCCCTTTGACTCCTTGGATCTTGTGGAACAGATCTCTTTTTCTTCCTTTTTTGTTGCTCTTTTCTATTTCTTTACACTGGTTATTGTAATTGTCCTCTTTGTCTCTGCATACGAGTCACTGGAACACTACATTTATACTTCTGGTTTTATTTCTGTCACTTTTTACTTTTGCTTCTTGTCTATCTTTAGCAATTTTAAGAGTTTTATCAGTCATCCATCAAGGGTTTTAATTTATGTGGGCTACAGAAATGGTCTTTGCATATTCTCCCTTGAGAATATCTCTGGTTTAAACACATAGTTCTTTCATTTCATATTCACTTGAATTTAGAAATTCAAATCTTTTCTTTAAATGTTCTTTAAAGTGTTCAGGAATATTTCTTCAGATTGTATTTTGGTACTATGAATATTTTGGTGTTTTTCTTCAGTTTTATTCTAATTTTTGATATTAGCAATTCCTGGTCTGGTCTTCTTTTGGCAGAGAGAATAGAGTTTCTCCATCTTCTGTTTCCATTTCTGCAATACATTTGATTTCCATATTGGCCATCTGGTCCACGTATACAATCACCTGTTTGGTTATCTGAACAATGAACAACTTATTGTCTTCACAGAATTCTACAAATCATTTTCCTGCTTCATTTTGTAATCCTAGCCCAAATCTTCCCACAGTATTTGATTCTATTTTGTTTCCCACTTTTGCATTCCAGTTTCCTATGGTTATCAGCATGTCTTGTTTAGGTGTGTGATCAATTTCTTCCTGAACACTTGCATAAAAGCTTTCAATTTCTTCCTCTTTCTCTGTAGTTGGGGTGTTAACTTGAATTATGGTTATGTTGATAGGCTTTCTATGAAGACTGATAGATACGATTGGGTCAGATTTTGCATTATAGCCCCTAATTGCTTGTGCTTGCCTCACTCTTGAAGCAACTCTGTTTCTTCTGTGTTTGTCATTTTCTGAGTAAAACACTGTAATTTTCTGACTGAAAATGTCCTAATCCAGTCCACTTTAATTCCCTCACTCCCAGAATTGCAATATTTAAACATTCTATTTCTCATTTTATGATTTCAAGCTTATGTTGATTCATACTTCTTACGTTCCATGTCCCTATTATATGTGTTGAACAGCTTTGGATTTTCCTTTTGCACCTGTTGACATCAACAAATGAACATTCTTTTAGCTTTAATCCAGTTACATCATTAAGAACTGCGCAACTCATTCTTCTGCTATTCCCCAGTAGCTGACTAAGTGCTATCTGACCTGGGGGTCCTGTCTTTGAACACTATATCTTTTTTTTCATTTTGGATTGTCTCATCATAGGGTTTTCAAGAAGTGGTTTACCATTTCCGTTTGCTGCATAGTACTAACCCGGGTTAGCTGAAGTGACCCCCTGCTGTTGTCTACGATAGACCCTCCGTCAGCGTCACCTTCCACTACCACTGCTGCCCAGTAGCTACCCTTCAAGGATTCGTCTGCCCCCATCATCACTGGAACTGTCTGTTCTCTTCTGCCAATGTAGCCATTGTTCCCTGAAGGGGGTGGATGCGTCTTAATCTGGTGTCTCAGCTGTCACCAGTCTGCCTTGAGCAACTCTGCTAGGAGTTTAGCCTCTTGACAGAGTCTAAACTCTTTATGGTATTGGTCTCAGCTTTGCTGACACAGAAACATCCTCACTATGTTCAGGGGTGCATGCAAGTGGGAGATATCCAATGTAGATTGGAATTTATGGATGGGTTCGGCCTAAAGCAGCATGCTCTGGAAGAGGCAGGGCCTATGATAAAAGTATGGCAGTGTTTCTTAACAACTATAGATATGTCTAATTGTCCTGGCAGCGGGGGGTGGGAGGGAGCTGTCCAGGAGTGGGGTGGGGGTGGGGCGGCGCTGCTTGTGATGGCAGAAGCACGGTGGTATCACACAGAAGTGATGTCATCATGCTGGGGATGTTGGACACCAACACTGTAGCATTTTGGCTGAAACTCTATGGTTAGTATATCAATCTGCCGGTGGCAGATTGGAGCCCAGAAGATCGGGGGATCCCCTGGCTGGACCAGGGATCTGGTAACCCTAGTCCACCGTGAGTTTTAATTATTAGGAAATGGCCTGGCTTAATGCAGCCATCAGGGCTTAGCATCAGTGACATGGAAAGGAGCATGGCTTCTGGGGCTGACCAAAATGCCTTGCAGGTACAGGTTCTCTTTCTGGGGAATCGGAGGTGGGGTGGTGGTTCTTCTGTTCTGTAGTAGTGCTTCTTTGCATCCATCTGTGTTCCATTGGAACGTTTGCAAAAATTTAAGAACTCCAATATGGCAAAAACACATTAGACCTCAAGTGATCCCATCTCTGAAGGGAACCAACCCTTCAGAGCTACCTGCAGCTTCTCCGTGCTCATAGAAATGAAGAGTGCATAACAATATGAAGAAGGCAGATTTACATACCCTTGTATATATGAAGTGATGGGCTTGGCCTAAAGTGGCATGCTTTGGCGGGGAAGGCTGGGCCTAATTATGTCTGTGATATTACCATGTCTCAAATTTGCCTTGGGGCAGAGAGTAACTGGAGAAGACTCTTGAAAGTCCCCTGGACTGCAAGAAGATCAAATCAGTCAATCCTAAAAGAAATCAACCCTGACTGTTCCCTGGAAGGCCAGATACTGAAGCTGAAGCTCAAATACTTTGGCCACCAAATGAGAAGGGAGCACTCACTGGAGAAGACCCTGATGCTGGGAAAGATTGAAGGTCAAAGAAGAAGGGGATGGCAAAGAATGAGATGGTTAGACAGTGTCATAGATGCAACAAACATGAAGTTGAGCCAACTTCAGAGGACGGCGGAAGACAGGAGGGCCTGGAGTGATGTGGTCCATGGGGTCACGAAGAGTAGGACTCTTCTGTTCTCTTTATTTCTGCACATCTGTTCTCTTTATTTACTATATTCAAGGACGAAGCGGGAGGGAAAGACAGGAAAATAAGATAACAGTCCCATATTTAGTGTAATTAAAAGCCAAAGTTTCACAGCAGTTACCACAAGCAACAATCCAAGCCTTCAAATTAATTCCTCATACAGGGCTCCTGAAGAAGGACAAATTCCAAAAGTTTCTTGGCTCTCCTCCAGTTTCTTGCTTTGCCTTCTCTGTCTGACGACTAATGGCTAATAGTAACTACACCAACTTACTCCCTCTCTATCCACCCCACTTATTAAGCTATCTCAGCCTTAATTAACCACAGCTGTTGCTACCATGCTAAGAGTTTACTCTACCCTCCACAGGGCCTAAAGAAAAGAGGAAATCATAAAAGGCTTGAACACTGCTGCCACACCCCAAACCCCATACACCTAACACTTAATCCTTTACAACATCTTATGAAGCTATTGCTTAACCATCCTGTTGTGATTAATGGGATTTAAAGGTGCGTAACCGTGGCTGCATCATGTCCACTGTCTACTGCAGTGCAAAAGTGACTGTACCTAAACTAACTTTGTTGGTCTTAAAGATGCCACTTAAAGATGCCACTGGACTTAGAAGAAGAAGAGGAAGAGATTGGATTTATACCCCACCCTTCGCTACCCAAAGAAGTCTCAGAGCGGCTTACAAACTCCTTTCCCTCCCCCTCCCCGCAACAGACACCCTGTGAGGTAGGTGGGGCTGAGAGAACTCTGACACAAACTGCTCTTTCAGGAACAGCTGTGCCAGAGCTTGTGACTGACCCAAGGTCACATCAGCAGGTGCAAGTGGAGGAGTGGTGAATCAAACCCGGTTCTCCCAGATAAGAGTCCGCACACTTAACCACTACACCAAACTGGCTCTTAGACCAACATGGCTAACCCACCTGAGTGTACCTAAACTAGGTTCTTCTTTAGGCAAATGACAATGTACTCTTCCAGAAAGGAAGCAAAATAATCTTCCTAGTGAAGACTACTGAGGATACAAGTTCCAACATTCAGGGTGATGGGTTATTTTCCGATCACACAGTCCTCCTTTCAGCTTGTAGTACCAAAGCCCTTCTAAGTACATGCAGCTATATGTACTATTGCCATCTAGTGGAAAGGTAAGTCAAGAACGCAAGTGTTTCATTTTGATAAACCAAGCTAAATGAGTTGATGATGGTGGAGAATGATTTATATTAATTTTAGCACCATCTGAAAAGCACATCTCCCATTTCTTTTATGGAAAGCTGCCCTTCTGTTTCTCAAAACGTTTACTCAAAAGAGACAGCTCTTTTTTTTGGGGGGGGGGGACATTAACTATGCACAGTTTCTTTGGGCAAGGTCCCATGATAGGCAGCTAAAATATTTGCCACATATACACTGGGAGCTGGAGTGGCGAGTACTATACATGCTTTGATGTATAAATGTCTTTATAAACAGCAGTGGACTTCTCACCCCATCCAACCGCATGTTACCATGCTTCCAAATATGGTGTCTGCACTTTTCACCTTTCTAGTGATTGCTGTGCCAGACACCACTGCGTGCGTCCCACAAAACCCTTGCTGCATATAGCATGAATTGGCCCTTAAGCTGCACTTTGTGTGCAGCAAAATGGTCTCAGATATTGCCGATAGGTTTAAACACGAAACTGACTCGTGTACTGGTGCATATATAAAAGAAATAATTACTGTAAATAGCTAATGACCCACAACAGGGAACCCTTGGACCTGTATAGAATCAAGGTGGGGCTTTGCAGGCATTAGCCATCATTGGACACAGTCTATTCTTCCCCCCATCTGTTAACAGAGCCTTTTTTTAATTCAAAGAGGTTGTCTATTTATATCCACAGCTAATCGGACATCTATTTTTTACACAGTTTTCAGTTGCTGGCTTGAGACAATGCTGTGTTCTTAGACAGCCCACTGTATCTGGCAGTTTTTTAAGGCTAGTTTGTCTGAAAGGAACAAGCCTCCATGCAAGTTCATATAATGTGCGGTGGCTCAAGTGGTTAAGATGCTGAACTGCAGGCTGTGGAAGGTCAGTAGTTCAGCAGTTCAAGACCCAGGTGCTGCATGACGGAGTGAGCTCCCGTCTGTAGTTCCAGCTCCTGCCAACCTAGCAGTTCGAAAGCAAGAAATTGCAAGTAGATAAATAGGTACCACTTCAGTGGGAAGGTAACAGCGTTCCGTGCGCCTTGGGGTTTAGTCATGCCGGCCACATGACCACGGAAATGTCTTCGGACAGTGCTGGCTCTTCGGCTTTGAAACGGAGATGAGCACCGCAAACCTAGAGTCGGATTCTTTCGAGCAAGGCAACCTTTACCTTTACCTTTTTTTACATCCTATGAAGCATTAGATATGGCATCCTAATGCAGGGGAAGGGAAGGAATAGTGAAGTGGGTTGCAGTGCAGTCTTTCTTTGCATATACTATCTGCCACCACTTTGAAAGAAGCCATAGAAGTTTCTTATATGTGAAGAGAAAGATTAGAACAAACAGAGCATGATGGTTTCATTGCACTTAAAATTCATTAGAGAGCCTCTCAGGCAAAACAGACTGTTGATCATTTGCAGTTCACCCTGTAACTCCACATTTGGTTCTTCACGTACCTCATGCTTACTGCTGTACTGTTCCCCTAGGAATGTGTCTAGGACCCAGTTTGACTCACAAACATTTCATTCATTGTTTTGTCCCTAGCAGAGCTCAGGGTAGTTTACCTGGTTCTCCTATCCCTTGTTTTATCCGCATACCAACCTTGTGAGATAGGTGAGGCTGATAGAGTGAGACTGGTCTAAGGTCACCAGTAATCTTTATAGTGGAAGAAGAATTTGAACCCAGGTCTCTACAGTCTTTGCCCAACGTTATTAAAAAAATAATTTCCCAGATCATTCACCAGCTAGGACATTTCCACATGATGCACTTTCCAGATGCTATGGAAGTGGGTAAGATGGCTCCTTTTCTATGATGTCATGGTCCTTATTGATGATATCTCAGTGGTACTGTGCAATACATTTGTAATATCATATCTGTAAAATTGTTTGGCCATGACTGAGTGATTGATTCATTTGCTGAATGATTCAGAATTGTTAGAGCAAGCTTGAAAACAGAGTTGAAATTAACATAGGAACCCACAAGGACTTTTAATTTCCTCTTCCCCCACTATTTCCTCTTTCCTTTTCCTGGGAAACTCCCATAGTGTCTCCCCTTTTCCTAATGTCGTCTCTCTTTCCAGGGTTGCCAACCTCCAGGTGGTGTCTTGAGACCTCTTGGAATTACAACAGATCTCCCAACTACAGCAATCAGTTCTCCCTTAGGGCTGCCAGCTCAGGTTGGGAAATTCCTGGAGATCTGGGGCTAGAGCCTTGGGAAGGTGAGGTTTGGGGACTGAAGTGACCTCAGAAGGGTATAATGCCATAGATCTCACCCTCCAAAGATGCCATTTTCTCCAGGGGACCTGATCTCTGTCATCTAGAGAGCAGTTGTAATTCCAGGTGATCTCCATCCCCTACTCGGAGGCTGGTAACCCTGGTTCCCATGGAGGAAAAGGCTGCTTTGGAGAGAGGAGTCTATGGCATTATACTCCTCTGAGGTCCCTCCCCAGGCTCCAGCTTCCTAAGACTCTAGGAATTTCCTCACCTGGAGATGGCAACCCTATCTCCTGCCTATCTCTCCCTTTCCCTGCCTCATTTTTTCCTTTTCAGCCATTCACCGGCCTACCTTCTAACTGCCCCGTCTTCAGCTGTATTTATTACTTCGTCTATACACCCCACCTCTCTCCACAAAAATGACCAAAGCAGCTTACATTATTTACCTCTCCTTTTTATCCACACAACAACCCTAGGAGGTAGGTAATGTTCTCTCTAAGCCAGGGGTCGTTTCGTAGAAAAAGAGCTAGGGGAACTCATTAGCATAACTCATTAGCATATGCCACACCCCCTGACATCACCGGAAGTGTGTCATAAGGCCACACCCCCTGACATCATCGGAAGTGTGTCATAAGGCCACACACCCCACCCCCACCCCCAAGGGTCCCGGCCGCCGGTGGCGGCCTTGCAGCTCCACTGCCGAGCCCCATGAGGGGCCCGGCGGTGGACCTGCAAGGCCGGCAGGAGTGCAAGGAAGTCCCGCAAAGGCCCTCCCTGGCCCCAGGCAGGCAGGGGTGGGGAGTGCAAGGAAGCCCCGCAAAGGCTCTCCCTGGCCCCAGGCAGGCAGGGGTGGGGAGAGGCAGGGAGGAAGCAACTTACCCTCCCTCTTCTCCTGCCTCCTCCTGGCTGAATGAGGGCCAGAAGCGGGGCGGCCGGAAGCAGGGGGAAGCAGCTTCGTCATGTGCCCCGCCCCCCGTACCTCACCCGGGGGAACTGCGATCCCCCGCGATCCCCCCGAAATGACCTCTGCTCTAAGCTGAGTTAATGTGAGCTAGCTCACAGTTTTTTAGCCTCCTGCTCACACATTTTTCTCTTAGCTCATGAAGGATGGCTCCAGAGCAAACTAACTTATGTAGTAGCCAGATCGCTGGCTCACAACTTTAATACTGGTAGCTCAGAAAGTTGAATTTTTGCTCACAAGCCTCCACAGCTTAGAGGGAACATTGGAGGTAGGTGACTTGTCCAAAATCACCCAGGGAGCTTCCACAGCAAGATGGGGATTTAAAGGTGGAACTACCTGACCCTGCTCTGAAGCTTTAACTGCTCCAATACTAGCTTTCATAGAGGCCCTTTCTGTACTAACAGCTCACTGTAGCTGACTCCGGAGAATCTGTGCAGTTGGACCTTTAAGGTTAACTTCATATTTTGTGTCCCTGCCCTCTGCACTACTTTTTTCCCCTCCAGTTTATTTTTTGTGTATTCTATTATGCATTCTGCATTGGCATTGCCGAGACGTCTGACCTACTACGGAAGTGGAACGATAAGGCAATATCATGGCTGGACCGCATTCAGACAATTCGATCTTTTATTTTCCCTAAATATTTATACTGCTTTAGAGCTCTCCCAATAAATCTCCCCAACTCCTCGCTAACAAAATGGCAGAAAAACCTTTTGAACTTTATCTGGCACTTCAAACGTCCCCAGAGTTAAATTTGCGACTATTAAAAAACCCATTCGAAAGGGAGGGCTTGCAATCCCGGAAATTCAACTATATTACGTAACGTCGCAATTAGCCAATCTAATTAGCCAATACCACCAATCAGCAGAGCTGGACTCGCATCATATAGAATTGAACTCGATACCACAAAGCGACTTCAAAGAGATTCTGTGGACAACAAACCATCGCTCGATGTTGAAAAGGATATCCAACCCATACTTGAAAACCACATTGAGAATCTGGTTTGCTAACAGATCCCTTTTAACCAGTTCTCCCTCCACATTAAGTACATTCACTGGACAAAGCTGGTTCCCAGCCGCATTGGAACTGAACTCCTTCCATAACTGGAAGACAGCGAATTTGACGAGACCAATTGACATTGCAGCCAAGGGCAAGTTATTATCCAAATTTGAATTGGAAAAGAAGAGTGGTTGTAAATTGGCATGGATGGAATATATACAGGTGCAACATCTGCTTCAGGATAGTAAACTCAAGTCAAACCTTTATGAGCCACTTACCAACTATGAAAGACTATTAAAAGAAAACAAACCCAAGAAAGGGTTAATTTCCAAGATTTACAAACAACTTCTGGAAGTGAAGTCAAATAAACTGCCTAGCTATAAGGACCTATGGCACAAAGACATTAAAAGATGTTTGACAGAGGATCTATGGGAAGACATCTGGAAAACGCATGCGAAAATATCAAACTCCCTTAATATTCAGGAATCAGCGTTGAAAGTGCTACACAGATGCTACCTTACGCCTGTAAAATTGGCACATATATACACAAATACTTCACCACTGTGTTGGAAGCGATGTGGTCAGAAAGCATCATACATACATGCATGGTGGGATTGTCCGGTTGTTGCTCAATATTGGAAATATATTATACAAAATATCCAAGCTCTAACAGGTTACAACTTACCATACGACCTGGCAATGATTTTGCTCCACCTTTGGCCTGTGGACGGTGTACCTGAAATTAAGAAAAAGCTAATCTAATCAATATTCTATTAATAGCTGCTGGTATTGGCAAGCAAATGGAAAGCAGACTCCACTCCAACGATGCAACAATGGCTGCACAAAGTCTGGGACTTTTTCTTACAAGAGAAAATCTCGGTCTGGACAAGTAATAAAGATCCTGAACAACAGCTGCTCAACCCCATGGACAAATGGTACCCTGTATTAGAGAAAATGAACATAGACAAATTTGACTGGGAACAAATAAGGAAACCAAAATACGAAGGGCTATTGTTCGGCTGATGGTGTAATCCTTTGGTAACAGGGATAGACAATAGGCCGCATCCACTAAGCCAATTATGAATAACCTTGTATCCCACTCAGGGGGAAGAACTTGGAGGACCAGTTGGAGATTTCAGTAGCTTTCAGGTGTTGGAAGGCAGGCATAGCCTATATTTTTAGACCTGAGCATAGGATGAATTTCTGTTTCTTGCATCTTCATTCTGACTTCTTTGTTCTGAGAGAGCTTTCAGACAGCTTGAACAAAAGGACTTTTATAATGAATGTAAGGTTTGCTCCCTGTCAGGCTTTAAGATGCAGTAGCAGTCACTTGCATAGGGAACTTGTATTTTAACCTTTCAAATTCATTTTTGTTGTGCTTGTTTTCTGATTTTTACCTGCCAATGCCATGTAAACTCTGATGTACTTTTATAATAAATCTTTAAAAAATTATGCATTCTGCATCTACAACCAAAACCTGCATTTTTTGCTTAATTGTAGTTAACGTCACTTATGACCCGTGGAGGGGGTGTCCAATTGCCACCGACTTGGCCAAGTGCATGAGCAAAGGATGGGGCACACTGCACCCCCCCTTTCTCTCGGTTCCTCCCTGCTCTCCCCCCCCCTTTGGGTAGCTGCCACTGGGGTACTCCAGGCATGCACAACCCATAGAGGGACGCAAGCTCGGTGGCTGGCTGGCTGGCTGGTCTGTCGAGAGGGGTGGCATCCCAAGGGCTCAAATTTTTTTAAAAAAACAAATGGGCCACCAAGCCTCTCCCGTTGTTTTCAATGGACAATCCCGTCATTCCTTATAATACATGCCCCTCCAAGTTGTGTGCAGATTGGCTTTGGGGAAGGGGGAAAAGATCCCTCCCTAGGGTCCAATGTGCGAAGGGGGGGGGAAGAGTGTGTCAAATGCCCCCTCCAATGTTCTGTGGAGTCTTGTGAGCCAAAAATTCTACTTTGTGAGCTACTGGCATTAAAGTTGTCAGCAGGCAATTTGGCTACTGCATAAGTCAGTTGGCCTTGGAGTCATCCTTCCTGAGCTATGACAAAAATGTGTGAGCTGGTGGCTAAAAAACTGTGAGCTAGCTCACACTAACTCAGCTTAGAGGGAACATTGGTCCTCCCCCCCCAAGCTAGAAACATCAAACTTGAAGAAGTTGTGTGCAGATTGGCTTTGGGGAAGGGGGAAAAGATCCCTCCCGGGGGTCCAATTTGCAAAGAGGGGGAGAAGCCCAGCCTTCCGTCTCTCTATGCTGCCAGCCGAGTGGGAGAAATCAAACCTGGAGGAGATGTGACGAGGGAAAGGAGAGGTGGGGAAAGGGGTGGAAACAGTCAGAGACATGGGTGGCGTTGCACAGTCTGAGGTAAGATGTCTGCTTAGTATAAATATAGTATAAATAGATGTCTGCGGGGTATAAATAGAATGCAATAAATAAATAAATAAATTACCTCCGACGCGGAAGAAGACCAGTCTTTAAGTCTGCCGCAAAAGCACTTTTGGATACCCTGAGGCAACACCGTACTGACTCCGAAGTCACAATAAAAGTATGCAGAAACTCCAAAAAGATCTGATGCAGACAGAAAGTGAAAGCATGATGCAATCCAGAGGGTGATTAATGGCTCTGGAAGAACAGCGGGAAAAACGGATGGGTGCAGAAAAGCCCAGAGTGGCTGGTGTTGAATAGCAGCAAGCAGCCAGACCTAGTTGAGTTGTGCAAGTCGGGTGGTATCAAGTCACGCAGACTTTGCTGCCAAGCCTAGGGTTGCCAATCTCCAGGTGGGACCTGGAGACCTCCCAGAATTGCAATTGAACTCCGGACAACAGAGATCATTTCCCCTGGAATAGATGTCTGCTTTGGAGGGTGGCGTCTGGACCAAGGACAATCCCTCTCCTGTTCTCAGGTGCTGAGCTCACAGCCACCTGTGGGTTTTGGGGTTCTTACCAGGTCCTGGCCCTTTTCTGAGGCTTATTTACATCTGGGTTCCCTTTGAGGATGCAACAGATACTCAGCAATACTCCTAACACAGCAGATTAAAAATACCTCTGTATTTATTCGAGTCTCTCAAGTAATGAAGAGTGTTTGCTTGGCAGAAACCACTCACAGGTTACAGCAATAGCAATAACAACAACACTCTACTTGAGCTGGGCAGAGGCTGAGCCTGAAGCATTAACTCCTTGCTGGCTTCCTTCACTGGGGTAATCTTCCGACCTGGCTCTCTCACCCAAAGGCTTAAGAAAGAGAGTCCACTCCAATGAGAATAGTCCTCAGCATTCTGGCTTGAAGTCATAGAGGCCTCAACCTCTGACCTCCCTGGTTTGGCTGCCACCCCATTAGGTAGCCCCCTTCAGCCAATCAGGGCATAGTTAGAATAATGTTATCTGGCATCTTTTGCCAGCTGGTCAAGGCCACCAGGTGCTTGTAATTAATGCTCAGCCCAAACAGGCTGCAACTAACCTGTAAAAACTTACAGCTTGGAAACTTACAGCTTGGAAGCCTCAAAATCTATAAGTCCTAACCCTCATAGGTGGACTCTATGGCATTATGTCCTGCATTATACCCTCCCCTTCCCAAACCCTGCTGTCCTCAGATGCCACCAGAAAATCTCCAGCATTTTCCCAACCTGGAGTTGGCAACCCATGACCTGACCCCAGCAAGTCCTCCCTCAAAGGTCAAAATAGGCCTGGAAAGCCCCCCCCCCCATATTAACTGAAACCCAGCCTTGGAATGCAGTGGTTGCATAGCAACAGCCACTGAGGGAGTCTGTTGCTTAAAGTTACTGGTGCTCCTCTTGCCATTTTTGTGTTTTTTTCATCCACCCAATGTATATTTTTTAGATTTTATTTTTCTGCAAACCTTGGTTCCTTTTCAGGTTTGTAGACAGATCTGTCTTGCCCATTCACAGCTCCAGTCATTGGATTTAAATATCTGAAGATTGGCCTACTTCGCTATTAGGATATAAGATGTCTGCCACCAGCAGGCACTGCCCTAGCAGCAAGCCAGCCAAGCCATATGTACATGTAATAGAGAAGTCCTTTCATGAACACATGAAGCTGCCTTATACTGATTCAGACCATTGGTCTAGCAAGGCCAGTATTATCTTCTCTGACCGGCACTGCCTTTCCAGGGTCTCAGGTCAATGTCTTTAGCATCTCCTTCTGCCTAATTTTAACTGGAGAGCCTGAGGATCGAACCTGGATCTTTTGTATGTAAAACTCAGAGCCACACACAAACCCCTGTTCACACTTTTGGTCATTCTGGGACATTGGGGAGTGGAAAAAACTTACATGTTTTATAATGTATACCTACTTCTGAGGGGTTTTTTTGGAAATAAATTAACCAAATATGTAATGTCTAATTTTAAACAACCAGCCATTTTGAACTGAGTAATGCAATTGCTAGAATAATTTAGCTTTTATCATGAAGAGGGGGTCAAAACTAGACTTCTTCTTTTGATATATTCTGCTTTAGACTCACTCAGCTTGAATAACTAGACCAGCCAGATTTCTGCTTTTATGTAGATATAAATAACCTCTCTGATAAGAGTCCAACAGAAATGCAGGCAAGGCTCTGTCCGAGGAGGCATATTGTGCCATTTAAACATTGATTTAAGCTTGGAAATCTCCTGAAATACCAATGGCACAATGTGGCTCTACAACTTGGTAGCACAATAGGGCTATCCAGACAAAAGAAGATGAGATTAAGTTTTGCTAACCTTAACATACATGTCTTCTATTACTTAGATATTTAAAATAGCAATCTGAAAGGAAGAAGATAGCATTTTCCATCTAGCATTTTGACAATATTTGCTTCTATCTGCAGTCATATAATGCTGAACGATGACTCTTTTAAAATACATTCCATGTCTTATTCATGCAGCAGAAGGATGATATGACAGTTGGTACGTTAACTAGGGGGAATTTCACATTCCCAGTTTTCTCCC
>NW_015172004.1:2433357-2442637 GCF_001447785.1 Gekko japonicus | reverse complement strand
GAAATAGTGGATCTCCTGATGGCACCTGGCCTGGGATTTGGCCCTCCAGCAGGGCTCTTCTTGTGTTCTTAAAGTGTGGGAGAACACGTGAGTGCTCCTGAAAGAGGCGGAGCTGGATTCCATGGAAAACTTCTATATGTGAAATAGTGGATCTCCTGATGGCACCTGGGTTTTGACCCCTATGTGACACAGAGTGTTGGACTGGATGGGCCATTGGCCTGGTCCAGCATGTCTTCTCTTACGTTCTTATGTTCCTGCTGCTGGCACAACACATTGCCAGATAACTACAGGTGGTATATAAGCTACTCAAACGCAACATTCTTTCTAGATATCCACCTAGGCAATGGTTATTAAACTTGTTTGGGTCATGGAGACCTTTGAGAATCTCATGAAAGCTGTGGACCCCACCCCTCACCAGAAATCTGCACATAACACATAAGTGCAAAATTTGGCATTCAGTTTCTTTTAATTCATGGCAACTGCCTCGGGGGGGAAATGAAATAAATCCAGATTGTGCTAATAAAATGAATAGTAAGCTTTAATTCTGCTCAAACTCAAATTTCAGTGAGAAGGCCGCTGTTAGCTAGCTTGAATAAACAGCTGAAATTTGTGGTCTTTGACAAGGCAACACGCATGTTATCTTTGACATCCAATTGATTTCGACTTTTTGTTTTGATGGCT
Source organism: Gekko japonicus (assembly GCF_001447785.1). Lineage (NCBI taxonomy): Eukaryota > Metazoa > Chordata > Lepidosauria > Squamata > Gekkonidae > Gekko > Gekko japonicus. The sequence continues at coordinate 2,441,956 of NW_015172004.1, read as the reverse complement.
ATAGGTGCCAAGAAGTATTCCAGATGTCATAACATGGCAATGATGACTACTGTATGCTACCTGGCTGCGTAAAGTAACATGCCACCCTACGCTTGTTTGGAGTGAATCAATAACATAGTTTGACATTAAAAGTAATTGTTTTCACAAAGGCAATTTTCAAAGTAGCAGGAAGGAAATATTTTTTTTATGCCCAGTTCACAGACTCATTGAAACCCTTGGGGGGGGGGGGGGTGTCCATGGACCATAAATTAAGAACCTCTGGCCTAATGGCTCCTACATATAAGACACAGCTTGTTGCATCAGAAATTACGCCCCCCCCCCTTTTTTATCAATATCCTGCCTGTGTAAAAGGGCTTACTATGGACGATTCAGCATCTGGCATTTGCTCCACATTTTCTCAACACTGAGGGAAAGGTGCAGCTCAGAACCACATTCAAATACCCTGGGGCCACGCCGTACTGACTGCGAAGTCACCCCTGAACAGCCATAAATCTATGCAGTAAAAAAAGGTAAAGGTAAAGGTTCCTTTGCACGAAAGCCAGTCGAGTCCGACTCTAGGATTGCGGTGCTCATCTCCCATTGAAGTGGTACCTATTTATCTACTTGCAATTTCTTGCTTTCGAACTGCTAGGTTGGCAGGAGCTGGAACTAGAGACGGGAGCTCACTCCGTCATGCGGCAACTCGGGTCTTGAACTGCTGAACTACTGACCTTCCACAGCCTGCAGTTCAGTGTCTTAACCACTTGAGCCACCACAGCCATAAATCTATGCAGAAGGTACCATAAAACACAATGGTCAAAGAAAGTGAAAGTGGCATGCAGTGTAGAGGGTACCAAAAAATCCGATTATCAAAGAGAATGAAAGCGGCATGCAATGCAGAGGGGAATTTCTGTTCCAACGTGGGTTTCATAAAACAATGGAGGGGAAACCAATGCAGAATCGCCCCATGTAAAGCAGCCTTCACTGCACAACGGAACTCTTTAATAAGAGACTTCCTCATCAACTGGAAGCAAGTTGGTACAATAACAATACTGATACCACATTGGTGCCAGTAGTAAAAGGGGCTGAGGATGAGCTACAGGGCTGACTTGGCCTTACAAAGGCCTGTGTTTACCCGGCGGAGAGCAAACAAAGCTTTTCGAAGGCATTTTCCTTTGACATTTCCACATGAGCAGAAAAGATATTGCCTTTTTGGGGACTGATAATAACATCTGTTGTGAGAATTGCCCTTTTCTCCTCCAACATACTCAAAATGGCATCTTCATTCATCCCGCTCATTACTCCAGAGCACCAAGCGGGGCATGAATGCTGAGGCAGATTAAATGCATCGGATTCCTTTGCATATTCATCAGCTCTGGGTACAGAACAGCGTGAGGCAGGAGGAAGTGATTTAGTAGCTTCTATAGCGTTCGATTTGGCACTGCTGCAAATAACAAAACCTTTACCCCAAAAGTTGAGGAAGTCAGATTCCCTTCTCAGTTCTGCCATTTTGAAAGGGCCTCATTGGTTCTTTTTCATTGAAGAAGGAGCAGAAGCGATGAGGAGTGGAATCCCACAAAATCATTCTCTCTGTGCCATTTGAGAGGTTTTGCTTTGTTCATGAGCCAAAGGCTTATTTTTCTTCAACATTTTGTTATCACAGTTATTCTGGGTAGTGATAATCATTTATAACCTATTTTACTTCCTTAACGGATACCAAAAACTTTTTGCAGATATATAGTCAAGTTTATTACGATCCAAGATCAGAATTCAAATCAAAATCATCAGCAAACATAGTTTCCTGTCCTGAAAAACACAAAATGCTCTACATTTTACAATAGCACTACAGATAAGATTAGAATTTCAACAGCCAATCCATATGCAAAAGAACCTCCTCAGGAAAGCTCCTCCATTAGCATGTCTCAGCCTGGGGAACTCCTATAATTACTCAGCCCTACCCCACCTTCCTTAGTAGATCTTACCATTTTTCTTCTTGCCATTTTTGCTTACCATTTTTCTTCTCATATTGACACAGAGAGTACTCCATCTTTCTGTGTTATACCTCTGATGATGCCAGTCACAGCTGCTGGCGAAACGTCAGATCCTACAATGCCAAGACCATCACCATACAGCCTGGAAAATCTACAACAACTAATTATCAGCAAATGTTTACATTGGTTTCATATCTTAAATACACTAGATGCACTAATATACTCATCATAAAATACAATACTGGGTTAAATCATTAAGACTGAGTTGTACACTTCTGTCTAATTAGACATCCCTGAGCGCAATATCTGGCTACTTGAAGGGTCGTTTTGTTACAACAATCTCCAAGAAGGAGAGAAATATAAAATCGATTGGTTCTACCTGGGAAATTGGATAAAATTGGAGTAATATAAATATTTCAGATATTCTGGTAAAATCGACAGTATAATAAAACATGCTCAATTGTTTCTACCATATCTGAGAGGCATGGGATGGAACTCAAGCAAATCTCCCTTCAAAAAGGGCAGATGGAAGGGCATTCAATCGGGCAAGGATAAAGGCTCTGCGATGTTTAGGGTATTCCAGTGTATAGAGGTAAGTGGGTGGAGGGAAGTTTTGATTGCAGTTTCCCACTGCCGGGAACAAGATGTACTTTAGCTCTGTCCAACTGAAGGGAGGTATCCCATAATCAGCAGCTATATACATGCCATCAAGCTGCAACTGACTCATGGCAACCCCAGAGAGGGGCTTTCAAGGCAGCTGAGAAGCAGAGGCGGTTTGCCATTGTTTTCACCTGCAGAATCTGACAAGACTGGCTTATACTATACCGCCGTCCCTCCCTTTTTTTGCAGATAGAAGGCACTCTTTCAGAAAAGGGCAGATTGGCATATACGCATGCAGTAGTTTTCAAATATGTGTTGAGCATGTTAAAATAATAGGACTACACAACTTACTACTTCAGTGATCCCCAACAGGGCAATGGTGGGTGCTGCTGTGGCTGTTTCATTCTTCCCCCAAACAAAGAGCCAATCATTGCTTTCCTCCCTCTCACTGTAAGGGGAACTGTCTTGGCTTGGGATCTCCCATCATTTTGGGACTAGTCTCAGCTCCCCTGGCAGCCATCTTTTACTCATGGCCATTACCTGATTTCAAGATGCCAAATGTGCTCACACGTTCAATACGTTTGGGGACTATTTTACTCTTTGATTTGTGTTACATTTCGGAAGAAAGGTGATACAATGTGATAACAGACACTTAGATTTCTCAGAAAGGCGACCAGAGAGTCAGTTTGGTGTAGTGGTTAAGTGCACAGACTCTAATCTGGGAGAACCGGGTTTGATTCCCCACTCCTCCACTCTCAGCCAGCTGGATGACCTTGGTACCTTGGTAAGAGCTGTTCTTGAAAAAGAGCAGTTTCTGTCAGAGCTCTCTCAGCCCCACCTACCTCACAGGGTGTCTGTTGTGGGGAGGGAAAGGGAAAGGAGTTTGTAAACCACTCTGAGGCACCTTTGGGTAGTGAAGGGTGGGATATAAATCCAATCTCCTTCTTCTGCCTTCTTTTTAAAAGTTTCCTAAATTCTTTGGGATTCCAGATAAATCACAAGATGGTTTGGAAGGCCAGGATGAATTCATTGCCGATTTCCTACTCCCACAATTCTTATTGCGCAATCTGTTGCAATTAAGGAATTACTCATACTCTACTTCTTTACTTATATTCCCATATATATCACTGCAGGTCTACATGGATCATATCCAGTGATACAAGAACAGACCTATGAAAGACTTGTGACTATATGGGAAACTCAACAATCTGAGTCTACAGGCTTTCATGTACCTTCTCCAGAAAGAAGACAAAATGGAGGGGAGCAGAGAGGAGAAAAATTGGAAGGAGTGGATCGGTCATTTAAGTTACAGGGAAATTTCCTGATAGGCCCACTGCTATCGAGGGCTCCTGGTGGCACAGCCACAAGGGCCACTTGTTTCAGACCCTTCCTTGGTAATCCACGTCAGCTCACCAATCGTCTCCTCCTGCACTGCTGTCATTTTGTGGGATGAGGTGAAGGCTCATTGTCGTTTCTTCTGAGTTCAGTGGCCCCTGAAATGCAGGTTTGTAGTACCATAGGAACTGCTCAGTTGAGCTTGTTCCAGAGCCATTCCACTAAATAAAAATAACTATTACCTTCTCTGAGCATAATTAATCCTTCAAAATATGTAGAGCAGCAATCCCTGACATGGTGCCCATTGACTCCTTTCCTGGTGCCTGGCCAAGTGTTTTTAGAAAGTGGGTGGGGCCAAGTGGGGCTTTTACCCAGCAAGGCTTCTGATTAGCTATTTGATGGCCTGTGCAGATACTGTAAAAATGTAGCATTGGAAGGAGCTGCCACCACAGCACAAGGGATCTTCACTTCGTGTCTGAAGGTAAGCTACGGCAGCCATTTTGTGGCACAGCCCACCATGCTGTATCACAATTCCAGAGGTGCTCACAGGATCAAAATGTTTGGGGACCCCTGATGTAGATGATATGCCACCATGTGACCTAGTTTTGCCTAATGACTCAACTCAGTCACTACTGTATAGCTTCTTTAGATAAAGGAAAACAACAGGAAGAAAGATGAAATAATCAAAGGTGCGCTGTCTGGGGAAGAGCGCGTGTTGTGTTCGCAGGCTGAAGGATGTTGTCACAGTTCTGAGAAATATGTCTCTTCTGCCTTTTTATTCAAAACTAGGCAAGGCAGAGCCCTGCCTGTAACCTGCCACAAAGTCATAAAACTGATTTCCATAGGGGGTCCTTTTCAAAGAATAAAACCTTCTGTATTTATTCTGTCTGTTGAGGACTCGCTTATTCTGCCGTCTTCTGAAGAGCTCAGGGTGTTCTAGAATGTTCTCCCTTACCCTTTTCATTCTCTGTGTGGTAAGTTCGGTTGAGAGAGTTTTCTCCAACAGCCTTAAGGGGGCAGGATTTGAACCGCTACTCCAACATGCGAACCACTGCACTACACTGGCTCTTAATTAAGACTGTTAATTGAAACATTTTGTTAGCCTCCACACCCAGAGGCAGCAAATCTCTTAATGCCAGTGCTGGAAGACATCATTAGGGGAAAGTCTTTGCTTTTATACCCTGTTTTTGACCCTCCATGGCAACTGGCGAGACAGGATGATGGACTAGATTGAGCACTAGCAGTGGCCAGATCTGGCAGAGAAGTGCTTATGGTCTCACAATTGGGTTGCCAGATCCTTCCTGGCAAGCGGTAGGGGATGGGGGGACTTACCAGGGGAAAGAGAAGGGGCCAGGCCATTTTGCTGGCATCGTGCAGGAAGTGACGCCATCACACCAGTGACTTCTGGGTGACACTCTGATATTAGAGCAAATATCCATGGTAAAACCAGGTTCTACCATAGAGTTTTTGCCCAAATACCAGAGAGTTGTCGGTGTGATGACATCACTTTCTGTGCAATGTGGGATACATGGCCTGGGCCATCCTCTTTCTATTGGTTAGTCCCCCCATGACCAGCTGATTGGCAGCTGGGGGGAGGTCAGACTGTAGGAAACCCCCACCTGAGGTCTGGCAACCCTATCTCACAGTCTAGTGCTAATGGCTCAATGACCCATCTCCACATCTATATATATAAAAGAAAGTCCCCTCACCATAAAATCAACGCCCAGGCCAAACTGCTGGACCAAGAGACACCAAATTTGGGGAGAGTGCTCCCACCGTGACATAGGTGCTCGCTAAGAAGGTATTTTTAGAAATTTGACCCCTAAGTGGGTCAAAAGGTGGAAAATGTGCTCCCCCCATTGATTCCTATGTGGTTGTCAGGAAGCTCTCTCCCTGCACCCCCCACTCTCTGATTGGTCAGCTGCAGATATCAGAGTTCTGAGGTAAAAAACCCCAACAGTTACAGGGGACTGCAGACAGCTAATGACAGTTGAGGAAATTGGGAGCGGCCAACAAGCACCTTTGAGGTTCAGTAATGCTGCTGGCCCAGCCTCTCTGATGGCTTCCAACACACTCCCCTCACCTCCTACACCTAATAGGTGGTTGTCTGTCAGGTGCAGCCCCAACTCCACCGTGGCTTCTAATACTCCTCCCCCTCCCCCTCCCCCTCCTACACTGGACAGGCAGCTGCCTGCAAAGGTGTAGGAGAGGAGGCAGGATGGCTTCCAACAAATTCCCCCCACCTTCTACATCTAACAGGCGGTTGTCTGTCAGGTGCAGCCCCACCTCCACAGTGGCTTCTAATACTCCTCCCCCTCCCCCTCCTACACTATCAGGTGTAGAAGAGGAGGGGGGATGCTTACAGCCACCAGGGAGGTTTGCTCAGCAGGACTGCCTTAGCACTGCTGCTGGCCCAGCCTCCCCGATGCCTTTAAATACAATCCCCCCAACACCAGAAAGGCTGGTGTCTGTCAGGTGTAGGAGCAGGGCCAGGGTATGAATGTTTATGGGGAGATAGTAAAGGACATTTCTAGGAGCCATTTTGATGCATGCCTCCCTCATGAACCTGAAGAAATGTCCACCACATCACCACTCCCTCACACCAACTCCCCCTCACACCTCTCACCTCTTACTGCCCCCAAGAAGGTTCCTGGCAGACATCGAGTCAGAAACACCAACGCTACAAGGAGGAGGCAACTTAGGAATGCGGCAAAGACATTTGCACATAGTACTCCTGAGGTGCACTGAGCTGCACAGGCCGAGTACCAGCAAGATCACCCTGAGGTGCTCAGAACACAAGTAGAGAGGCCATCATTTTCGTGGAAGGTGGCAGGAGTTGACTTAACAGACGGCTGCTTCTTAAATGGACAGTTCTATGTGGCCTGCTCCAGAGTGAGCTCACCAAGCAGCCTGGTCATCCTAGCACCTGAGGGCAGAACCACCAATGTGGCTTAGAGAGAGGTCCTTCAGTAAAGAAAAAAAATGTACGTATGTCTCACTTCATTTCTTACACTACAATCTTCTCCATTAGAATTCCTACAACAAATGTCACATTTCAGACTTCACATCATCAGTATCATAACTGGATTTACGGAACTTAAATACCGTAGCGAAGCACGGGTATCAGGCTAGTAATATAATATGAAAGCTCACATTATATGGAAGGATGTCTAGGTTGTGGCCAGTGGTGGGGCATATGCTTTACACACATGCCTCTCCTTCCCCAGTTTCGTTTGGTGGTTAAGTGTGCGGACTCTAATCTGGGAGAACCGGGTTTGATTCCCCACTTCTCCACATGCAGCTGCTGGATGACCTTGGGCAAGCCCTAGTTCTGTCAGAGCTGTCCTTGAAAGAGCAGTTCTCTCAGAGCTCTCTCAGCCCCGCCTACCCCACAGGGTGTCTGTTTTGGGGAGGGGGAGGGGAAGACACTACAGGTGCTCTGAGATTCCGAGTGAAAGGTGGGCTATAAATCCAATCTCCCCCCCCTCCTCTTCTTCTGGCAGGGGGCAGGGAAGCACTGATGGGGGTTCCCGTGCCAGTGGGGGGGGGCAAATGCTAACCTTAAATCATCTGTCTTTCAGTATGCTTGCTCCATCGGTCTTCTTAGATAAACAAATGCATTTTTGTGCCAGACCAGGGTCATGTGAAAGTGTTGCAAGCAGGAAGTGACATGATGGAGTCAACATCTCTGTGTCTTGTTTAGCATCTTCTTCTACATCCTAGCTGAAAATTTTAAGACAGTCTCTTTGGGGTCATAAATTTCCCTCCATGGAGCTAGGATGTAATTGTGGGAATTTTCAGTACACATGGAAGAAAAGAAAGGCCGGTCAAAGGTACATTTCTGGTCCAGGGACAACTTTCCCACAGATCTCTGCTTAAACATAGCCATCCCTCAATAATCTGAAAGCTGTGATTTCCCCAAACCCTTACATGTAGAATTTAAACCTAATTATTTGGAAGAAACTTGATATACACATAACAGATGACTTGGATCCAAAGGTGCTTGTATATTGTAACATTTGTAGCCAAAATTCTCATGGAATTTGTTTCATTTCCAAAATAAAATGAATGATTAAAAAAAAAAAGGCAGTGAATGAACAGAAGAATGTGTTTTGGCTTGAAAAAAACCAGGGTTTTTGGTGTGCAGTCATGAGGTACAATACAGTTCATTGAGGAAAAAAGAAAATCAAAATCAACCGTTTCTGTCCATGGACATAGTTTTATCTAGTCTTGTTCTAGAACAGTGAGGCTCACTCGGGTTCAGAAACCACATATGACTCTTTGACATGCCACCTGTGGTCCTCTTGAGCACAGTTTCACCACATGGCACATGCCCCATGTTCCACAAAAGCGGGCAAGGCCCCTGCCTGGTGGGACTTGTCATTGGCAGGTGGCTCCCCACCTTGAAATGGGCACTGCTGGAGGAATAGGTGAGCCTCCCTGAGTTGCAGCCCTCCAGCTGGGGAAGGAAGTAAATGCAGCTCTTTTGTTGAGGGTAACTAGGAATGTGCCCTGACCCGGATTGCTCAGGCTAGCCCAATCGTGTCAGCTTTCAGAAGCTCAGTGGGGTCGGCCCTGTTTAGTACTTGGATGGAAGACCACTAAGGAATAGGGTTGCCAAGTCTGATTGTCCTGGCAGCGGGGGGGGGGGGGGGGGAGCCATCCAGGAGGGTGTGGGGGGGTTGTTGCTGTGG
>NW_015172004.1:2420833-2433301 GCF_001447785.1 Gekko japonicus | reverse complement strand
GGGGGGGAGGGAGCCATCCAGGAGTGTGTGGGGGTGATGTTGCTGTGTGCGGCGTGGTCAGTGTGATGATGTCACATGGAAGTGACATGATCACGCTGGAGACATCACACGTCGACGCTCTAGCATTTTGGCCAAAACTCCATGGTCACCATAGAGTTTTTGGCCAAAATGCTAGAGCGTCGAGACACTACATCCCTGGCATGATGACATTACTTCCATGTGACATCATTGTGCCAACCACATCGATGCATAGTGGGCTTCTTTGGGGGTGGGGTTAGGGTGGATTAGAGCCCCAAAGATTAGGGAACCTTCTAGCTGGACTGGGGTCCTGGTAGCCCTGTTAAGGAAGCCCAGGGTCACTACACAGAGGCACACAATGACCAACCACCTCTGAACATTTCTTGCCTTGAAAACCCTGTGAGGTTGCATTGGCTGTGACTTGATGACACTTTTCACTGCTACCAGTTATGAATGTGACTCTCTGCAAGCCACAGAATAAATACCACTGTTCTAGAACAAAGTAAGGGCAGGCAATCTGAGGGCAGGTCTGCAGATTCCTTAAAACTGTAAAAACGTGAGGGAATATCTCTAAATGGTAAATCCTGTCACTGAAAGAAGGATCCTCTAGCACTGAACTGATGACTGGAAACCCAGTCCGTTGCTCCCTCCCAGTGCTGGTGTGACCCTCGGAAGCTGCTGAAAGGCTACTGTGGGAAACAGGATGCTGACTCGATGGCCTTGTGCTCTGATCCAGCAGGGCTCTTCCAATATTATATTACATTTTTCTCCCAACCGTGGGAGTGGGGGTGGGGGTGGGAGTGGAGGAATGCAGTTCCCAGGGACTAATTCAATTCAGGATACTGTTCATACATTCCTTTAACTTTCAGTATTGCAGAGTCATAATTATTATCATGTTTGCAAACCACGCGGAATAGCTCTTCATAGCCCCTGGAAAGCGCATGCACGCACGCACACACACATATCTTCCTCCACATTTTTTGCTCCTTAGATAAATAATTGATGGTGAGGCGGGACAACAGGATATGAGCCCATGTTATCTCCCAAAAGCTGGTTCCCAGTTGAATAGTTTCTGCTTATTTGCAGTTCTTACAGGCTCTACTCGAAATCTGCTCCTCCTTTACACCTTTTTGAAGAAAGGAAGCCCAAGATGGTTTTGCAGTTCAACAGGAAAGGGGGTGTAACCTTGTCAAATTACAAGTGAAAGCTGGGACAACGTTCATGGGGCAGCCCGGCCACAAGCTCTTCATACCAGTTGGTTCTGGAATCCTCTGCAGGGGGTTCTGAAGTCACAGTCTGCTTTCAGATTTAATAATCCTAACTATTATGACTAAAAGGATCAAGACTTGGTCATCAGGAGTGAACTGATACCTTGATATTAGAAACAGCACTGATCTGCAACTTTGGGTGCTACGTCTTTCAAACGTGGTGTGGTCCACCTCACACATCAGCTGCTTCTGCACCCTGCTATTTTGCTCCCTCTTGGTTTTGAAAGTGGAACATTTTTGGAGAGGATCCACAAACAATTTGTGGCTCTTTGCTTGCTGTGGCCCCTGGTTTCCCAAACCTGGTTTCTCTGATCTTTACTTAAAAAAATATATATCACAGCCAAAGCAGGTTTCCTGCCATGTGCACGGGAAACACTTCCGGTTTGGTGTAGTAGTTAGGAGTCAGAACCTAAAAAGATTAGTCAAGAATAGAAGAGGGCCAACTCTAAAAATCTAATTATGAAACATACAAAAATATACATGTATTTATTCAACATAAATTAAAATAACAAACAAGGGCCCATTCATACCTCATATACAAATATAAAAACATACAAGGGCTAATAAGATAGACCTAACGCGTTTCAGCCTTTACAGGCCTTCCTCGGAGGTCTAATACAGACAGAACATGTTGGCTGATATGCGAAAATATATAATCTGGGAGAACTGGGTTTGATTCCCCACTCCTCCACATGCAGCTGCTGGTGTGATCTTGGGTCAGTCACAAGTTCTTTCAGAGCTGTTCTCTCAAGGGCAGTTCTTGAGAGAGCTCTCTCAGTCCCACCTACCTCACAGGGTGTCTGTTGTGGGGACGGGAAAGGAGAGGGATTGTAAGCGGCCCTGAGACTCCTTTGGGTAGTGAAGGGTGGGGTGTAAATAGGGCTGCCAAGTCCCCCCGGGGGCGGATTTCCCCCCGCTTTGGAGGCCCGATTTCCGCCGCCATGGAATCGGGCCCCGGGGGAAAACCCACCCTAGCGTGCACGTCAGCCGGATGTGACGTGATGACGCCGGGCACGCTGGGGGCGGGGCCACAGCCATCTTAGGAGAAAACTCTATGTGAGGGGAAAACTCGGGACGCCATCCAGGAGCCCCCCCGCCGCCGAGAAAAACGGACTTGGCAACCCTAGGTGTAAATCCAATCTCCTCCTCGTCCTCCTCCTTCTCTGTTGAACACCAGTCCCACTCTGCATGTGTGTGCCGAGGGGGGGGAGTGCTGGGCAGGCAGTGGTGGAGGTGGGACTGGTGGGTTGCAGCAGTTTGTGGAGCAGGAGTGGGGCCCCATTGAGTAGCGCTCTTTGTGGGGACTCCAAGAGGAGGGGAGCAAAAGGGAGGATTTCCCAGCTGGCAAGGGCCGATCTCAGCATAGGGGGGGAAGAGAAGCAGTTAAAAGCCCTCTGGTGAGGGTACTGGTAGCTGCAGGGAAAGTGTGGTGGAAACTCTCTATCACTGCTGCAAATGCCTGCACATTTGCAACAATGGCGAATGGAATCAACACTGTGTTTTCAGGAGCATTTTAAAGAATGGCTACATATGTATTGTGTGGAAGTAGTAAATGTAGTAAAAGTAGTAGTCAATGTACACTCACCAAGGAGTTGTGATTGGCTACAGCTAGTGTTGGAACTAAATACTAACATTTATCATGCAGATGTTTTAAATATCATATTTTCTTTCCTGTCAGATTGAAGCAGGTCTCTAGAGAGGCCAAAAGTTTAACATTTCCCGGCATCTGCTTAGTAAAACAGTATCTCTTGAATCATAGTTATCTGATCAAATCTTATGTAGCTGAGTGAAGCAATGCCCCCATCATCTCCAAGATGATCAACAGTATTCATCTTGATTCATTCATAGTCATCCTCATACTGTATGTGGTGGCTGCTCTCACAGACTGTTATCTCTGAATAAGGGGTTGACCCCTGAGAGTACTTTCACAAGTGCACATTTGGTCTGTGTTTTGTAATCTTTGACGTTTATGAAAAGCAACTGAAAAATCTTGGTCAACAACTTCTAGGCCTCATTCTAGAAGTAGCTAAGGTCATGTGCTCTTAGGCCAAGTCATCAAAAGACCAGTTCCCTAATAAGGTTTGTGAAGAAATGAATTTTCTCCTGGGAGGTTGGCAAGGAGCAAAGCCTTTTAACAGTGTTTTTAAAATTTTCTTTCTCTGAGCAGAGAACAGGCTAACCTCTGCCCACCTTCATACAAATGCTAATGGGTCTAACTAGAGACAAAGGAATGGTCAAGCTTCCCCTTCTCTCCCCCCTCCTTCAGGCAGGGAACAGAGATTTGGGGGTGTCAAATTCTAGAGAGACTTGAGGAAGGGACTTTTTGGAGACACAGGAAAAGCTTCCTTGACCTGGGCTGACCAGGGTCAAGTAGGTGAAGTACAAGAGATGATAAAATCTCTTTGCAAGAGGAAGGTGGTCTCTTTCTTTGGGATGCTGTGTTCAGGAGAACTTTGAGCTGAGCTCCGGAGGAGGCAGCCATTTTGACCATGTGCTCACCTGGAGAGCTGAAGGGGGCTTCAAGGTAGAGAGCTAGAACTTCTTAAAGCTAAAGAGCCTGCCCTGTCCTATATTTTAACATCTGATAGGGCATGTATAGAGAAAGGGACAGATGATTTGCATTTTTACCCATTTCTGCTGGATTCCTTGCTCAGTCTGGTGCTGTGCCAAAACTATGTTTGTAAACATTTTCTTATTAAATGTTTTATAACTTTTGATGCTGGGAGTGGTTCTCTGTACCATATAGACCCCCACAGTCTTGAACACACTATCTGAAAAGGGGGGCCAGGGGGAAGGCAGGCATCTGGCAAGCAGCTATTCCTCCAAGGTCACCCAAGGCAGTAATCTGCCCCTGTGGTGACCAGGTGCTAGGCAGTGGGAGACACTGCAGCAAGGCCTCTTAACTTGGGAGTCAGTAATCTGCCCCTGTGGTGACCAGGTGCCAGGCAGTGGGAGACACTGCGGCAAGGCCTCTGAACTTGGGAGGGGAGCTGAGAGTCCTGATCCTCCCAGTGGGAAATCCCAACCATGATCATGTGGTGGCAGCGGGCTGCCCGAGAGTGGAAGAAAAGTCTCTCCAGGGTGGTGGGACCCCCTAGGTGAGCAGGGCAGAACCGGGTCTGGAGGCCAGAGCAGGCACGCTCTGCCACATGGTAAGATAAAAGGAAGTGTCTCTAAATTATAAATGCTTTCACTACCGAGAATGTGGGATACGAACATTTCAAATAAATGTTCTGTTCCATTAAAAAAACACCCTCAGCTTTTCCTAAGAAGTGGTTGATGAAATGTATAAATGCTAGAATCCAATGCTTTATGTCAAGAAAATGACCGGTCTGGAAGGTGAGCTCTAGGGCTGCCAACCTGCTGTGACTCTTGACTTTTCATAGGAAAAGACAACAATGCTAGGAAGAGTTGAAGGCAGCGGGAAAAGAGGAAGACTCAACATGAGATGGAGTGACTCAGTCAAAGAAGGCACGGCCCTCAGTTTGCAAGACATGAACAAGGACATTAGTGGTGGGATGTTTTGGAGTCGCCATAAGTTAGAAGCGACTTGATGGCACGTAACTCACATGCCTGAATATGTTCAAAATTATTACCTGTTATTAACAAATGCAGACCCCCTTCAGCTTCCATCATTACAAGTGTTTCATTTCAGTCAGTGACCTAAGCATAGCAGAAACTCATACCTGTTGCAAGGGGATAGGGTAGCTCCTACGGCTACAGGTGCTCTTACCTGAATAGCCCAGGTTAGCCCCATCTCATCAGACCTTGGAAGCAGTGGGGTCAGCCCTGGTTAGGATCTGGGTGGGAGACCAACAAGGAAGTCTGGGGATGCAGCGTAAAGGCAGGCAATGGCCTCTGAATATCTCTTGCCTTGAAAACCCAATGGCAAAATAATGTATATGAAAGTCCTTGTGTATGTGGAGGGAACAGCTCCCAAGACCCTGGACTCCTGGATTTGCCAGTGGCTGGATAGTTAAATGATTTTGGCATAGAAGTAGTTAAATGATTTTGGCGAAGAAGAAGAAGAAGAAGAAGAGGAGAAGGAGGAGGAGGAGGAGGAGGAGGAGGAGATTGGATTTTCTCAAGGGAGTCTCAGAGCAGCATACAAACTCCTTTCCCTTCCCCTCCCCACAACAGACACCCTGTGAGGTAGGTGGGGCTGAGAGAGCTCTGACAGAAACTGCCCTTTCAAGGACAGGTCAGAACTATGGCTTGCCCAAGGTCATCCAGCAGCTGTAAGTGGAGGAGTGAGGAATCAAACCTGGTTCTCCCAGATTAGGTTCTCCGCCAACTTAACCACTACACCAAACTTAAGCCTTTTTACCAATGTCCTGATGGCAAGATTACAATAATGTCATGTAAATAAATAATCTGTTGTGGCAGTGATGAGCACATCGGAATTTTGCTGTATTTTTATTGAGGTATTTTAATTGTTTTAAAGTTTTTGTATGTGGTAATTGATGGGACCTGCCCTGAGCCTGCTATGTGGGGAGGGTGGGATACAAAGCCAATAAAATAAAATAAAATAAAGATGGGTAGCCCTGTTAGTCTGCCTGTAGCAGCAGAAAAGGGCAAGAGTACAGAAGCACCGTAAGAAGAAGTGAGCAGTGAATCATGTACTCTTATACCCTGCCACAAATCTTTGTTAGTCATGTAAATAAGAATACAATCCGTAATATATTAGAGATTCACTTGTTTTAACATTTCAGTTGCTGGATAAAACCAGCGTCATATTCTTGGTTGCTGAGAAGTTAGCATACAATACAGCTATCTTCTTCTGAGCAGCACAGTCCTGGTGGTGTCTCGTTTTAACGATGCTTCAATGCCCCTCCGAGCGCCAAAGGATATTCATGAGTCTAGTACGGGAGGCTGTTAGCTGCTTGTGACTCACTGCAGTGAAAGAACATCATTTCGAGACTTCTGCGAGCCAGCCACCCTTCAGCAAAACTTTGTGTTTTTGTCTTCGCATTAAACTGTCACTTTGAACCGGTAAGGACTGAAATCGTGAAGCATAAGAACGAGAGATCGACACTTGGGGTGGCCCGTTGTTCTGCCGATGGAGTAAGACGTTACTTATTCATTTGTTACTATTTACAGAGCAGCTGTAAGAGGAACAACTAGAAATATATGAAGAAAAATAGGCTGGGCTATTCTGCAGCACTGCAGTCTTCTAGTGACATCTCACTTTGGTGGCGCTCGTGGAAATCAGTGGTAGCCTATCAACAGTCACTGTTACTCCTGGATTATTTCTGCTAGCCACAGAAGTCTTAGAAATTGAGACACACACACCCCCGCACAAATGCTTCAGCTTCCATCCCTTGGCTACTCTGTTTCTTAACACCACCAGTTTTCCTCTCCAGTTTCCCTCACCTCTGTTGACAACTTCTGCACGCAGGCACAGTGAGTTTTTCTCCCATCCAAACCGGCCATTCCCTTGCCTCACAGAATTCACTTTAAGACAGGGGGGCTGGAATGGTGTGGACCCTTTTATCACGATGTTTCAGCCATTAGCTGGGAAGCTGATTGTGGGGGTTCATGAATAAAACAGGCCGGCTCACAACAGTCAGCTCTTGTATATGAGGTTGCTTAAAAAGTAAACGCTAGCAAGAACTCATGACAAGCTCAACTGAAACTTCCGTTAAACATCAAGTGGGCACGAACCAGTTTGTTGCTGCGCTTGCGGGCGTCCCTTTCACCTTCCACCTTTTGTGTTTGTTGGATTACTTTTCACATGTTCAAACAGGACGATGAAGTCAATTGGCAGTGTTTTGCACATTTGTTCATTCATTCATTTTTTAAATTCATTTACATTATTTTATAGTCCCTCTTTCTCCCAGGGACCCAAGGTGGGTTACACATGTTTAATAACCAGTGCATTAGGATTTGAGAAGTCTGGAACCAGCAGCAAGAACTGAAGCATAGCGTAGGTGTTGGCATGACACATTAAGCGGTACAGAAATGACACAAATAGGATCCGACTTACAATAAGCTATATGCAGCAGTATTGACCACCGTCCCAGTCATTTATGCAAGTAAGTCTGTAGACTATTTTGTAAAGTGCAGCACTATGACCTACACAGAAAAGCCCTCTTGAATAGTTCAGTTTTGCAGAGTTTGTGGAAAGCCAGGAGAGTGGGAACTTTCCGGGACCTCTGACAGGTGTTCTGCCACCCAGGGCTCTTTTTGTAGCAGGAACTCCTTTGCATATTAGGCGACACACCCCTAATGTAGCCAATCCTCCAAGAGCTTACAGTAGCCCCTGTAAGAAGAGCTCTGTAAGCTCTTGGAGGATTGGCTACATTAGGGCTGTGTTGCCTAATATGCGAAAGAGTTCCTGCTACAAAACGAGCCCTGCGTGACACAACCAAATAGGAGGCCTGCTCCCCCTCCCCAGGCACAGGGACGTTGGTGCTTAGCACCCAATCATATAAGTAGGTTACTTATTCATTTGTTACTATTTACAGAGCAGCTGTAAGAGGAACAACTAGAAATATATGAAGAAAAATAGGCTGGGCTATTCTGCAGCACTGCAGTCTTCTAGTGACATCTCACTTTGGTGGCGCTCGTGGAAATCAGTGGTCCCGTCTTTACCTATGCCAGTGCTTCCATTTCACTTTTCCTGATGTCTTAACCCCCTGGTCGAGAACAGATGCCGGTGAGCTTCTGTCTCAGTCATGTTTTTTTCTGCCACCCAGTAGGGATGTGCGCATAAGCACATATGAGCATGAGCGAACCCCATTGCCAACAAGGGCCATGGTCCGTGGTTGAGGTGCTGGTGATGTGCATGTCTCAGTGTGGGACCAGTGTATGGAGGAGTTGCTTGAGGGTGTGCTGTCTGGTCACCCCTTCCTGCGATGATTTCATCTGCCGCAAATAGAGGTGCCGCCAGATCTCGCCTAGCTTCCAGTGTGACTGCAGCCATAGTTTCCCTTCAGATCATTTAATTACTCAATCCTGTCATCCCTAACACAGGATGGAAAAATTTCACCTACTGCACGGGTGCAAAACCCCTACAAGGCAAGGAAATGGATCTCCACTGACACAAAGAAACAACATTCTACCTCTGTAGCTGCTGCGCAGCTGCAAAGCCGTTCGACAGCTGTTCAAGGGTTATGCAGGCAGGCAAATGGATTGGAAAATCAACTCCTAAGTGATCGTAGCTGTTTGAACACAGCATGGTTGCCTACAGAGCAAATTCGCCACAATGTTTGCAGCATCCCTAGTGCAGGCATTCCAATCTGTAACCTTTTCTAGAGACCAACAGAGTTGCACGTTGAACAAAATGGCAATGGAGACTGTTTTATAAGGCCAGGGATATAAAGCCAGCTTCAAAGTCTCCTAGTCTCTTCCCTACCTATGTTTTTTCTATCTGAATATTTCTAAAGAATATTTGCTTTTCAGTGAGGGATGAATGGCAAAATGCTACATTGGAGTAAACATCCCCTTCCCAGCTCTGACGCTGGATAGCATAGACTCCACAATTCTGACTACCTTTGTGCAATATTGAAGATGGGCCTGTCCTCCCTGGCTGTGGCTAATCCTCTTTTATGCTCAGTGTGATACACACATTCAGACTGTACAATGACGTCTCTGGAGGAATCTTTTCGCTTGTCGGCTTTCTTGGCAGAAGCAGCGGTAGACATTTTATTGTCTTTTAGCTCTCCTCACCAGAAGATTATAACAAATCCTCAACATTTCAAATCACTTAGATTTTTAAGTGTCCTTTCTGTTTCGTAGTACCAGGGATAAGTCTTCATTCTCTCTGCTCTATTATATTTTGTCAGATCTTCTGTCAGTTCTATTGTATTTTGCAGTGCAAGAGTTTCTGGTGATATTCTCCATGGTTTGTGAAGCAGAACCTGGCTGCCACCTCTCTCTGAGATCTATGTTTAACCAACTGAATCTGCCAGTCAGAGAAAGACCACAGGCTTTCTCCTATCATCTTTGGCTTAGGCAGAATGGCTACCGTGTACCAAAAATTGACTCCAATACAAGCAAATGCAATAGGGTTGCTAGCCAAATGCTGACATTCGGTGGGACTGCATGGGGGCAGGGATATGAAAATACATGGTATTCTGACCCCATGTGGCTCCGGGATTCACCCCAAACTCTATGGTTTTACCGTAGAGTTTTGGAGATGTCCTAGAGCACCACGCTGACATGATGGTATCACCTCTGGGGTTGAGCTGGAAGTGCTGGAACGTTGGAATGCCATGTATTCTATTCCCCACCACCACCACTCTATTGACAGTCAGTGGATAACCCAGGCTGCTGGTGAAAGTTCTCCCACCATAAAAGGAGACTTGGCAGCCCTAAGATATACACAACGCTAGAAGTACCATTAAGCTTCCATCTTTACTGCCTCCTACACATAGTCTAAACAATCACATGTTAACAATAGACAGAACCATTTGAGACTGTGGATAGGGCATTGGTTGACTGAATGTGAGCCTGGAAGGGCCATGTCTCAGTGGCAGAGCATCTGCTTGGCATGCAGAAGGCACCAGGTTCAGTCCCCAGAATCTCCAGGACAAATGGCAGTGGGTGATGTGAAGGACCTTCACCTGAGACCCTGGAGAGCTGTCCCCAGTCAGCATAAAAGTAGACTGGCCTTCAATGTTCCCGCTAAGCTGTGGAGTTTTGTGAGCAAAAATTCTACTTTGTGAGCTACTGGCATTCAAGTTGTGAGCGAGCAATTTGGCTACTGCATGAATTAGTTTGCTCTGGAGCCATCCTTCCTGAGCAAAGACAAAAATGGGTGAGCCAGAGGCTTAAAAACTGTGAGCTAGCTCACACTAACTCAGCTTAGAGGGAACACTGGCCTTGATGGACCAATGGTCTAATGTATAGTTGTTTGTGTGTTCAAATGCTCCCCTAAATGAAACAATTCCTGCATATAAAAAGTTAGTTGTCTGTTAGAAATCATCTAGACTAAACTAGCCCTCTCCCTGGTTTGCCAGTTTTAAAGGGATTTCTTGTCACAGGAAACATTTAAACTTGCAGTTCCTGTCACGGCCTGTAATCTGAAGGAGTACAGCCTCAAGAACAACCGTCACCACAGTATCTGTGCTTTATGTACATCGAGGCCTGCTTTAAATGGGATGCTAGTGAGGGAAAAGTTACCCCAGGGACTCTGCACTCACATAGCATTCAGACTTCACAGAATGTAGCGCTGGAAGCAGAATCTAACATTGTGTAAACATGCTCATCTGTTTTGAATAAAAGAAGCATCTAGGATTGGGGACAGAGTTGAGTACTCTGTCAATTTTGCCTTCCTTTCTTTGAAACAAGCTTCTAGTCCCTATGGTGAGCGGAGATAAGCTAAAAATATGGTAATAATTGTGAGGTCTCAGAGGCCACAAGGGGACTGGGGGAAAGGCATAGCTTAAGGTATCATGCTTGGTACTTTGCCAGTTCCTGGGATGAGCAGAAGCAAAAGAAATTATGAAAATAAACAATGTAATTATATATAGAAATCTTTATTTGCACAGCACATCCAGTTTATATCGTACTGCTTTTTCTGGCAAGAAACATGAGCTTTTCCTGTTTTATCCTGAACATGTCCCGGACTAGTTATACAGCTCTTGAAAACTGGTGACATATAAGTCAACTTAAATGAGAGTAGATTCAGGTGGGGTAGCCATGTTGGTCTGAAGCAGCCGAACAATGTTTGAGTCCAGCGGAACGTTTAAGATCAACAGAGTTTTGTTCTGGGTATAAGCTTTCATCCTGCCAACCTAGCAGTTCGAAAGCAAGAAATTGCAAGTAGATAAATAGGTACCACTTTGGTGGGAAGGTAACAGCGTTCCTTGCGCCTTGGTGTTTAGTCATGCCGGCCACATGACCACGGAAACGTCTTCGGACAGCGCTGGCTCTTCGGCTTTGAAACGGAGGTGAGCACCGCAACCCTAGAGTCGGATTCGACTGGCTTTCGAGCAAGGGAACCTTTACCTTTTATCAACTTTCATGTGCAGTCATACTTCTTCAGATCTGAAGAACATAAGAGAAGCCTTGTTGGATCAGGCCAAGGGCCCATCCAGTCCAACACTCTGTGTCACATAGTGGCCAAAACCCAGGTTCCATCAGGAGGTCCACCAGTGGGGCCAGAACTCCAGAAGCCCTCCCACTGTTGCCCCCAAAGCACCAAGAATAAACAGCATCACTGCCCCAGACATAGTGTTCCATCTGTACCTTGTGGCTAATAGCCACTAACGGACCTCTGCTGTGCACATGAAAGCTTATACCTAGAATAAAACTTTGTTGGTCTTAAAGGTGCCCCTGGACTCAAGCTTAAATGAAAGCATCAAACATGGGGTGTGTTTTGTCTCACAGACAATTTTTTGTTTGTTGCTTTTCTCACGTTGTAAAAGCAAGCCCATCTCATACGATCATTGTGGTCATTCCACTAAAAGGATGGTACCGATGTGAGAAAAACACACTCTGGCCTCCAGTTGACTTTTCGTTTTTCATAATGCTGTGGAGGAAATGGTTAGCCCTCGGTTTGCCTCTTCCCCTCCCACACCCTTTCCTGTGGCTTGCGCAGGTTTCTGGAGAGTCTCGTGAAAGACTCCTCGGTGAGCTCCCTGGGCCGCCTTGAAGACAACCGTAAGCAGCCCGGCCATCTGGAACCAGTCATTTCAACTCTGCCTGGCTTTTCAGTATCTGACTCACCTGAAAGGGCCAAGTGTCAAAAGCAACTGCTGGAACTACGAAGAGCTTTGCGCTGCCACTTGCAAGAGACGGGTTGTGCCCCCACCACTTCCTCCAAGGAGCCCAGGGCAGCCGAGTCTCTGTCCTCATTTGATCCTCACAACAGCACTGTGTGTATGTCAGCCTGGGAGAGGCTTGGGCCAACCAGGAGGCAGCAGGGCTGAGTAGGAATTTCAACCCAGGTCTCTCCACTGAGTGAGGAACGGAAGTTAAATCTTCCCTACATGCCCACCTCTTACTGGCCATTCTTCCAGTTTATGTTTTTAATTGCTGAGATGTCTGTCTGTCTGTCTATCTACTTCTTCTTCATGATCATTATCTATCTATCTATCTATCTATCTATCTATCTATCTATCTATCTATCTATCTATCTATCTATCTATCTATCTATCTATATCTATCTATATCTATCTATCTATCTATCTGTCTGTCTGTCTGTCTGTCTGTCTGTCTATCTATCTATCTATCT
>NW_015172004.1:2405805-2420821 GCF_001447785.1 Gekko japonicus | reverse complement strand
TTTTTAAAAAAAAAAAACCCCGGGGGGGGGGGGAACCTTCTTCAGTGCCCTTGTCTGAACCCTTTCCAGTGGGCAACACAAATGAAGGGGCAAAAACCCAACCCAAAAATGGAACTGTATATACCTACTAAAAGGTTGCGGTCACAAGCATATACAAAAAATGGTAGAAGCAGCTAATCCTACCATAGAGTTTTGCCTGAAAACCAGCGTGTCGCCCCTGACGTGCCTATGTCACTTCCAGGTCACATAGGCACATCGTGAAAATTTATTTATTTATTTTTTTATTTAATTTATTTATTATTAAATTTATACCCCGCCCTTCCCCGTGGGGCTCAGGGCAGCTTACAAGGCAAGAAAAAAATGCCAGGCATTCCTCCCTGCTCCTGGTAAGTGCACCCGCTTGGAGGGACCTGCCAGCCCTCATGGGCAGCCAATGAAGTGACAGCGGAATGGGAGTCATATGCATGTTCTGCCTAGCTCCTGATGCTAGCTCACGTTCAGCTTGTGGTCAAGCGTTCTCTTGAGAACATTTTCATACAAACTGCAACCAAGCCAGGTGTCCCCCACCTCGTATCTATATATCCAATTCTATTTGACATCACGTCTTGTTGAGCTCTTCATAGCTAAGATGGTGATCCCATCCATTTGACTGGGGACTCAAGAGGTTGGACTTTGACTTTCTAAAGTACCGCAATAATATTTTTTTTTGCTACTGAATAATAGGACTGCTATCCACAAAGTGAATGCTGTCAGTTTCCCCAAGAAACTGACAGTAGCTTCAGCTTAACTTCCACAAAAACCCAAAAGGATTTCACAATAGAGATGTAAAAATGGAAAGGTCAGATACTGGCAGCTCTCACTATTCTGGGATATCCACTTCTCGTAAACTACAAAGCACCCACCTTTTTTATTTGTTAAGTCTACTGAAAGAGAAAATCCAGAAGACTTTTCCACAGAGTCCAAAAAAGGCTAACTGCTTGCTTAGTGCAAATAAATGACTGATCCACATTGGGGATACTCTTACAGAGTGGATTATGGAACTATTGAGTCTCGTATTTGTCGTTGATATGGCCTGAAACTGGTAAAGCTTAAAGCTGAGTGTAGTTATTATAAGATCTGTAAAAGAATGCTGGATCTTAATTGGAACTGGTGCAACAAATCAAGAAAGCCACAATTAGTTGGAGGACCTCAGAAATCCACGCAGTGATCAAGATGTTGTTAAGTCACTCCACTGCAAGATTCCCACTTTAAAGACAACAAGATGCTGTCTCCTGACCTTGACATGGATTGTCCAAGAGGCACTCCACCCTTGGCCTACAGAGACGTTGGCACAGCTTCACTATCAGGTATATGCAATAGGGTTTCCATTCTCGTAGTTTGGTACAGTGGTTAGGAGTGCAGACTGTAATCTGGGAGATCTGGGTTTGATTTCCCACTCCTCCACATGCAGCCAGCTGGGTGACCTTGGGTGAGTCACAAGTTCTCTTGGAGCTGTTCTCTCAAGAGCTGCCCTTCTTACGGGAAACCATCTGGATGAATCCATCTTCACATTCACCCAGACTTAGATATAATATCCTCCTCACGGCTCACTGTCACTTTACACACGCTATAGGGCTAATCCTGCTATATGGTGGTTGAATTTCCTAACTTTGACTTTAATTTTTCACTGCAAATTGCACTGTTTTGACTATTGATAAATCCTCTCATGTTAACTGTATTGCCTTTAGATTCCACAACAACCGTTTCCTCTGTTTTATATGTTAAACCGTGTTGATTTCTGTACATTGTAAGTTCTTTTGTGATATTAAATTAAAAAAAACACAGCAGTTCTGGAAAGAGCTCTCTCAGCCCCACCTACTCCACAGGGTGTCTGTTGTGGGGAGGGGAAGGGAAGGAGATTGTAAGCTGCTCTGAGACTCCTTTGGGTAGTGAAGGGCGGGGTATAAATCCAATCTCCCCCTCCTCCTCGTCTTTGTCTTCTCTCCTAGAATTATGATTTTCTCCAGGTTACAGCGATCAGTTGCCCCTGGAGGAAAAGGCGGCTCCAGAGGGCAGACTCTGTGGCATTACATCCCCCACGGAGGACCCTCCCCTCCCCAGACTCCACCTTCATCAGGCTGCTTAACCAAATCTCCAGGAATTTCCCTAGCTGGAGCTGGCAACCCTAGTGTGCACTGCTGCATTTGGGTCAGCAGTGGCATATTCTCCCATAAAGAGACAATCACTTACATGCAAATTCACTGAAACAGACCCTGGCAGGGAAAATCACCAGAGTCTCAGCAGCGTTAGGATAATGGATGGTTTGTGGCTGCTAAAAGTTTTTTTCACCTTGTAAGCTGCTTTGGTAACAAAGACAGTGGTGGCCCAGGCTTGCCTGATCTCATTAGATCGCAGAAACTAAGCAGGGTCAGCCCTGGTTAGTACTTAGATGGGAGACCACCGAGGAAGTCCAAGGACGCTACGCAGAGGCAGGCCATGGCAAGCCACCTCTGAACGTCTCTTGCTCTAAAACCCCTGTGGGGTTGCTGTAAGCCAGCCACGACTTGTCGCCACTTTCCACCTATTACCACCATCCTTAGTACACGTTAGTGCTATTATCAGTGTTGTACATTTGGTCGCAGCTAAGCAGGGTCGGCCAGGGCTAGTATTTGGATGGGAGACCTCCAAGGAATACCAGGGTCATGACACAGAGGCAGGCAGTGGCAAACCACCTCCACAAGTCTCTTGCCTTGAAAATGCCACTGGGTCTCCATTAGCCAGCTATGGCTTGATGGGAATTTCCACCACCACCACCAGCAGCTGTATGAAGGAAATGCAGGCAGAAGTTTTGGGCGGGGAGGGCAGCCTCTGCAATCTACGCCAGGATTATCTATTCCCAAGCAACACAACTGAAGATGAGCATAAATCACCGAAAAATGGAGGCAGAATGCTCACAGCATGTTCTCCCGAAGAGTTAACATTTCCAAGTAATGAGCGTTTTTAAAAGTCACAACATCAACATAAAACTGGTGTCAAACAGCTGTTGTAATGCTCAACATCAATTTTATGTAGACTCGACTACTAAGCAGCAATCGCAATGCATCCCCGAGGAAGCATTAGGAGGCCCAAGCGTAGAGCCCTTCGGGAACTGAGAAACAACAGAACCTGAGGAGGCCCGGATCGGCCTGCTGGTTCAGTTGTTCTTCCTAGCTGCATTCTCTCGGCTCCATCTAGTGGCCAAGAGTGATCGTGTTCTTTGCCAGTGGAATAAACTACATGGAAGACGAGTTCGATTGGAGTCCAGTGGCACCTATGAGACCAATGAGAGTTTCAGGGTATAAACTTTCAAGAGTCAAAGCTCCCTTCGTCAGACACTGGAAAAGTAGAAATGGGGCTCTATGAATCCTTTTATCCTTGTCAGAAGGTGGGAGGGGTGTTGTAGAGGATGCTTCTAAAGGACGCAAAGGTACCATGAATATTGTAATGAAAATAGCAGACCAACACGGCTACCCTCTGAAACTATCGACATAGGCCGCAATCACACACACTAAATAATCCACTTTCAATGCCCTTTCGAGATAGATTTTACTGTGGCCCAATCTGCATCTAGCATTTGCTCCACTGTCTTACCAAACCCACGTTGGAGCAGAAATTCCCCTCTGCATTACATGCCACTTTGACTTTGATTGATGGTTGGATTTTATGGCCGTGTCCAGACTGCGTGCCGCTTTCACTTCGTTTTGAGCTCTCCGTTTTATGGTACCCGTCTGCATAGATTTGTGGCCGTTCTATGGCCATTCAGGGGTGACTCTGCAGTCTGTATGGTGTTGGCCTGGGGCATTTGAATGTGGTCTTTTTCTGCTCCAGGGTGGGTCTGGTAGAACAGCGGGGCAAGTGCTAGATGCAGATTGGGCCCGTGAGAACTGGCAAAATCCAGCTGGAAAGTGCATTGAAAGTGGATTTAAAAGTAGATTATTTAGTGAGTGTGATCGCAGCTGTAGAAGACTTGATCCAGCTGGAACTTCAACACTTTTAAGTCCCATTGAGTCCATGGCAGAATCCAGCAAATGCTGAAATCCCTCTTTGGAGACTCCAAAGGAGTTAACATTGGCTGGATCATGTTTATCTATCTGTATATACTGAGTTGTGGTAATAATGGGTAGAGGTGATCTGCCTGTTAAAACAGTAGGCATTTTAACCGATCTGATTTTTGCCCTGAGGATTTTAGCATTAGATTGCTGTGTTTTATTAGTTGTAGTCTGCTTTACGGATAGGGTTTCCAGCCTCCAGGTGGGTCAAGTGTCGAATAAATATACACTGCAAGAAACTTTTCTAAATTAATGTGTTCAATTTATAACTATCATTCTATAAAAGTCAAATACTGATGCCAAATTGTCTGGCAGTTGTTAAACTGAACTGAATATATGTACCTGACAAGGATGTTATAATAGCACACTATGCACTTTATAGAATGATAGTTATAAACAGAACACGTTAATTTACAAAAGTTTCTTGCAGTGTATATTTATTCGTTACTTGACTCTCCTAACACTGCAGCTCATTTTGCCTCCCGGTGGGGCCTGGAGATCTCCCGCTTTCCCAACTGACCCCCAGCCGACAGAGACCCACTCCCCGGGAGAGAAAAGTCTGCTTTGGCGGGGCGGGGCTCTCTGTGGCATTTATACCCCGCGGACGACCCGCCTCTCCCTAAGCCCCGCCCCCTCCCGGCTCCACCCCTGAAGTCTCCAGGTATTTCCCAACCCAGAGCTGGCAACCCTATTTACAGATGATATTTAGAAGTTTGTTCTGTTAGAGAGACCATAGTCTGTGGCTGGCCAGACCTGACCCCTCTAGACTCGGAAAAAAGCGGAATAGGAAGAGGAGAGAAAGATGGAAGAAAAAGTAGACCAGGGGCTGTAAGAAGGACAGAAGGATAAATCCTGCTTCTTCTTGTCTCCTTGCTTGCAAGAAGCTACAAAACAGGTCGTCCTTTGAAAATGTAAGATGTAAACATTAATTAAAGTCAAATGCCGTCAAGCTGCAGACAACTTATGGCAAGCCTGTAGGGTTTTCAAGGCAAGAGACATTCAGAGGTGCTTTCTTGGTCTTTCTTGGTGGTCTCTGATCCAAATCCTAACCAGGACTGAATCTACTTCGCTTCCAAGATCTGACAAGCTTGGGCTAACCTGGGCTATTCAGATAGACCGAGATGAGTAGCGGCGTTAGTCTGGCTGTAGCAGTAGAAAAGAGCAAGAGTCCAGTAGCACCTTAAAGACTAACAAAATTTGTGGAGAGGATGAGCTTTCATGAGTCACTGCTCACTTCTTCAGATTCCTGAATAATCTGAAGAAGTGAGCAGTGACTCACAAAAGCTCATACCCTGCCACAGTTTTAGTTAGTCTGTAAGGTGCTACTGGACTCTTGCTCTGGGCTATCCAGATCAAGTTCCTAACATTACAAACTTGGGAAATACTTGAAGGTCCCAGGGCTGGGGTCAGCAAGCCTGAGGCTCAGGGGTCTCTCTGTATATTGATGGTAGATGGGCATTACAGGAACTACATTTCCCATGACACCCAACTGCATTGAACGAATCACACCTGTGCAGCAACTACCGAGGCTTCCTTAGGACCAGCAATCTTCTAGACATGGATGAACCCCACTGTGCCACTTGTGTTAAACCGCACACAGTGGTTCTAGAGACAAAGTTCCCAGTCATAACCTCAGGGCTCTGGAACTTTTTGGACCAAGCAACATGGCTTCTGCAATGTGGGATGGAACCTCTGAAATCTGAATCCAACCCACAGTGCATTGAGTCGAATTTGGATGTTCAGACGCCGAAACTTTTGAGAATTGCAGGATCAATCTGTTTTTAACAGGCTTATTCCAGTTTAAACATCAGGGGGAACTGAACAGTCAGTAGTAATAAGGGAGATCAGATTTAGGGTTGTCGGCCTTCAGAAGGTGGCTGGAGATATTGTCCAATTATAGCTGGTCTCCAGCTGACATGGGGCTCTTCCGCATTCTGGTTTTCATCACTCGTGTGTCCCTATTGCTTCAGGGTTCCCTCCCCACAATGTGTTTTGGTCTCTGTAGTAGTCCCAGAGGGAGCAAAACACATGTGGAAAGAAGGGAGGGACCCAAAGCAATAGGGACAAACAAGTGACAGAAATGAGAATGCCGAAGAGATGAGAGATTCCCTGGAGAAAATGGCTGCTTTGAAAGTTGAGGGCTATTTTTGGGCAGGAACGCACAGGAACGGAGTTCCAGTTGGCTCCCGAGTTGGCCACACCCAGCAGGAACTCATTAGCACAATAGGCCACGCTCAACAGCAGAAACTCATTAGGATTGGCTACATTAGGGGTGTGTGGCCTAACATGCAAAGGAGTTCCTGCTACAAAAAAGGGCCCTGGGTTTTGACAACAAAGGTAAACAGAATAAGAAGCAAAAGGTGAGTGTGGCTGGATGACCACACTTCTGGTAACATGGGGGTGCGGCCTAATTTCTAACGAGTTTCTGCTGTTAGGTGTGGCCTATTGCGCTAATGAGTTCCCGCTGGGCTTTTTCTACAAAAAAAGCCCTGTTGATCTCTATGGCATTATACCCTGCTGACCTTATTCCCCTCCCCAAACCCCACCTTTCCCAATCTCTGCCCCCAAAATCTCCAGGAATTTCCCAACCCAGAGATGGCAACCCTATTTGGCATGGACCAGAGAGTTCTATGACCAGTATTTTTTGGTCTTAAAAGAACTGCACACAGGAACATTTTCTGTAATCTGTTTGTCAGAAGTAGTAGTGAGTAATGGTTACTGCCACTAGTAGTTAATCTGTACCACAAGAGCGACGGGATTTTTTAAAAAAAGTAATAGGTTTTTTCCTACAGGCACAGTTTTACTATATTTGTATGCTTAACATTTTATGGAAACGGCTTGTTAAAACAGAGATGAAAGATTTCTTCAGCGTTCGAGCGTGCTCTTTGAACTCAAATTCTTCTAAATCATTCTGAAGAAGCAAACGCCTGTTTGCATTACAAGTCGGAGGCCGGACGGAGTCTGGTATTTGGACTGGAGCAAGAATATACATTCAAAATCAAATGGAAGCGGCAAAATCAAAGGGCATTTGCAAGGATGGCACTGGGGACGGCATGCAGGAGTCTGGATTCTGTGGAAGATATCAGAGGAGAGGATTTAAATTGGGAGAAGAGAAGCAGTGGGGAGGCGGAAAGCCAGGGAAGAAGATGTTGTCCGAAGACCTTTAATCTTAGAGGCCGGTGGGGGGGCAGGTAGTGGGGAGGAGTCTAATTCAAATGTTACTTTCTGCTGACGGAAGGCCCTTCTGACAGCAGAACACAGGATTCTGGCCCCTCATGCTGTCACCGAAGACCAGTGTTCCCTCTAAGCTGAGTTAGTGTGAGCTAGCTCAGTTTTTTAACCTCCGGCTCACACATTTTTGTCCTAGCTCAGGAGGGATGGCTCCAGAATAAACTAATTTATGCAGTAGCCAAATCACTCGCTCACAGTTTTAATGTCAGTAGCTCACAAAGTAGAATTTTTGCTCACAAGACTCCACAGCTTAGAGGGAGCATTGTCAAAGACCACTGACTCCCTAAAAGGCTGATCCTAATACATAGGGGATCCCCCCAGGAACAGCATAAGGGACAAATTGGAGGTTTTTAGTGGGCAGAACAGCAAAAATGGCCTCCTCCCTTTTTCCGGCAGAAAATAATCTATGAATCCAACCCACAGTGTGTTCAGTAGAGCTTGACGGTTCAGACACTAAGACTCTTGGGGACAGCAAGGTTACTTAGGTCTGAGATCTTAGAGAAAGATTACACAGATTCTTGGAGAACATGGTTTTAAAAAAAGGTCAGTTGTTTTTTTAAAATCCTGCTGCCATGTAGATGATTTCTGTCCCTCTCCTCTTCAGTAACAACTGAAAGCTATGCCTTTCCTACGGAGCTGCATGTAGGTTTTCCCTTCACTAAAACAAGGTAAATTAAAACAACGTATTTGGAAGAAATTAATATATCTGCAGAATTTCATGGGCTCTAGTTTGTGGCATCCGATTCTCAAAGTATGAAACCAGTACAACGGGCAGCTAATCTACCACAGAAAACCCATGTACAGGTCCCCTTTGTGATGTTTATACTTATTAAACAAAGGATGCCCTTGTCAATGTGTTGACTTGTTGAAAAAAATTCAAGGATTATCTATTCTCTTCTGAAGAGACTAATATCACTAATAGCTTCCAGGACTCTTAATGAGATACGTCCATGAACATCAACTAGGGGATACATCTTCCTGTGGGGAAAAGGATAGGATCTCATTATTTGAGAGAAAAATAAAGTATGTCAACAAAGCTCTGGGTATGATAAAGGCCACCAGTCATTTGGAGCCTAAGCCCAAATGTTGTCATTTCTTACTTGCAGTTTGTAGAAATACAGACACTGAATGAAATTTTCCAAGACAATTTTTCAGGCTTTCCCCCTGAGCTAAAACAGTAGGGCTTTTGCAGGGAATACCTCCTCCCACAGAGTTCTGACAAATTGCTAGCGGTGTTGTTCAAGAATCCTGTTGCCTCCAAGTTTTCCTTCAAGTGCCGTTTTAATGAAGTCGAATTTTGAGTGGATAAAATTAAAGTCTTCAGGAGATTAGTGTAACATCCTGGGAAGGAGACTTTCCACAGATGCCTAAATACAATAATTGCCTTATTACAGCTGAATATCAGAGTTACAAACCACTTGATACTGTGAAACGTCCCACTTAGCCATTCCCTTATCTGTTGTTGACCTGATTTGGATGGCCCATTCTTGTCAGATCTTGGAAGCTAAGCAGGGTTGTCCCTGGTTAGTATTTGAATGGGACACCACCTAGGAATTCCAGGGTTAGATTTTCCGGGCTATATGGCCGTGGTCTTGGCATTGTAGTACCTGTTGTTTTGCCAGCAGCTGTGTTTGGCATCCTCAGAGGTAAAACACAGAAAAGTGGAGTACTCTCTGTGTCAATGTGAGAAGAAAAATGGTAGGCAGGTAATTTAGGTCTACTCAGGAAGGTGGGAGTAGAGCTGAGTCATTATCTTGTAGGAGTTTCCCAGGCTGTGACATGCTAATGGAGGAGCTTTCCTGAGGAGGGAAATTCCAGGGTTGCTACGCAGAGGCAGACAATGGCAAACCACCTCTAAACTTATCTTGTCCTGAAAACCCTACAGGGTTGCTATAAGGCAGATGTGACATGGTGGCACTTTCCACCACCACCATTGATGATTGGAGTCCAGAAGAACAGCTACCTGAAGGAATCAGAGGTCAATGAGCAGAACAGGTTGAAATGAGTAAGATTTATAGAAGAGAAAACTACATGGTTCATGAAACTGCACTCAGTTGCAGAACACTACCAAAAATGTGTTGTCTAGTTTCTCTCAGACACATGCAAGTAACAGATGTGGGGGTGGGGGGAGAGGACTTGTAATGACGACAGAACATTGAAAGGTCATTTTAAATTCAAAGTATTATTAAAGAGTTGCCTGTAAATATTACCTAGAACTGTTCCCCCCCCCCCACTTCAATTACAGCTCCAGTTATGAAAATGCAGTACAGCTAAATTTGTCCCCCCCTGCAAACAAAATATGATAAAACGGTGTGATCTTGGGTTCACTGCCACAAGAGTGTTTTTTACAATGACCAGCACTAACGTCAGGAAACGAATTTTCCCATGAGTGAAAACCACAAACATCTGCATTTGACTAACTCAACGGTCTCACTTTGAGAAGGAGCCATAAGGAAATTCACAGTCATGACTCGAACCACAGGCCGCCATTCTTATTTCTTTGCTTTTGGTGGGCAGTGACCTAATATTGACAGAAACCCATTTTATATATCACTCCAGAGAGAAACGTCTCTGTTGCTGGTTTTCATGCAAAGTTTTAAAATATCTGAAGAGCTGGAAATCGTGTCTTCCATTTTTTCTGACAAGTCTCCACTCCACAACTTTGGATACACCCTGTTTGAGTTTCAGAAACGAACTATGTTAGTCTGGTGTGGTGAGAACCAATTTGGTGTAGTGGTTAGGAGCATGGACTCTAATCTGGAGAACTGGGTTTGACTCCCCACTTCTCCTCCACATGCAGCTGCTGGGTGGTCTTGGGCAAGCCACAGTTCTTTCAGAGCAGTTATTTCAGAGCTGTTCTCTCAAGAGCAGTTCTCGAAAGAGCTCTCTCAGCCCCACCTACCTCACATGATGTCTGTTGTGGGGAGAGGAAGGGAAGGTGATTGTAAACCACTCTGAGACTCCAAGCCAAGGGTGGGGTATTAATCCAGCCTCCTCCTTTTCCACCACCACCACCACCACCACCACCATCACCACCACCTCCTCCTCCTCCTCTGTAAAACCATTAGATTTGTGTCTAGAAGCACCTTCAAAACCAACAAGAGCTTCAGGGTATAAGCTTTGGAGACTTGAAGCTCCCTATGTCTGATAAAAGGAGCTTTAACTCTCCAAAGCTTATACCCTGAAACTCTTGGTCTTGTAGGTGTTACTGGACACGAATCCAATTGCTTTACTGCAGACCAACAACAGCTGCTCTCTGAACAACAATCTTACCAGTGACCCTGGGGTAACAGAAGCAGGGATATCTCAGTAAGCAACATGCAATCGTGCATGGAAGAAGTTAGCAGCTTGCACTCATTGCTAGAAATACTAAATACAGTGTTGATGCATTAATGTATGAGAATTCTCTGCTCCTCCCTTGCCTTGGAAACCCCTGGCTGGGGTGGCCAGAAGTTAGAAGCTAAGCAGGGTCGGTACTTAGAAGGGAGACCGCCGAGGAAAGCTCTGCAGAGGAGGGCCATGGCAGACCACCTCTGCTCCTCCCTTGCCTTGGAAACCCCTGGCTGGGGTGGCCAGAAGTTAGAAGCTAAGCAGGGTCGGTACTTAGAAGGGAGACCGCCGAGGAAAGCTCTGCAGAGGAGGGCCATGGCAGACCACCTCTGCTCCTCCCTTGCCTTGGAACCCCCTGGCTGGGGTGGCCAGAAGTTGGAAGCTAAGCAGGGCTGGTACTTGGAAGGGAGACCGCCAAGGAAGACTCTGCATAGGAAGGCCATGGCGAACCACCTCCGCTTCTCCTTTGCCTTGAAAGCCCCTTGCTGGGGGCACCATAAGTCAGCTGCAACTTGACAGCACTTTACAGACACCCATAAGCTTTGATGCCAAAGAAATCAATTAAACCATCTGTTGATGTCTGAAGAGTTAGGTAAAAGGCAAAGGTTCCCTTGCGTGAGTCTGTAAGTAAAAAAGTTATGAAAAATATTATATCCCCTTGTTTCCTTAGCTGCTCTAAATTCTGAATATCTGTTGGTTCTTCTGTGGGCATTTGCTTTGCCCCTCAAGGCAAGGCGCCTCATAATGCAATGATTCATGCATCATGGTTCTTTGCATACTTGGAAATAAGTCCCACTAAGTTCAGCTGGTCTCATTCCCAACTAAGTGTGCAGCTTCGATTCATTTGGCTCCTTACTGCAGCGTCCCGGTTTAAACAGGAAGCAATTCAATAGTTATCAAGCAGAGTAGAAGCTGTCAACCATAACTATATATTAATTTTATTGGGGGTGCTACACATGTTAGAGCTGGAGCATGTAATCACACCATTCATTACATGTGTACAATAAAATTATGGCGTGTCGGGGTGGGAAGGTTTTTATAGAGACAGAAGCTCGGGATAGGTACATTATTCTGGAGTCGTGAACGGCAAAGATGCTGGAGGGATTCGTGCACATCGCTCCAAATGAGAGCTGTGAATATTAATGAAATCAAATGCAAATGCTTTTACACCCCACAATAAATCCTGTATGTACCGTATGCATTGGAAAAGAACAAGAATGTGCCTTGAAATAGGAAATATTTTACGTCACTGTATTTCTGTTGAAAGGGCTTGGCAACCTTTGCTGAAGTAACTGTTGTCTCATTTCCTCTGGGTTGCTCCTCTTTTTTTACTTCCTGGTGTCCCAGCCAGTCAGGGATCCCATGGTGAATATGATGGTGGTGTGATCCATGGCAGGCTCCATGTAGCTGGTCAGGTTGGGTTTCCTGTTGACTTTAATGAAGGCAAAGTAACAACTGAAAACGAGGCCAGTGCTTCCTAGATCAATCGTGTGGTAGAATCCCAGTCAACCAGGAAGGATAATTCTCTCCTTCATGATAATCTAACATCCAGGAGGTGGCACTTCTGACTGAGATCATTCGCAGGCCTTATCAGAGATGTAAAATTCCCAAAATTTTGGGGACAGTGGGGGGAAATTTCAATGTGTTGCAGTAAAAATAACCGGAAACGTGAAGAAATATATGCAAGACTTTTGTATCAGTCCTAGACTCTTTTTATTACCTTATCAGCATACCAGGAAAAACTGAAGGTGTCAGGAAAAGAGGAAGACCCAACATGAGATGGATTGACTCCATTAGGCTTCCCAAGTCCTCCCCGACGTGCGCGTCACCTGGAGTTTTCCCTTGTATGGCCGTGGCCCCACCCCCAGCGTGCCTGGCGTCGTCACGTCACTTCCGGGTGACGTGCATGCGGTGTGTGCGTGCACCAGATGCCGGCCGGGAGCCCCGCGCTCCCGGCAAAGATCGTCTTGGCAACCCTAGACTCCATCAAGGAAGCCACACCTTCAGTTTGCAAGACCACAGCAAGGCTGTCAAGGACAGGACGTTTTGTAGGGCACTTAACACACACACACACACACAAACCAGCATAAAATACATTCTTTAGAACTTAGCATATAATATTTCACTATTTGGCATATTTATGGAATTTAAAAATATGAATGCTTTAGTTTTCTACAAGCA
Source organism: Gekko japonicus (assembly GCF_001447785.1). Lineage (NCBI taxonomy): Eukaryota > Metazoa > Chordata > Lepidosauria > Squamata > Gekkonidae > Gekko > Gekko japonicus. Next base: position 2,408,012 of record NW_015172004.1, on the reverse strand, counting down.
AAATGGAAATATATCCGGCCTTAAAAAGAGAGACCTGCAAACTGCTGCACCTCATTCTGCATCCCTAGAAACACAATCTTAATTTAAAAAACAAAACAGAAAACACAAATTTTGTAGTAAGCCAAAGGAGTCACGTTATGTGGGGAGAAAAAGCCTCATACAGTCCCAACAGGACTAGTGGCATATACGGATATCTCAAATTAAACTTTATAACACAGGAAATAACTGAACTCTTTGATCATTCTCATTCTCATTCTCCACATTACTGTGTGTTATTTACAGACAAAATTAAATCACATTTAAATAATTCACACTCAACAAGTAAATCCTTTTTAATTCGTATGTCTACAATTTACACAGGACTTATCATTCTCTAATGCCATCGATCGTTATATCAAAAATCTTCACACTTTGAGTAAAAAGCATTAGATTCATTCCAAAAGAGAAACTATTTCACGGGAGTGTTTATTATTGATCCTAAACATTTCCCAGTTGTCCTACTAAAAAACTCGGGGGGGGGGTGTCTTGAAGGCAAACCCCCCCCCATATTTCAGTTTTCCTGGCCTGGATAGCCCAGGCTGGTTGGTCTTGTCAGATCTCAGAAGCTAATCAGGTTTGGCCCTGGTCAGTATTTGGATGGAAAACCACCAAGGAATACCAGGGTCTTGCCATGGAGGCAGGCGATGGCAAACCACCTCTGAACGTCTCCTGCCTGTAAAAACTCCACCAGTGGTTGCCATAAGTTGGTGTGACTTGATGGCAAAAAGCCCCCCAAAACTATTCTTTTCCTCAATCAACATATCTCTACTTCTAACTGCTTTGACCAGTCATTTTGACTGTCATTTCCCCAGAAAGCACTTTCCTGGGGGCACCTTCTTTGTTGTTGTTGTCGTTCAGTTGCACAGTCGAGTCCGACTCTTCGCGACCCCATGGACCAGATCACGCCAGGCCTTCCGGTCTTCCGCCGTCCTCTGACGCTGGCTCAATTTCATGTTCGTTGCATCTATGACACTGTCTAACCATCTCATCCTTTGCCGTCCCCGTCTTCTTTGGCCTTCAATCTTTCCCAGCATCAGGGTCTTCTCCAGTGAGTGCTCCCTTCTCATTGGGTGGCCAAAGTATTTGCGCTTCGGTTTCATTATCTGGCCTTCCAGGGAACAGTCAGGGTTGATTTCTTTTAGGATTGACTGATTTGATCTTCTTGCAGTCTAAGGGACTCTCAAGAGTCTTCTCCAGCACCATAGTTCAAAATAATCTATTCTTCGAAGCTCAGCCTTCCTTGCAGTCCAACTCTCGCAGCCATACATGACTACTGGGAATACTATTGCTTTGACCATGCGGACTTTTGTTGGCATGGTGATGTCTCTACTTTTTATCATGCTGTTTAGGTTCGCCATCGCTTTCAATCCTCACTGAACTTGGAGGCCAAGTAGTCAGCCAGAGATCCCCTGAGATTTTGGTGTCTTTAGCTTACACAGGATCCATTCTATACAGCCACAAACCTCATGAACAAAGAAGTTCATTTAGCCCCTAAAAGTTAATGATGTTTTATGGTTCGCGAATCGGGCACACCATGAACCACAAACCGAATGGCATTTTCCCGGTTCATGTCCATCTCTAGTCATATAGCCAGATCTGATAGGCTATGTGACATTATTACTGTTCTTATGAAGTAGGAAAATGGTACTGAAGCAGCAGTCAAGCGGAACTACATATAGATACAAACCAGGTGAGCAAGGGATGTTTTATAGCATTTCCAGGAACTTTCATTTTCCCTTCAGTGGGAGGCACTGTGGCTGAGTGGCAGAGCATCTGCTTTGCACGCAGAAGGTCCCAGGTTCTGTCCCCAGCATCTCCAGTTAAATAGATCAGAGAGCAGCTGCCAAGACCTCTACTGACACCCTGGAGAACCACAGTCTCCAATATTGCCGGTAACTGCTTGCCAGCAACATTGGTCAGAGCCCTAAAGCTACAAAGTTTTTTTTACCATGCCTAAAAAATACATTGCACAATCAGTTATGGAGTGTTGAGGAGAAACCCATACACAGTGGCGCAATCATTTGGTTAGAGCTGAATCCTGACCCCAATTAAAATGATTGTTGAAACTTCCACTGCAGGCAGGAACAGTGGCCAGGAAAAAGGGATCAGTTAAAGGCTCATTGTGTGGGATTATGTTGTAGGCAGAAAGATATTATTATTATTATTAT
>NW_015172004.1:2386901-2405202 GCF_001447785.1 Gekko japonicus | reverse complement strand
GTTTTTGCACTTCATTTGTGAGTTATTGGGGCGGGGGGGGGGGGAGAGAGTCATGATTATATCATCTTCTACTGCCAGGCGGTTAAACGTGACCTATATCCAAGGTTTTGACTTTGGTAATTTAAGACAATTCTGGCAATAAAATGAAGATGAAAGAGAAATAAAGCTAATAGAAAAAATAGTGAGTGATTTGAAAGTTCATGGGAAAATGGTGTTCCAGTAAGTCAGGGAATCCCTCAGTGTTAGCGGGAACTGGCTTTGAGCTACAGGCTACTTTTAGAATAAAGTCCACACATGGCTTGTTGTTTTAAGAGAGAAATAGATGTTCTTAACTGTTAAAGAAATCCATACTGTGATACGAGAGGCAAGACAGGCATTCCAGCTCTCTGTCTAACTACAGGGTGGAGAGAAACTGCAAAGAACACACAACCTCCTCATGAAGGTCACAGACAGAAAGACAGAAGCCGCTGGAAGGAAGGAAGGAAGTCCCTGAAACTAGCATTCTAGGTAAACAAAGAAACAACAGCAGAACAGAGAAGAGAAAGGATAGAGAATAATCTGACCTGTCCACCTTTCTAGCTCTACTGCTCCCTCTGGAGTTCTGGTGCGGTTGATGCAGAGACGTTCCGTTCTTCACTTCTAACACTCCTTTCAGCCATAGAAATGGTGTCTGGTCTTCGTGGCCAAGCTCTTAAACGTAGCATGGCAGCCCATTTTGCATCACATATGGAAACAATCTGAAAGTTAGGTCTTAAATGAGAACCATTCTAAATCTTAGTCACATGGAGAGAAATCTTATTGAAATCAGTGTAGCTCACTCCTAGTATTAGGATTCCCAGGCCAAGCCTGGCAACTGGAGGAAGGATTGGGGATGGGGATGTGTGGGAGCACAGTGTTGGTGGTTTCTCTATGTAATTCCCAGGGAAAATCCAGAACCATCATAGGGTAGCTCTAGGACTCATTGGCAACTCCATGGTTTTACCATAGAGTTTCCGGAGATTCCTACTTCCGGGTTTTTCCTGGGTGTGACATAGTGATGCAGCCCACATTGTGGGTTTTTTTGTTTTTTTTTTAAATTTCTCCTGCCACTGCTCAGAGTGGTAGTGGGCGAAAAGGACTGCTAGCCCTACCTAGTATCATGGCATTAATGTAAAACATAAGCATGTATCAATTTTGGAAGGTTTGATATTTTAGAAAGAACATGCTAAAGGTATGTCCTTTGCTCTACCTCCTCACATGCTCATATTTGTTTCCCAGGGCCCCTGCAGGCTGTGTAGACATTTTTCAGCTTTGGAGGATCCCATGGGCTTAATGAACATATTCTTCCCCCAAGATTGCCCATACAATCACGCACCCAATTGCAAGAGAGGTTCTGTGGTCTTTTGATAAAGAATAAAAAGAATAGCAACTGTTCCTCCTGCCAACCTAGCAGTTCGAAAGCAAGAAATTGCAAGTAGATAAATAGGTACCACTTCAGTGGGAAGGTAACAGCGTTCTGTGTGCCTTGGTGTTTAGTCATGCCGGCCACATGACCACGGAAATGTCTTCGGACAGTGCTGGCTCTTCGGCTTTGAAACGGAGATGAGCACCGCAACCCTAGAGTCATATTTGACTGGCTTTCGAGCAAGGGAACCTTTACCTTTTTTTATAGCAACTGTTCAGAGGCCCTTGGGGGAGAAATTATTGAGGAAGGAATGGCAGAATAATCACTGGCGACATTTCACGGCCCACACGTTTACCTTCACTATGAGAGCAACAGGGCCCCCCCACATGCACAAAGAATGGGCACTTCAGAGCCATTTGCTTCAAAGACATTAAGCGATCGCATCCACTACAGAACACCAGGGCACACGCCATTTGTAACCAAGCCGGAGCCACAAGCACCTACTCTATTATTTTCCGCATTTGATAGCTTTGTGTCTTTTCAGGGATGGGGTCCAAAGCAAACCAAATTATCTCCAAACAAGGAATAAAGAAACCATAATCAGTCTGTAGATTATACAGTTTGCTGCCAACTCCCTCGGCAGTCTTGCTGGATCAAAATGTGGTGAGGACAAGAGGCTGTAACTCATAGATTTATGAAGAACTGACACGCGTGCCCTAGAAAAGCATCAGAGCCCCACCAGATTATGGAGCTCACCAAGTGCCCTAGAAAAGCATCAGAGCCCCACCAGCTCACCAAAAATATCCCTCCTCTTCTTATCTTTTAATGTATGAGTTCCTGTCTGTCAAATAATATAATGTCCTGATCAATGTCCCCTGTAAGCTGTGGAGACTTGTGAGCAAAAATTATACGTTGTGAGCTACTAGCATTAAAGTTGTGAGCGAGCGATTTGGCTGCTGCATAAATTAGTTTGCTCTGGAGCCCTCCTTCCTGAGCGGAGACAAAAAAGTGTGAGCTGGAGGCTAAAAAACTGTGAGCTAGCTCACACTAACTCAGCTTAGAGGGAACGCTGGTCCTGATTACTGTGGCCACAGTGCAGGGTTGGAACCATTGGGCTTCCAGAACATGATTTGTTAGCTAAGCAAAGCAGCTGTCCACCCCTTCCATGGTTTTGACCATTATAGAGATGAGTATGGACATCAGCCAAAAAAGTGCCCTCCAAATCAATCTCCAGCAATCTACAAAAAAGCCTCCTTAGGCCTTTGGAGGGAGGGAAGGTGGCCTGGTCTCGTCAGACCTTGAAGACTAAGCAGGGTCAGAACTTGGAAGGGAGACCTCCACGGAAGACTCTGCAGAGGAAGGTAAAGGCCAACTACCTCTCATCATCTCTTGCCTTGAAGGGTCGCCTCTTGCCAGGGTCGCCTTTAAGTCAGCTGCGACTTGATGGTACTTTCCATACACAGGTTTTGGGAATGCATAATGTTCAACAGCAGAGGATAGGACTCGGCATAATGGGTTTAAATTAAGGGTGGGAAGGTACCGGCTGGATATTAGGAAACACAGTCAGAGTTGTGAAACAGTGGAATCGGCTGCCTAGGGAGGTGGTGAGCTCCCCCTCAGGGGCAGTCTTCAAGCAGTGGCTGGACAACCGCTTGTCAGGGATGCTCTGGGCTGATCCTGCGTCAAGCAGGGGGTTGGACTAGATGGCCTGTCTGGCCCCTTCCAACTCTGTGATTCTGTCATTCCATGACTCTATAACAGCGCATTCTATGCTTGCTGCCCAGTGCACGCTGGCTTATGAACACAGCCATATATGAATTGCCAGATCATCAACTAGCATTGCTTTTAGACAGCTTCTGCATCGTCTTCTTTCGTATTTTCTTCTAGCTGTGCAGTATGTATTTATTTTAAACATTGTCCTGATTCTTTGACCTTTCAGAACCATACAGGGGGCAGCCATCTCCCCCCCCACTTTGTTAGGTCCAAAGGTTCAGGGAGATGGCTGATTTCAGCCAGCAAGCTGATGCAGGGAGAAAGGCTTAAACCCTCCCTGCCTGGGTCTGATCTGAATCAGGGCCCAGGCACCTGTAACTGAGCTTCTAAAGGCACACAAAGATATACCTAGGTTTAGACTTACCAGCCCTCCACCTGCTGTCACCAGTGCCACTCAGCAGGGTGGCAGGGAGAGGGGAAAGGGTCGCTGCGCTGATGGCATGATGCCACTTCCGATGCCAAACTGGAAGGGATGTCACCACAGTGGTGTGATGCTCTAGGACACCCAAACCCTCTATGGTAAGACCATAGAGTTTGGGAGGGATCTTAGAGTGTCACACCAATATGGTGATGTCCTTTCCAGTTTCGTGCCCAATGTGATGCTGAGCTGTTGGCAAAATGTCATTCCCTGCTCCCTCCCCCTCCCACTGGCTGGCAATCCTATGGTTTTTAGCCTGTAGTAGAGAAATGGTGGTTGAGAAAAGGACTATACAGTGAACATAAGAACATAAGAGACGCCAATGTTGGATCAGGCCAAAGGCCCATCCCGTCCAACACTCTGTGTCACACAGTGGCCAGAAATACTAGTGCCATCAGGAGGTCCACCAGTGGGGCCAGGACATTAGAAGCCCTCCCACTGTTGACCCCCCCCCCAAGCACCAAGAAGACCGAGCATCACTTGCCCCAGAGCCCCTATCTATACCTTGTGGCTAACAGCCACCGATGCACCTCTGCTCCATATGCTTATCTAATTCCCTTTTGAAGCTGTCCATGCTTGTAGCCGCCACCACCTCCTGTGGCAGTGAATTCCATGTGTTAATCACTCTTTGGGTGAAGAAGTACTTCCTTTTATCCGTTCTAACCCGACTGCTCAGCAATTTCATGGAGTGCCCACAAGTTCTTGTATTGTGAGAAAGGGAGAAAAGTACCTCTTTCTCTACCTGCTGTATCCCATGCATAATCTTATAAACCTCAATCATGTCACCCCTCAGTCGTCATTTCTCCAAGCTAAAGAGCCCTAAGCGCCTTAACCTTTCCTCATAGGGAAAGTGTTCCAACCCTTTTATCATTTGAGTTGCCCTTTTCTGCACTTTTTCCAGTGCTATAGTACATTCTCCCACCTGCTTCCTCGTGGTGTCCGGGAGAAGCTGTGTTGTTGTTGTTAAATGGCTGCTGGAGTAGTTGCTGGTAGGGTCTCTAGGCCCAAATTGTACTCAGGGACAGTCTTGATTCTGGGGTTGCCAGGGATTGAACCAAGGGCCTTCTGCATACAAAGGATGTGCTCTGCCCCTGGGTCACTGTCTGAGTAGAAGCTCCTTTGCCTTGTAGGACCTCCATGTTAGGGAGACATGCTCGACAAGCCCATCCGCTTCAGCAGGGCCCTGTCAACCCGCCAGAGTCTCTGCTCTGATGTAGCCCAGTTTCAACAGTGAGTCACATCCTGATCTTTGCCCTATGGAACTGCCAACATATTTTTGTTTGTTTGTTGAGTATTTTATTTTATTTAAGAGGCAAAAAGGGGTGGGTGGAGAGAGAGAGAGAGAGAGAGAGAGAGAGAGAGAGAGAGAGAGATTAGAGGATTTGCTTAGCATGCAGAAGGTCCCAGGGAAAATCACCATCATCTTCAGTTAAAAGGACCAGGCAGTAGATGATGAGAAGGAGCTCTGCCTGAGACCCCGGAGACGGATCGGGGGTGCAGCAAACAGGCGTGATCTTACCGCAACATCTGGAAAGCGGCGCGCACCCGTCCCCGATCCGTCCCTACCCACGAAAACCCGCAGCAAAAAAGAACCACCGACAGAGGTGGTCTTACCTGAATGGCCGTGGCCAGTGCAGCCGTGGGATCGCCGGCACATCCTTCTACGCCGGCACATCCTTCTACGGGCGCATCCCTGGCTCCGACCGTGACTTCCTCCCCAGCATCTGATCGTGCCGGGGAGCAACGACGATGCGGCTCAGGGGATCCATGTGATCCCGCCGCGGCGTGTCTATTTTGCTGCGGCTTCCAAAAGCCGCACTTTGGCCACGCATTTTCTCCCCCATGTGGCAGGGGCCTGAGTAGACAATACTGACCTTGATGGACCCAAGGTCTGATTCAGTATAAGGCAGCTTCATTATAAAGGTACCATGTTGAGGTATGTTGGGTATGAGTTGGGTATGTTTAGCCTGGGAAAGAGAAGGCTTAGAGGGGACATGATTGCAGTCTTCAAGTATTTGAAGGGCTGCCATGAAGAAGATGGAGCAGATCTATTCTCTCTTGCTCCGGATTGCTAGATCTAATGGGTGGAAATTACAAGGGAGTTGATACCGGCTAAATATCAGGAGAAACTTCCTAACGGTAAGAGTGGTTGAACAGTGGAACAGTCTGCCTCTGGAGGTGGTGGATGCTCCTTCGCTGGACGTTTTCAAGCAGAGGCTGGACGACCATCTTTCAGGTATGTTGTAGGGCTATCTTTCGGCTATGCTCCTGCAGAGCGCAGGGGGTTGGACTAGGTGACCTGCAAGGTCCCTTCCAACTCTAACATTCCATGATTCTATGAGGGTGATGTTAAAAAGGGTTCCCAGATGGGCAGAGGTTCAAGGTTGTTGTGCTACCACATGCTGTGTCTCATCAAGTCACAGCTGACTTATGGTGACGCCATAGGGTTTTCAAAGCAAAAGATGTTCAGGGGTGGTTTGCCATTGCCTGCCTCCACACCACAACCCTGGTATTCCTTGGAGGTCTCCCATCCGAATCCTAGCCAGGGCCAACCCTGCTTAACTTCCAAGATCTGGTGAGACTGGGGTAGCCTGAGCCATTCAGGTCAGGGCAATATCACATCGGTTTCTAGAAGAAAAAAAGAGGAGGAAGAAGAAGGGATTGGATTGGATTTATGCCCCGCCCTTCACTCGGAGTTTCAGAGCGGCTTACAAACTCCTTTCCCTTCCACTCCCCACAACAGACACCCTGTGAGGTGGGTGGGGCTGAGAGAGCTCTGACACAAACTGCTCTTTCAGGAACAGCTGTGACTGACCCAAGGTCACATCAGCAGGTGCAAGGAAAACTATCTCAGTATTGCAATGGCATAAGCTAATCTACCTGCCCTCAAACCTCTCCCCCCCCCTGCTGAGTTCAACCCTCCTCACTGTGGCTACTCTATATACATCAGAAGGTTTCCGCGTCCTACTGCAAGCTAAGAACATTATTCTATTTACTACAGACCTTCCAAAAAAGAATCCAATTGCATTTACTTTTAAGGGCCTGGGTGTGGAATGAAGCCTGCCGGCTAGGTGATTATTACATTCTTGCCTAGGTACCCTGCAAGATAGGGCCACACTGACACCTAGTGGCGATGTACCTAATTGTTGTGAGATGCCAAAGCAATCCACAATCCGTTCGGAGAAGCGGGGGAGGGGGGAAATATTTCAACGAAGGAATCAACAGCCCTTTGACAGAAATATGTGTTCACAAGGCACAATAGGCTTCCAAATCGCATTATACCCCACTGCCGACAAGTAAAATATCCTATAAAACCCCACAGTGGTGAATCCAAACCCCTGCTCGGCTGTAATACTAACTGGGTGGCCCAAAACACCAGTATCTGTCAGCAGGGATGCCGTATAAAGTTATTATAGCCACATGATTCTGAGTCTGCTACCCTGAGGTCCTTGAAACTAAGTCAGTTACAAAGGGGTGGAAACAGTTAGTGCCCAAAGCCTGCAGCTTCTCATCTGTTTATATGTTAAGTATCGTATTCATATACATGAAGTCCTGTACTCACCAGAGCTGCAGCAGTGATACATCACACAGAGACCTGAAGTTCCCTGTGGAGACACACATGAACACACACGAAGCCGCCGTATGCTGAATCAGACCATTGGTCTATCAGGGTCAGTGTTGTCTACTCGTACTGGTAGTGGCTCTCCAGGGTCTCAGGCAGAGGTCTTTCCCATCCCCTCCTACAGATCTTTAATTGGAGATGCTGGGGATTGAACTTGGGACCTCCTGCATGCCAAGCAGATGCTCTGCCACTGAGCCACAGGCCCTCCCCTCCCAGACAGAACCCTCCCTTGTTCTTAGCTATGCACCACTCCATGGCACCAGTGAGCACATCAGCTGATTTATTTACAGAGAAACACGATGCTATAAAGCATCGGAAAATGTCTGCTCATACCACAAGAAGCTCCTTTGGCCTGCAGAAAAGGGGGAAAGTTCGATCCAACCATTGCTTTGAGAGCAATTTGTCTTCTCTCTTACCCTTGACAGGTTCCACAGAGGAGGAGGAGGAGGAGGAGGAGAGAAGAGGAAGAAGAGGAGGAAGAGATTGGATTTATATCCCACCCCTGACTACCCGAAGGAGTCTCAGAGCAGCTTACAATTCCTTTCCCTTCCCCTCCCCGCAATAGACACTCTGTGAGGTAGGTGGGGCTGAGAGAGCTCTCCCCAGAACGGCCCTCGAGATAACTTATGATTGACCCAAGGTCACACCAGCAGCTGCATGTGGAGGAGTGGGGAATCAATCCCGGTTCTCCCAGATTAGAGTCCACACTCCAAATCACTGCACTGAACTGGCTCTCAATGAATTGTTTCATTAGTCAATGCCTTCATTTAGGTCCAGCTCATGCATTTTGAAATGATGGTCTCCCCTCTTATTAGAGGGATAGTCTTGAATACCCAAATTGGATGTGTGTGTGTGTGTGTGTGTGTGTGTGTGTGTGTGTGAGAGAGAGAGAGAGAGAGAGAGAGAGAGAGAGAGATCATCTTGCAAGACTATAGGCTGGTCATGGTGACTGGATTTGGCTGGAGCCAGGGCTGAGGACATTAGAACGCTAATGCTCCTTAGGGCAAGACCACAATGCATATTTCCCACGTGGTCTTAATGGTGAGGGCATGGTTTCCCAGTGGGTCTGTTCAGGAGCCTCTCAGAGTCCGAGGTGTATGTGTGGGTGTCCATGTGGTGTATGTATATGTATGAGAATGAATGATAAGTTTGAGTTTGGAGACAGCGAGGGGTCCTGGGGCTCCTTGGAGCTGTCTGAAGCACCTCAGACTTGGAGAGGACAAGGTGTTTCTGTCAGGGTATCTGACGTGGAGCCGTAGAGTGTTCTTGCCCTGCCGGCTTGCCTTTTAGCCTCCACCCCAGCTCTACTTGCAGGTGTGTAAACAAAAGCAGGAGAAATCCACGGGGCTCCTGTGCTCTCTCCTCCACAGAGAACCTAGAACGTCTTGCAGAAGGGGAGAGCACCTAGCAATACTGAGGCCATTCAAAAATGTCTGGAGTGTGTAACGTTTTGGCTTGATTTTTAAATGACACGTTGGCAGGGATGACGGCTTCCAGGTGTGACCTGGGGGATCCCCTGGAATTACAAGTCATCTCCAGATTACAGAGATCCGTTTCCCTGGAGAAAATGCTTTGGAGGGCAGACTCCATGGCATTGTGCCCTATCGCTTTAGAGAACAGTACTTGGGCACTGGAGCTTTTTATTCACCTGACATGAGGCATGGGTCTTTTCTGTTATTGTTTATTGTGCCACTTTTTGTTTTAATGGTTTTATTGTTTTATGAATCTTATGTTAAGCCAGTTTGGTGTAGTGGTTAAGTGTGCGGACTCTAATCTGGGAGAACCGGGTTTGATTCCCCACTCCTCCACTTGCAGCTGCTGGATGACCTTGGGAAAGCTGTAGCTCTGACCTGTCCTTGAAAGGGCAGTTTCTGTCAGTGTTCTCTCAGCCCCACCTCCCTGTGGGATAGGGTGGGGCATAAATTTAACAACAACAACAATAATAATTGTACCCAACTGTCTTCCCCAGGCTCCACCCCACCCAATCTCCAGGAGTTTCCCAACCTGGAGTTGGCAACCCTCCTTCCCCCAGCGAGTGGCCAGGGGAACCTGGCACTCCTACAACTTGACTTGTGTAAATTCCCTTGTTGTGTTGTGGATTACGTTGTAAAGCAGATCTTCTAACTCTTTTTCAGCTTGTATCCTAAGACTGATGAGTTGGGGGTGGACATTGGCTGTTTGCCCCCGTGAAAAAAATAATTTATGTGAAAATTCTGTGATCCCGGATCTGTACTGGGATTCAGTAGATCATAAGAACAGAAAAAGAGCAGTGCTGGATCAGATTTGATGATCCATCTAGTCCAACATCCTGTCTCACACCCAGTAGCCAAGCAGTTATTCTGGAGGTACAACAACAGGGCACAGTGGCCTTCCACTGATGTTGCCTCCTGGCAATGGTATTCAGAGGTTTACTGCCTCTGACCATGCTGGTTCCCTTCAGTAACCATAGACAGTCGCCTCTGATACATCTATCCTACATGAATCAGTTCAGTCCCCCTTTAAAGCCGTGTATGCTGCTGACCATCATTGAATCCTCTGACGGCGAATACCACATCTGAATCACTCGTTGTGTAAAGAAGTATTTCCTTCTGCCCATCCTGACTCTACTGCCCATCAGCTTCATTGGATGCCCTCGAGCTCTAGTACTTTGGGAGGAGAAAATTTCTCTTTTGTCAGCTCTCTCCACCCCAAGCTTAATTTTGTAAACCTCTACCGTGTCCCCCTTTAGTTGTCTCTTGTCCAGGGCTTTTTTTGTAGAAAAAGCCCAGCAGGAACTCATTAGCATAATAGGCCACACCCAATAGCAGAAACTCATTAGCATATTGGGCCACACCCCTGACAGCACCACTCATTAGCATATTAGGCCACACCCACATGTTACCAGAAATGTGGTCATCCAGCCACACCAACCTTTTGCTTCTTATTCTGTTTACCTTGTTTGTTGTCAAAACCCAGGGCTTTTTTTGTAGCAGGAACTTCTTTGCATGTTAGGCCACATACCCCAATGTAGCCAATCCTAATGATTTTCTGCTGTTGGGTGTGGCCTATTATGCTAATGAGTTCCTGCTGGGCGTGACCAACTCAGGAGCCAGCCGGAACTCTGTTCCTGTGCGTTCCTGCCCCAAAATAGCCCTGCTCTTTTCTAAACTGAAAAGTCAGAGACTCTTCAATCTTTCCTCATAGGCAAGGTACCCCAGCACCCAAATTATCTTGGTTGCCCTCTTCTGTACTTTTTCCAGCTCTGCAATGCCCCTTTGGAGATACAGTGACCCGAACATCACACAGCATTCCGAACGAGGTTGCACCATAGATTTATGCAAGGGGCATTATAATATTGGCTGTTTTACGTTCCTGATCATCCCCAGTATAGTTTGCCTTTTTTTACTGCCATGGCACACTGAGTTGACATTTTCATTGAACTCCCGACTATGACCCCAAAGACTCATTCCCTCTCAGTTTCAGCAAGTTCAGATCACCATCACCATAGAGTGAGGCCTCTTCTAGTAGACTCCTATGACTTCCTCCCCCCCCTCCTGTTGAAGTTCACGGTGGTAGTGGTAAGCGCTGTCAAGTCATAAGAGACTTATGGCGACCCTATAGGGTTTTCAAGGCAAGAGACATTCAGAAGACATTCAGAAGGGGTTTGCCATTTAAGAGGCATTGATGAGATTGGGCAAGCCTGGGCTACCTAGTTTAACTTGAGTTCACCCCCAAATTCTGCTCCTCTGAGTCCAAGGGAACCTCAGCATTGGAGGTGGGAGGAAACGTAGAGTATTTGCAGCAGAAAAGGCACTGGCAAAAAGTCACTCCTCCATCAACAGAAATACTATTCTGCCAGTTTAACTGGCGCCTAAGCCTCCAGCCGAATTCTGCCTTGATTTGCTTTTCATCACACCAACATCCCCCCTTTTAAAAAAAGAATTAATGTCCAATCTGAAGAAAGTTTCTAATGAACTCAAAATCTTGCTCACTACCTTGTCATGGTGTGGTGGTAGAAGAAGAAGAGGAGGAGGAGGAGGAGGAGGAGGAGGAGGAGGAGATTGGATTTATACCCTGCCCTTCACTACCTGAAGGAGTCTCAGAGCAGCTTACAATCTCCTTTCCCTTCCTCTCCGAACAGACACCCTGTGAGGTAGGTAGGGCTGACAGAGCTCTTTCAAGAGCTGCTCATGAGAGTACAGCGCTGAAAGAACTTGTAACTGACCCAAGGTCACACCAGCAGCTGCATGTGGAAGAGTGGGGACTCAAACCCGCTTCTCCCAGATTACAGTCTGTGCTCCTAACCACTACACCAAAAGGCATTACCCTCCTTTGGGGTCTGGAAAGAACATCCGTTATTTGCCTTGGTGATGAATGAGAACTCTTTATTTTCTGGTATGGTGTAACTCTGTCATGCCAGCATACCACTTTAGATTTCATGTACAGGGAATTGTTAGTTTGCAAAATGCCCTCCTGACAAGACAATGCCCTTGGGTAAAATGTTCAGCTTCAGAGAGAGGGCTCAGTTTGGCTTGACCAGGGAATGAGGGATCTTTAAACAAGAAAAATGAGCTCCATCATGCAATTTAGGAAGGTATAATTATGTGAGAAGGAAGCAATTATGTTGATGAGGACATCTGAATCTAAATCCCAATAGAATATTAAGCAGTGAAGTATTTCGGCTGCACTGATTTCAACAGAGTATCCTGTTAAGGTCTGCAGGGATAATAAACCAATATGTAATGGGAGTGTTCTTGGCCAGTGCATTTGAAATCCTAGTCTCCATGCTTAGTTTTGCCAAGTATTATCGTTGGAAAGAAGAAGACTTGGTTTTATATCCTGCTCTTCAGTACCCGAAGTAGTCTCAGAGCGGCTTACAATAACCTTCCCTTCCTCTCCCCTCAACAGACACCTTGTGAGGTAGGTGGGGCTGAGAGGTGAGTTGTGAGGGAACTGTGACTGACCCAAGGTCACCCAGCTGCTTGCATGTGGAGGAGTGAGGAATCAAACCCGGTCCTGCAGATTAGAGTCCGCTGCTCTTAACCATTACACCAAGCTCGTTCATGGATGGATTCCCCCACATACCTCTCTTGGGCCTGGTGTACACTTGGGAAAGAATTCTGGAATACACTACAACTCTTTACACAAGAGGTGGAGAAATCAGTTTTGAATGTCTTCCCCTGATAATATAAAACTGGCACAGAAGGCAAAGAGATGGAATAAAATCTTTCCCCCGGATATGCTAAATTCTTATGCAATGGTTTATACGAAGGCACATTCAAGTGTCATCACTCAACTCTGGTTTAAAATGGCTCAGTTCAATCTACCACCTCACTCCCATTGGTGTAGTGGTTAAGTGCGCGGACTCTAATCTGGGAGAACCGGGTTTGATTCCCCACTCCTCCACTTGCACCTGGCTGGATGACCTTGGGCAAGCCATAACTCTGGCACAGCTGTCCTTGAAAAAGAGCAGTTTCTGTCAAGAGTTCTCTTAGCCCCACCTACCTCACAGGGTGTCTGTTGTGGGGAGGGGAAGGGAAAGGAGTTTGTAAGCCGCTCTGAGACTCCAAGTGAAGGGCGGGGTATAAATCCAATCTCTTCTTCTTCTTCTTCTATTTCGTTTGTAGACTGATCCTTTAGAGAGTGAGCCATTGCTCCATGGTAGGGACGGGCACAAACAGGCTCACGAGCCAAAATTTAGCCTGAACTAGAGCTGGTTTGGAGCTCGGGAATTGATGTTTGGGGAAGGTGTCTTTGCCAAACATTTACCGGACTTTTGGCTGGTTCAGTTTGGCTGCTCAGGGTAGCCACTTAACCCTTTGGTTTTGCCCCCTTCAAAGGGGGGGGGGAAAGCAAAACTGAAGGGTTCGCTCAGCTGTTAGGTTTAAATAGGTTTAACCCTTTGGTTTTGCTCCCCCCCCTTGAAGTGGCAGGGAGGAAAACTGAATGGTTAAATGGCTGTGAGCCCTTGCAGGGCAATCCCTGCCCCCTTTTTCCTGGCTGTGGCAAGCCATGGCCAGGAGAAAGGGGGAAAGGAAGACCCTCCCCAGGTGATCCCTTTTTTTTATTTTGGCCCTGGTGAGCTATGGCTGGGAGAAAGGTGGAAGGGCGATCCTTGCCCCCTTTCACCTGGCCACAACTCATCGTAGCTGGGAGAAAGGGACAACTGAGCTTGCTAGACTGGTTTGGTTCAGGTGGGGCCCATTTGGGTTGGTTCAGTTTGGGGTATGGTTTGTGGGCTTCCCCGAACCACCCTTTTTAGGTTCATGCCCATCCCTACTCCACAGAAGTCCAGTTCTGTCTACAGTAAGTGATTGAAGAGGTGAAGGGGTCCAATGGAGGGAAAGGCAGAGATAATCACAGTAGTCTCTTGTATGACAATGGACCTTTTTGTAAGTCTGTTATTGCAAAGGCTGAAAATGCAGTTGGCACTGGACTTAAAGAGCCCCTTTTTCTGCCTGAGGGGAGAGGATATCAGAAAGCCCAGATCTGGCACTCTCCATTCAACAGCCTTTTGGTGAATACAGGCTACCGATGGACTTACTAGGCAGCCATGACCACAGAGTTTCCAGTTCATGGACCACTGCTCCATATGATGGGTGGTGGAAGAAATATGGCTATTGTTTATTTGCACAATTCTGGCAGCCCAAAGAAATGAGACACACTTGAATACATGAAGCTGCCTTATAACGAATCAGACCCTTGGTCCATCAAAGTCACTGTTGGTGAAGACTGGAAGTGGCCCTCCAGGGTCTCATGCAAAGGTCTTTCACACCACCTACTACCTGTTCCTTTCAATTGGTGACATGAAATCTTCTGCATGCCAAGCAGATGATATGCTGATCCATAACCCCATGGTGTAACAACAGCAACTGCAGCAACCATGAACCTATTTCCAGGGCAACGTACTGGTTCATACCATCCATACTCCCTTGCAATCCTATTTAGATCAGGTATCAACCAGGGCCATCTTTATTCTGAGCAGGCAGCTATATGAGCCGGCCCAAGGGCACCACAGTTATTCATATTAGCCAATCATCTCAATTAATTGTGACTCTTGCAAGTAGCTCAGCAGCAATATAACCTACAGATATCTGAATTTCTCCTTATCCAAACAGCACAGATGTTTTGTAGGCCACAGGGACAGGAAGCTGTTTTCTCAGTTCCTGTTGCCCTTACAGTACGGCAGATGAGGCATGTTCATAGATTCCTGCTTCCATTTGGATTCAATATTTGAAAACAAGGCACAGAGACCAGCGTCCGAAAAACCATTGGTGGGAAGATTTCCTCCCACCTCGCGAACCCCAAAGAAACAGGCACACATCCTCATTTAACAACTAATTGATTTATTTAACAATACAAATTCTTTCCGCTGCTCGGTGTAAGCAGAGAAAAGTTGAGGAACAAAAAAAATTTAACTTTTTAAGTTTAGATGTTTACACAAAAAAACCCCAATCTCTTACTTCAGTAAATATAAAATTTACAGACAAAAAAAAAAAACTACATTAAAAAGAACAAGGTTGTGACGAACCAATGACAGGAAGGGGAATTCATAATCAATCAAAACTTTAGTAAAGGTGGTAATGGGGGGGCAGTACTGAGAAGAAGCATCCCGCTTATATACCAAGGTTTCTGAAATTTCGAGGTGCAATACGAAACTAAGTACATTAAAAACGAGAATAAGAGCTTTAATTACACTATATATCTTGTGATATAAATATTTGAAAGCTTTTGTAGGTCACATATTTAATATGTGAAATATACATTTTTGCCCCTTAGTGTAAATTTAGAGGAGTGTTCAAGTACATGCAAAAGACTGCACACATTTTATGGCCTAGGGTAACCAGTAAGGTCTTTGAAGTCTGCCTCTGCTATCAAATAACCTGGAAGTTGTTGTTTCTCAGTTCCTATATATAGAAAGGCAAATCTATAAAGTATAAATACAGCCTAACGTCTGCTCATTTCAAGAGATCCAGCAGGACGCACTGGTATTAACAACATTAATGTCACCCGCTGACATTAATGGTGGCACAGTAGCCTTGCCCCACAGACGGCACTTCTGCTTTTCGAGGTACCCCATATTCCTTCATTACAAAACCAGATGTAGGCCACCTTCTCACAAATGTGGTAAACAGAAGTCTGGGCTGCACCACTTCAGATGGGCTGCGAGTGTTCACATAATGAACAATCACTGAAAAACATTTCTACACAATGAAAACAGGTCAGGGGAAGTCTAGAACACTTCTGCCTGATCTCCCGTTCTCTGTGGAGGGGTACTGTTTTTGTACAGAGGAGCATTCGGTCACAGGAGGCCCCCCCTTCCTCTGCAGCCCGATGCAACCCACCTACAACTTTCCTACCTCAGTGAGAATTTGTAGTGAGAAACGAGGTATACCAGACAGGACCCATATTTTCATTGGGGTGGGTCCTACCCCTGTCCTAGCACTCCGCTCACCGAACTTTGAAGCCTTTCTCCAGCCTAAGGGTCTTTCTCCGATTTAACTGGTTGTTTTTTTAAATTTATCATTCAATTTATAGGCTGCCCTCCCCGCCAAGCGGGCTCTGGGCGGCTAACAATGGAGGAAGAACTGCTTAAGTTGGAGGAAGACTTCAAACTCTGCTCACTAGAATGGTTGGATTGGGTAGGATCCACACCAGTGACATCTATGTCAAAGTCTAAAATAGAACCTGAGCAGTTAACAAACCGATTTGAAATTACAAGTGAAAATGGCTTTAGGCTTCAAGATAAAATTGATACCTATCTCTAAGAATAGGTAGGTATAAAGGTCAACTAACATTGCTCTAGATGTCATATTCTGGAGACCACAGAACTTCCAGACAGTAACCTAAGATATTTTGAAGCCTCTCTATTCTGACAATACTTGATATTAAAAAATACTGAAATCCAGCTATCAATAAATTTTAAAGCATCAAACTGTTTGACAGTAGTGCTTGAAAATGTCCAAAAATGCACAGCAGCTTTGGTGGGTTAGGACCAAATAGTCAGTACATTAGTTATAAGAAAACAACTAGTTATGAACTTTGTCACCGTTACAGTAATAAGGAACAGCAAAGAATTTGTTACAACAGATCAAGTATGCATGCCTGTGTCTCAGGCCCTATTCATACAGTACTTTGTCGGGTGACTAATCTTGCATGGGTAATACATGGACGATCTGACCATAACAGTTGATCCCACAGATAAGCTACATGTCAGTGGCAAGTGACCTACATGGAGGGAGAATGCTTGTATGGAAAATTATCTATATGATCAAAATTTTCATATCAACCTATGTGATATTTGAGTCAATCATGAGGA
Source organism: Gekko japonicus (assembly GCF_001447785.1). NCBI lineage: Eukaryota > Metazoa > Chordata > Lepidosauria > Squamata > Gekkonidae > Gekko > Gekko japonicus. Next base: position 2,388,707 of record NW_015172004.1, on the reverse strand, counting down.
CGAGGGGCTTTTGGAAGGGGCAAACATGCCACAAAAAGTAAAATACAATGGACCTTTAGTTCCAGACAAAAGTACAATACGGTGGGAAAACTTTGTGCACAATCCCCAATGAAATTCATGGGAACGGTATGAGTCTTTGCTTGGATTGCCAGTTCTGGGTTGGGAAATCCCAGGAGATTTTTTTTGGGGGGTGGAGCCTGAGGAGGGTGGGGTTTGGCGAGAGGAGGGACTTTGATGGGCCATAATGCCACAGAGTCCACCTTCCAAAGCGGCCGTTTTCTCCAAGTGAACTGATCTCCGTTGCCTGGAGATCAGTTGTCATCCCAAAGCAATCTCCAGCCACCCCCTGGAGGCTGGCAACTAGTCTTTGTGGAGACTCCATTAATTCCCCTGCGGCTGGCCCAGGAGACTGTCCCACGGAATTGTGCTCAAAATTACTAGTCACTTGTGTCTGTTTCACTTCTAAAAAGTGACTTTTGCTCCGATGTTTTCTTCAAGACAACAGTTCCAGATTAACAGGAGGCTACTTATTCCACTTGGAGATAACCTGGTAAATAGAGCATGCAACCATGCTGCTTTGGAAGACTGTTTAACGCGATGAGACGGGTTGTGAATTTAAACCTCAGTCTAAAGTACTCAACTGCCCGCAATCTGATACAAGTTAACAACACGTTGGCAAAATCCATAGCGACTTTTATTGAGACATAAAGGAGACTGCAGGTTGGAGGCCTTATGTTTCGTCATGCAAAAACTAACATAGGGTAAGATTATTTTTTTTAAATCCTATTTAAATGAGACTTGTCATGAAGTCAAATGGGATTCGTCCTGACCTTCCCCCCCCTGGCAGCCGTATGGGTTTATCAACATTTGGGGGTCTACAGATGGTTAATCACTAAGTGTGAACTGGTTGTCTACCTTGTCCTTCCAAAAGGGGAGGAGACTCTTACCACTCGCTTCTATTTTCCTGGATTTCTGATCAGGCGCAAAACCATGGTAAGCCTCTCCCAACCATTTGGAAAACGACAGAAGATGGAGTTGCTTAGATGCGTGTCTCGGCGAAGGGTCATCGGGATCCACCCTTTGCGCCAAGCTAATGATTAAAACTCAATCTCTCCTCAGCAGTTCATCTTTCAAGCAAAACAGAGAGGCGACATCCTGCCCCCCCATTGCACTGAGGTGGGCCACAAAGATGCACACAATCTACAGGTCTCATGCTCAGGTCCTTCTTTCTTGATACTAAGAGGGTTTTTCTTTTTCTTTTTGTGGGCATCTGTATATAAACAGCTCTATCCATATCTAACCTATGACCGTATGCACCGATTTTCATTTCAAATATGAAAACAGAAAGAAGCTATTCTTTGGGGAAGGTGTTTATTGTGTTTGAAATTATACACTGGATGCTCTCTGAGCTACAAGGTGGTGGCAGTGGGGGGGCGGGCGGGGGGGGGGAAATAAAAGGAAACCCTTTCATTACAAACTGACAAAGGTAAAAGTTTAAAACAGTTTTCACAACAGCATGTACCACATATCGGAAATAGATCTGGGCTTAATACAAATGACGTAATTTTCCTAGTAATCTACAGCTACCTTTAATAACTTCATACAGATAATGAATTAGGTTAAAATGCACTATAATATTTGGTTGACTTCAGGAACGGTATCCTTAGTTACATCACAAAATACATTTTGATATCCCAAAGAAGCAAGACTTGCAAGTAGGCATTTTAAACATAACTAATCTACAGCTACAAAGTTCTACTCTTGATAGCATTTACCTTTTTCGGGGGGTCGGGGAGTGGAGGCGGG
>NW_015172004.1:2368037-2386885 GCF_001447785.1 Gekko japonicus | reverse complement strand
TGGGCAGGGGGGGGAGTGGGGAGGGGGGGAAGTAGTATCCCAATCTTCAAAAGGATAAAAGCAGAGAGTAGAATCAGTATAACATATACACAGAAGTCCGTATTGTAAAGGCTATAAAGATTGGTTGCGCACCGCAAAGTGCCATCTCTGCACCTTCACACTGCACAAAAGTAGTCACGTGATTTATGTTGCGTATCTCTTGGTCCACTGTCTGGCTATCCTGTCATGCTCTGCTCTGTTGGTCAGGTACTGAGTGGCTATGCTTCCCACCAGAGGATCAGCTACATGGGAAGGAACAGAGACGGCACGTTAGGGGACATTCCAAAAACATAGAAATCAACATTGAAATGGTTTATTTATTTACGTTCTTTATAGTCCGCCTTTCTCACTGGGACTTCTTATTACACAGAACGAGTCCATGCGATCGGCAGATGGGGCATTCAATAAACAATGAAACAGAATTTGGGTGGTAGACCCAACCAGAAGTCTAATAACCAGAACTGAAGCAAAGCATTCAAGTGTTAACATGACATATTAAATGATGCAAAATGACACAACGGGAGCCAACCCACAGCAAACTATACACGGTTTCATTCTCAGCTATGGAGTCACCTCGATTTCATTCTGATTCCTCAGAGTATTTACCTCTATGTAACAGTTCACATGGTAACAGTTTTTCCCCCGGCTGGACCATTTCTAACTGCAGGTGAGGGCAGAGGTTTGTTTGTTTGTTATTAATTAAGATTTATTCAACTACGACAACACCAAAAGCGATAGAAAAGAGACAAAAACATACCAAATAAGTACACTGTCAAAGGATTTACCCATTACTTACTGGGTTTTTTTTTGCCATTCAGTTTTTATTTGTTTTCAAACATATACCATCAAACGCTTGTAACATAATTTAAATACAGAATCAACCACAGTTCTTCTTTACGAACACTACTACTAGATATTATACATACTTAACCCATTACTTACTGTTTGATTGATCATAAAAACAAGAATATCAAGAGTGAGGGACCCTAACTCTACTCCTGATGAGTCTGCTGCCAGTTCCATCCTCTGTACAACTTCTGACTATATTCAGTCCAATCTGGATACATCACTTTTTTGGGGGGGGGGGGGGAAAACTGTTGATTTTACCAAAATGTGGATATCTTTTTATTTTCAACAGCCAGTCTTCAATCTTGAACATTCTGTTATTGTTCTGTTTCTGTTTCCTGACAAAGCCCAATTTGGTTCCATCACTAATATGTAAGGCTATGATTTTGCTGGGTTGCCAGCTCTGGGCTGGGAAATACCTGGAGATTTTGGCGGGTGGAGCCTAAGGAGGGCGGGGTTTGCGGAGGGACTTCAGTGGGGTACGATGTTGCAACGTCCACCTTCCAAAGTGGCCATTTTCTCCAGGTGAGCTGATTTCTGTTACCTAGAGATCCACTGTAATCCCGGGAGCTCTCCAGCCACCACCTGGAGGTTGGTGACCCTAGATATCGGGTACGTAATCTAGAAGAAACATCTCTGGTTTGTAGGGAATTTGTTTTCTGAGAGCCGGGCTGATACAATCCTCACCACTCTCTTCCAATAACAGGAGGCACATTTGCAAGTCCACCATTTACGGGAGAAGGCAGGAGAGCAGAAGGTTTATGAGTTATACACAGTCCCTCAATCTCCTGCTTCTCCTAGGATAACAAACAGTAACGGAGAAGGGTGTCTGGAGCAGGGAAACAGCAGGGGGGACGGGGTGCTTAACTCTTTACTTCACTGCTTCTCGGTTGTAATTAGCTCCTCCCCGAAGCTGCTTATCTCCACAGGCAGGCTTCCAAATATTTATTAAAACATTAAAAACAAAATCTGGCCCTTCTCACCACAGATGGCAACTTACAGCAACTTCCAAAGCCATTTAAAGCTCGCAACATTACATTTGAAATTTTTCACAAAATTTAGAATAACCTTCCCCTGCATAAGAACATAAGAAGAGCCCTGTTGGAGCAGACCAATAGTCCATCTAGTCCAGAATCCTGGTTCGCACAGTGGCCAACCAGTTCCTCTGGAGAGCCAACAACAGGGCATAGAGGCTGAGGCCTTCCCAGGAACATTAGAAGAGCCCTGCTGGATCAGACCAACAGTCCATCTAGTCCGGCACCCTCTCTCACACAGTGGCCAACCAGTTCCTCTGGACGGCCAACAACAGGGCATAGAGGCCGAGCCATTCCCCGATGTTGCCTCCTGGCATTCAGAGGCTTAGTGCCTTAGTGCCCTCAATTGCCATGGCTAGTAGCCACTGATAGACTTATTCTCCATGAATCTATCTTATCCCCTTTTACCCAGCTGTTTATTCCTGTGGCCATCACTACACCCTCTGGTAGCAAATGCCACATTTTAATAACTCTCTGCATAAAGTAGTATTTCCTTTTGTCTGTCCTGAACCTACTGCCTGTGGAGGGTGGACTCTATGGCATTATACCCCACTGAGTTCCCTCGCCTTCCCAAACCCCGCTCTCCACAGGCTTCACCTCCAAATCTCCAGGTATTTCCCAAGCAGCAGTTGGCAACCCTATGTATATATGTAAAATTTGCAGGTTTAGCATAAGGTATACTTTTTATCTGTCACTTTTATATCACATACCATTCTTTCATCATGGAACTGGGGAACCTGACTGGGGATTTCCATGAAGGATTCCCTACCCAGGCAGGACCAGTCCCAGGCCTGCTTAGCAGCTTCAAGGAAGATGGCGGCAAAGAGTCCCCAACTCTGGGCTGGGAATCCCTGGAGATTTCAGGGTGTAGCCTGGGGGGAGGGCAGGGTTTGGGGAAGAGAGGTTATAATGCCACACCCTCCAAAGCAGCCATTTTCTCCATGAGAACCAATCCCTGTAGTCTGGAGACCAGTGGTATTTTTGGGCGATCTCCAGGCCCCATCCCAGAAAAACGAGTGCAACCAAATTACTAATGCAATCCTTATTTCTATTAAATAGACAGCTATAATCAATCGATACAATATAGTTTCATGTTAAGACTACACCTTTAACTATATTGTATCGATTGATTATAGCTGTCTATTTAATAGAAATAAGGATTGCATTAGTAATTTGGTTGCACTCGTTTTTCTGGGACTGTATATCTTCTTTTCGCAAATTTCTCTCCTATTTGCTCACCTGGAAGTTGGCAACCTGGTGAGAGAACGCTGGGTTGTCCGAGCGGGGTGGGGGGGGGGGGGGGGGGCTATGACAGAAAGTTCAATCCTATAAACCCACCCACCCCCGCATATGTCAGGTAGCGGGAGACTAACTTAGCTTTCTTCCTAACACACCGTATTTTCTGATGTGTATGGATTTCCCCCCCCTGCACTTTCCCCCCATCAAGAGCATTCAAGCAGGACCCTCCCCACACAGCCTAATACGGTACAGTCAAGGAACACAGTTCCTCTATGATGAGCTATTCAGTGTAGTTCAGCCCTACAACCTACTGATTTAAGTGGACCTTACTTCCAAGTTAAGCACGTTCAAAACTGCAGCTTCAGACACACACGAGGCATTTTGTAAAGGAGACAGTACACAAAACAGAATTCCACAGAGAGGCGTTTCAGTCAATTAGAGTTCTTTTTATGCCGGGACAATTGAATTCATTTGAAAGCTCGCAGAGAGTGACATGAAGTAATTCCCTGCAGCCAGAACAACAGAAAAGCCAATAGGAAGGCCTGGGCCCTGTTGTTCTTGGCAAAAAACGACAAATGTCCGATTTCACATGTTGTCAATTGCAGCAGCAGTAATAATAACCTGTCTAACAGAAGAGTAAACATTTGATAAACACTTCAGGTTTTCACTTTAAGGTATTTCAGGCAATCTTCCAACTAGCAGATGCCTCAAAACGTTTGCCCGGAACAGTATTTTCAGCATCCGAGTCGGAAACCGGTAATTTGTAGCAGCCTCTTGTAATTCTTCATACTCATCTTCCTTGAGGTAAGATACAGCATGTAAGCCTAGCGAGGACTGAAATATTCAGAGATGACACATACCCCAGCCCCTCCTGGACTGTACCACTGTATGTGTGTGTGTGTGTGTGACAAATAATAAATCTGAATGCCTCTCTGTGTCAAAAAAATCTCCTTGCATGTTGGACCTGAACACGCTGGAGAGAAAAGCTTTGCCTACCTGATTGAAAAGCCCTTTGGGAAACTGCTCAAAAATATACAGTTAACGAGATACGGGGTATCCGTGTCGCCTGCCCCAGAGGGAAAATTCTAAGGGGCCACTGGCTGTACTTGGGCCCAGTGGGTTGGATCAAGACGACAAGAGCCAGTGTGGTGTAATGGTTAAAGTGTTGGACTGGGAACTGGGGGAGCCAGGTTTAAATCCACACTCGCACCATGGAAGCTTGCTGGCTGACCCTGGGCCTGTCATATCCTCAGCCGAATTTACCTCAGAGGGTTGTTGTGAGAATAAAATGACGAAGAAGAGAACTATGTAAACCGCTTCGGGTCCTCATTGGGGAGAAAGCCAGGATATAAAGTAAGTAAACAAACAAACTGTACTAACAGAAGGGGAAAAGGAACTTCCACCAGTTGCCCATTCACATCAGGGTGTCCTAGCCCCCAGATGTAGCGTTTTGTGGAGATCAGAAGAAGAAGAAGAAGAGATTGGATTTATACCCCATCCTTCACTACCCAAAGGTGTCTCAGAGCAGCTTACAATCTCCTTTCCCTTCCCCTCCCCACAAGAGAAACCCTGTGAGGTAGGTGGGGCTGAGAGAGCTCTTGACAGAAACTGCCCTTGACAGAACAGCTCTGAAAGAGCTTATGACTGACCCAAAGTCACACCAGCAGCTGCATGTGGAGGAGCGGGGAATCAAACCCAGTTCTCCCAGATTAGAGTCTGCACTCCTAACCACTACACCAAACTGCAGCCAGCTGCAGTGGGAAGGAGGGAGCCAGTGAAGTCCCGTTCCACCGATGCAAAATTTATTCCGGATCAAACCCAGTTTTTATTGTGTGAACGCAACGACATCCTAAAGGGACAAAGCTGTTGAGCCACTTTACTGAGCACTGTGTTAAAAGGAAGTGCGATCGGTGAGGTCATATTTCACTGGCTGGAGTATAATGCATTAACTCGTACAAGTTGGCACCCGGGGATGGGGAATGAACAAGTGGGAAACATCCCTCCCCCCCCCAAAACAACAACAGCACAAGATTGTGGACTTCTGGGGCAAGATGACTAGCTTCTTGGTGCTCCAGCCCACGACTTTAGCAAACTTTAGCCGCCTTAAAGGTGCCCCTGGACTCTAAATGTGTTCTACTGCTTCGGACCAACACGGCAGACCACCTGGATCAATCTTCTGCTGCATGACCAGAGAGCTTTAAAGCAACATGAGCTGGACATTGATTCTCTAGCTCAGAATTGGGCCAACAAAAAGCAGAAGGAGTTTTTGTATATTTGGAAAAGTTATAAACAAAAAGTTATTTTTTAAAAAAGCAGGAGGAGGTTATTATTTATCTCTCCGGCCATCTACTGTATAGGGAAGGTTGGGGAAGGGAAATTAGGGTCAGGGAACGTGTCGCCACGCGAACACATGAAGCTGCCTTATACAGAAGAAGAAGAGTTGGTATTGTACCTTGCTCTTCACTACCTGAAGGAGTCTTGGAGCAGCTTACAATCTCCTTCCTTTCCTCTCCCCGCAACAGACACCCTGTGAGGTAGGTGGGGCTGAGAGAGCTCTGAGAGAAATGGTCTTGAGACAACAGCTCTAAGAGAACTGTGACTGGCCCAAGGTCACCCAGCGGCCTGCATGTGGAGGAGTGAAGAATCAAACTCAGTTCTCCAGATTAGAGTCTGCCACTCTTCACCACGACACCACAGCTGACTCTCTAGAATCAGCTGGAATCAGACCACTGGGCCATCAAGGTCAGTATTGTCTACTCAAACTGGCAGCAGCTCTCAGGCAGAAGTCTTTCACATCACCCACCACCTGGTCCTTTCAGCGGGAGATGCCGGTGACTGAACCTGGGAGCTTCTGCAGGCCAAGCAGATACTCTTACCACAGAGCCACATCCCCTCCTCTCCAGAGCACACATCCTCTGATCCCATTTTCATTCCTATTGTGGCCTGCTATCACCTGTTCAGAATTCTGCCCTCTTCACAAATAAAGAGGAAGAGGAAAAGGTACGCTGAATGAGAGGAAGCTCTTTTCTCCCTATCCTAACTGCCGGGACTCTCTAAGCTTTCAAGCAGTCAGAGCTTTTCAGATTTTATGTCATTCCTCCGCCTCCGGAATATGACACGTTAGGGATTAAAGCAAGCCATCTCCTATACATCCTCACTCTGTCTCTTCTTGCTTTCAACTGAGCCTCACCATTTTTGCGGCTCCTAGAAGATAGCAAACCTGCTACACCCTCGTCTGGCTGGGTCCTTCTCTTCAGAGGGGAGATGGGGGAGGAAGATGCGCATGTGTCTAATGTTTTGGATAAATTTTATAGAAGCAACATGATATCTGGCAATCCCTTTAACTCTTTGATGGGCTTGGGGGGGGGTTCAATTTTTTTTAAATAGCAACATATTTATTTTCCTATATAATTGAGGAGTTTCCCCAAATTTGCAGAAACCCTACTATATTGTGGAGGTTAGCCCTGTTTTGCTGCCCTCCTGATAATCTGGGGGCTGTCAAGCTATTTAGGTGTACTGGCGCATCATTCACTGTTATTGGAACTGAGGGTATAACCTGCTAATAACTTTGCTCTCAAAAGTGACTCAACGACTGGTCGACTGCACTACCTGGGTATTCAGAGCAGGTAACTGGGGTTTTGTGGCTTGTGGGACAAATTTTTTTCTGGTGGGGCTGAAGTTCTCAGTGCAAAAAGAAAAACCATTTTGGAAACAGAAAGCTGTTACCAGGATAGATCTCAAAACTGCAAGCTGTCAACCACTTTAGATGACAGTTCTCAGCTGCTGCAAGTTAATCACTTCTGCCAACCTAAGCAACAATTCTGATCAAAAGCCAGCAGGTGGGGGTGATGACTTCTATAGCCAAGAAGCTAACACTTAGGCAGAAAACCTCTCCTGAAGGAGATCAGTTTCTTGACACAGAGTTAGAAGGGATCCTAGAGGTCACCTACTCCAACCCCCTTGCTCAGTGCGGGAATTAGTCAACAACAGCACCCCAGTCTGCTTAAAGCAGTGCATGCCTTTAAAAAAATGTTTTAAAATGTTTGAAAAATGCATTTACAGGAGAAATTCTTGTGGGGCTGTGCCTTTAAGAAAGGGGGCAGAGCCCCCCAAAGCCCCACCATAGCTACGGGCCTGATCCAGAGGTTTAAAGATAACCTGAACAAAAGCATCCATTTCCAGGGCATGCTGTGTCAAGCCATCAGCCTTTTCATCATGAATTCATCATCTCCCCTGCGTTTGATCCAATGTATTTATTTATGTCTGTCTTACACGGTCAATATGCTTTGAGCAATTCTTTTTTTTTTTTAACAACCAGGGGTAGGAATTGGTTTGGCTTTGCTGGCCGTGCAATTAGTAACGCTGAAAAGGAAAACAAGAAATAATTAATTCCTTACCAGGATTGCAGTCTGTCAAGAGGGAACAGATAGACAGCAGAACCTTTGAAATAGTCAAAGCAGGGCTCCAGTTGTCTTTCAGAATATCCAGACAGATGACTCCCTGACTGTTGATGTTGCAGTGATAGATCCTGGTACGGAAAGTAACCTAAAAAAGAGTGGGGGGCCGAGGGGGAGAAAATCATTACGCACCTTTTGTGCACAGGTTGTTACCAATCTTTTTGAAACCTGCAGGGAATTATTCACCCTTTGTCGGAGAATGTTGCTACGGAGGCTTTTCATTTTTGTTCCTTGCGATGTAAGACTCATCTGAAAAGTGGTTTTCCCTCAAACCCTCCCCCCGCCCCACAGCTGCCTTATTCATGGCTGTTATCTCAAACTTTAAAGTTTTGTTGCGGCTTTTCCTGGTGAGCCGACAGCGTCATACTCCTGCTTGGGGTGTGGAAATAAAAACGAAGCGTGAGGATATATCACATGGCTCTTCTGGACTTGGGGGGCACACACGATCCGGGGCAGTGATGCTCTGTATTCTTGGTGCTTGGTGGGGGGGGGACAACAGTAGGGGGGCTTCTGGAGTTCTGGCCCTTCTGGGGGAACCCCTGATGGCACCTGGGTTTTGGCCACTGTGGAACAGAGAGTGTTGGGCTGGATGGGCCACTGGCCTGATCTAACAAGTTCTCTTATGTTCTTATGTTCTCTCATCAAATGGCAATCAGATGCCAGCCTGAGTTCCTTTTCAACGCAAGTTAGGACAACAGTGATGGTGTTACTGTCTACCCCACTAACCTTCTGACAGGCCTCCAGAGTGAGGATCCAGAGTACAATGAACTTTGGAGACAGATAAAGCTTTTACATTGCAGTGCCATGTCCCAATGCGCACACCTTTGAAATAGGTGAGATTTTCAAAAGCAGGTGAAATTTTCAAAAGGGAAAAAGAGTAAAAAAATTACTCCTAACCCTACCTGCATAAGAACATAAGAGACGCCAATGTTGGATCAGGCCAAAGGCCCATCCAGTCCAACGCTCTGTATCACAGAGTGGCCAGAAATACCAGTGCCATCAGGAGGTCCACCAGTGGGGCCAGGACATTAAAAGCCCTCCCACTGTTGACCCCCCCAAGCACCAAGAAGACAGAGCATCACTTGCCCCAGAGCCCCTATCTATACCTGGTGGCTAATAGCCACTGATGGACCTCTGCTCCATATGCTTATCTAATTCCCTTTTGAAGCCGTCCATGCTTGTAGCCGCCACCACTTCCTGTGGCAGTGAATTCCATATGTTAATCACTCTTTGGGTGAAGAAGTACTTCCTTTTATCCGTTCTACCCCGACCGCTCAACAATTTTATGGAGTGCCCACAAGTTCTTGTATTGTGAGACTCCCTCCACAGACACCCTTGGGTCTGCCTAAAACAGGTCTCTGGATACAAACCAGATGACACAACCTGTTAGAGAAGGCAGAAGACAGACCCAACCCCCACCCCAATCCTTGATTTCAACGGTGTGAGAAGTTCAACAGATGCACTGGCTGAATAAAGCGAAAACTTGGCCTATTTGTTCAATAGCAGGTTTTGAATCTTCTCCTTCAGACATCTGCTACACAGCTGCAATTTTTAAACAAACATTTATGCTGGCAAAAAAAATATCTATATCATATGAGCAAAATGCATGCGATTTCAGTTTTATGCCTGGGACAATTTTATGGATTATATTTGGCACTCCATTTAGAAAAACCTTCCAGTAGCAGGCGTACAGTTTTTTTAAAAATGATAATCGATGCCAACATTGCATTTTCATTGGGAACACTGTCAGTATCAAGGCAGGATTCCTTCTTATTTTCTTTTAAGACAACAGCTATAAAGACACAGACTTTTTAAAAAAAACATGAAGCTTTTATTTATTACACTTTGGTATCCAATTATTTATTACACTTTGCTATCCAATTAACTGCCTAATTAGTTCTAACGATCCTGATGGAATTTTGACTGTTCTGAGATAAAACAGTTTCAGTAAACAAAGCCACATTCGTTCCCAACACACACTTCACGAACAGTTTAGAATTGCTAAAAAATCAATGGGGATGGAAAGGTTTGTGACTGTGCCGCCCAACATTTCAGGAAATTTCAGACCGATACGTTGGGGACAATTTAATAACTGCTTTGTTTGTGTCCTCTTCACCTGAGATGTTTTACAGTCTGTTCATGTCCGTACACCGCTTTGAGCAGTAGTCAAAGGCCAGCACGACAGGATCTGAGCTAGCATGGCATTTTTCTACCGCTAGGGAAAAAGACTCTTGAGAAAAACCAGTAGATTCCTATTTAAGACACACCTTACTATAAAACTGTTCTGCGAATTCATACCATGAAGCCATTAATTCGATTTTAATTACTCCATAAAATTGTCACAATAAAAAGCCCAGCCCTCAAATTATCTTTACACATGTGCAGATCACTATCAAATGCTCATGACAGCGAGTCGAGAGGCCTTCTGTCTTTGCTTTTGCCAGAAATGAAAATCTTTGTCTTGATTCCATGTACTAACTTTAGTGCCTAGCGTTCCACTCTAGGTTTCCAGTTAGGGAACCTCCATGTGGAACTGGGGGAGCCCCTGGGATTATAGCTCATCTCCGGACTACAGCGATTGGGTCCCCAGGAGAAAACGGATCCTTTGGAAGGTGGACTCTGTGGCATTGTGCCCCACTGGGGTCCCTGCCGCCCCCAGGCTCTATCCCCAAATCTCCAGGAGTTTACCAACCTAGATCTGGCAACCCCACGCCCCCACCCTAGGAGGTGGTGGCGGCTACAAGCATGGACGGCTTCAAGAGGGAACTGGATAAACATATGGAACAGAGGTCCATCAGTGGCTATTAGCCACAAGGTATAGATAGGGACTCTCAGTCTGGGGCAAGGGATGCTCTATATTCTTGGTGCTTGGGGGGGGCAACAGTGGGAGGGCTTCTAGTGTCCTGGTCCCACTGCTGGACCTCCTGATGGCACCTGGTATTTTTGGCCACTGTGTGACTGAGTGTTGGACTGGATGGGCTTCTCTTGTGTTCTTATGTTCATCCCCCACCGGGGGGGGGGGCTGGCAACCCCATTTCCAGTCCAAGAGTGCCATTCTAAACAATTACACCCTTCTAATCCCACTGATTCCAATAGACTTAGAAGGGAGCACAAAGTTAGTTTAAGTAAACAAAAAGTTTTTTCTTTAAAAATCAGACAATTTTTCTTACTTCTTTGCACAAAGTTAGTTTAAGTAAACAAAAAAGTTTTTTTCTTTAAAAATCAGGCAATTTTCCTTACTTCTTTGTTTGTTTGTTTGAGAATTCTTATGCTGCCTCTCTGGGGAATCTTTGCCTAACTTGCACACTAGCTCAACAGTTAGTTTCTGTTCGAAGCTGCCAACACACAGGGGTCTAGGTTGAGGTATCTTTAAAAAACAATCCAGGAGTCTATCGAATGCGCCAAGAGTTTTTAAACCTTAGTGTATTAATAATTTAGGGTGCAACTTAAGCCACAGTATGGGCTGCCCATGCTGGTTAACAGCTATGCACACTGCAGTGCGCTTGATAAAATATTTAGCTGGCTGAGGTCTGGTTGGAAGGGGGACGTTAAGGCCTTGAGGGAATTCCCTCTTGTGTGAATGCGGAAGCATGGATCACAATATCTCCTCCATCTCCCCCCACCCCCAGTAAGTACAAGCTGGAACATGATAAAACTGGTAGTTGCTGTCGCCCTAGTCCAAAATTCATTTTTCTCCCCTCGGATGATAGCAGGGTCTAAACATAGCTCTGTGGCACACCAAATGTGTCTTAACTGCTGTGGTCACATACACTGAATAATCCACTTTCAATCCAGTTTCAGTGCACTTTCCAACTGTGTGAACTGGCAAAATCCAGTTGGAAAGTGCACTGAAAGTGGATTGAGAGTGGATTATTTAGTGTGTGTGACTGCAGCCAATAGTGGGAGACGCATTAGAGCCCGCCCTGGCCTGGCCTGGCCTCGTCGGATCTGGGAAGCTAAACAGGGTCAACCCTGGTTAGTATCTCAGTGCGAGACCACCAAGGAATTTCAGGGTCATGCTGCAGAGGCAGGCAATGGTCAACCACCTCTGAACATCTCCTGCTTTGAAAACCCTACAGGGTCCCCATAAGTCAGCTCTGACTGGACTAGAGATGTGAAGGCCCGGAAAAAAACCAGAAAAATTCGGAAAAAAACCGTTTTTTCCCCTGAAGCTTTTTTGTTTTTTTCCGAAAAATTGGAAAAATTGAAAAAAGAAAAGAAAAGAAAAGAAATTGATTATGGAATGTTTTATTTTAACATGATAAATAAAATATTTTAAGACAAGGTGTTCAAATATTTTCCAAATCATTTCTAAAATATATAATGGTATCAGATTGATCTAATTTCTGTGCACTGAGGACAAGCAAGTCCTAGGTTACAAACTGAACTCTCCAATGCAAGAACAAGATGCATTTCTTCCTTTAGGAGGTGCGATTGTCAGAAGAAAATAAAAAGGTTTCAGTTTTGTTTTTGCATGTGGGTGGGTATTCTGTTTGTAATAATTGGGTACACTATATTTTTAATATGCTAGTTGTGATAATTTCATGCCAAGTAAAAATGTCCATAGTCATTTTTTATGTTCCTAAAGTAACAGAATGACTTTCAATCTAGAAAAGACAAAAGAAATGCTAATGTAGCATTTTTTTCAATTTTTCCAAAAATTTCCGTTTTTTCCCGAAAAAAACCCGGGTTTTTTTCCAATCTTCAAAATTTCCGGAAATTTTACATCTCTAGACTGGACAGCATTTTCCACCACCATTATTACAGCTTGGGGCAGTTTTTACCCTATCCGTGGGGCTGAGCACCATACTTGAAGTGGCGTTGACAGCACAGTGGTTTCTTGCTACAGTTTTCCCATTGGTCAACCTACAAGTGCTTTTCGCTCTCCCTCAGAAGGGAAGTCATCGAATATACACACAGAGATAGCCCTTTGTAAGATCCACCATTTTGAAAATCATATACATAGCCTTACCTTTGGTGGTTTAAATGGATAATCAGAAGAAAACGTGATATCCAGGAAAAAGACACCACCTTCATATACGGAACCTGGGGGACCAAGGATCGTAGATCTCCATTCATAAATGTTATCCCCTTTAGGGCCGGCACTATTGAAATAAGAGAAAGGAGGGAAGAGAAAGAGTGAGTGGGGGTGCTTTGCAAACATTGTCAATCGTTACACTTTGATTTAACCCTCTTGAATTGTGCCTGTTGCTGATATAAGAGTCGGCTTTTTGTATGCGCTTCCTATGAATGAAGAAACGGCACATCAACTGAGTGTCGATGTCAGATCTTTCAACACAAGGCCCATCTTTGTCATTTGTAATATTTAGCTGTGAGGCCTTTTGTCTTGGGCCCTTCCCAGTGTATGGGACATTAATAAGGAAGAATTATTTTCTTCCAGCACAGGGGCTACAAAGAGTTAGGCATACTTCATCTGTCTCTCAGTCATATATTTTACTCTTGGTTCCTTTTCAGAAGCTCGGGGCCATCCACATACATGAGTTTATTTCAGCAGACGAGAGACCTGTCCAGGGTTACCCGGTGAAGCTTCAAGGCAGAGTTGGGATTTGAATCGGGGTCTCCCCAGGCCTAGTCCCACATTCTATCCTCTAAAAAGGTAAAGGTTCCCTTGCTCGAAAGCCAGTCGAATCCGACTCTAGGGTTACGGTGCTCATCTCGGTTTCAGCCGAAGAGCCAGCGCTGTCCGAAGATGTTTCCGTGGTCATGTGGCCGGCATGACTAAACACCAAGGCGCACGGAACCCTGTTCCCTTCCCACCGAAGTGGTACCTATTTATCTATTTGCAATTTCTTGCTTTCGAACTGCTAGGTTGGCAGGAGCTGGAACTAGAGATGGGAGCTCACTCCGTCATGCGGCACAATCAGGTCTCGAACTGCTGAACTACCGACCTCCCACAGCCTGCAGTTCAGCGTCTTAACCACTTGAGCCACCGCAGCTCTACACACTAGCAGAACGAAGATGTGGAAGAACGGCTGCCATTCTGAAGCTACCGTTCTGCAGAATTATCTAATCTGGTGATGGCCCCCAGGAAATATGCCTTGACGAAGATCTGTAGGCCATTCTGGAGCCCTACTGCCAGTATCACGCAGTTGGTGGAATATGTACACTTGAAGCTGCCTTATACTGAAGCGTCTATCAAGATCAGAGTCATTTCTACTCTGGCTCTCCAGGGTCTCAGGTTGGAGTCTTTCACATCATCTAGTACCTAATCCTTTGCGCTGGAGATGCCAGAGACTGTACCTGGGACTTTTTGTATGCAAAGCATTACTGATGAACCACAGTCCACTTCCATAGCCATGGTCTCAGAATCCTATAGCTAAGGTCCCACAGATCACTGAATATTTGCTCTATCACTGTGCCATAGCCAGTGTTCCCTCTAAGCTAAGTCAGTGTGAGCTAGCTCACAGTTTTCTAGCCTCCGGCTCACACATTTTTGTCTTAGCTCAGGAAGGAGGGCTCCAGAGCAAGCTAATTTATGCAGTAGCCAAACTGCTCGCTCAGAACTATAATGCCAGTAAAGCTCACAAAGTAGCAATTTTGCTCCACACCTTAAAGGGAACACTGGCCATAGCTGCATTTTGTAACTGGGCAGGAAAATCTAGTTGCAAATGACTGCTATATGGCACAGTATCCAGTGATGTGTGGGTGCAGCTTTGGTAATTATCGTATTTCTCGGCCATTCAAAGTACCCGCAGATGCTAATCTGAAGGGTGAATTACCAGAAAGCAGAAGCCATGATATGAAAGGTTACGGTAAACATGCCACACCATAGCACCTTGGACACACAAAGGCCAATGTTGACAGAAAAACGACTTATTTGTACCCTTGTCTGTAGGAGTATTGAGAAAAGGATCTACTGTTAGATTACTATTCAAAGAATTTCTATATCTGTGTATCTGAGGGAATAATGTCTTTTTTTCATCTCTCTTATTTTTATGCTCTGGTGCAGAAACAAATTTTTGACAAGAATCATCTCACCTCCAAGTAACCATGTTATGATAAGGCCCTTTTAACGAGTGTTTATCACAAGATTTTATACAGAGCCCTCAAGAAAGCCTCATGAAATCCCTTGTTTACACATATTCTTATTTGTTGTGTTTTTTTTAAAGCTGTTTCACAGCTATGGAATTCAAATGTGTCTGTTCCAAGAGGGATTGAGGTAAGCTCCAGTAAACAGTCGCGCTGACAGTCATGTGGAAACAGTAAAATATGGACTGCCAAGAAACATCATTGCTTTTCACACCTTGAGGAGGCGGGGGGACAAGATCCTCTATAATCTAGGCTAGGAAGCAGGGAACAAATGAGACAAAAAACTCACAAAGGGGACTTCACACATCCTTCTGCATACATCTACCGGACGGCTGTTGTGAGGTTTGTGGCTCGGTCCCCCTGGCTACCAGCAGGGGGTAGGGAGGTAGGGTTGCCAGCACCAGGTTGGAAAACGCCTGGAGATTTGGGGATGGAGCCTGGGGAGGACAGGGACCTCAGGGGGGTACAATGCCACAGGGTTCCTCCCCGCCAAAGCAGCCATTTACTCCAGGGGAACTGGTCTCTGTAATCTGGAGATGAGCTGTAGTTCTTCTGGGAGATCCCCAGGTCCCACCTGGAGGCTGGCATCCCTAGTGGTAGACCATGGGATTTGCAAGAAGAAGGTCCCTGGTTTGACCCCTGCAATTTCCAGTTAAAAGGCAATGCCAGAGAGACCTGGGTTCAAATTGGTGCCCACCAGAAAACGTATTGGCTGACCTGAACCACTCATTCTCATTCAGTCTAACAAACCTAACCGCATGGCGGTGTTGTGAAGATAAAATGGAAGCAAGGAGAACCATGTTCCCGGAGCTCCTTGAAGGCAAAGTAGGATAAAAATATGCTTAATAAACGTAGCAGACCTTGGGGAAGACCTTTTTTCTCTGTCTGAGGCTGCTGTCAGGCAGGGTATACAGTACTGACCTAGATAGATCCATCAGTTCAGATCAGTAGACAGCCCTACTGGATAAGACCAGTTTTCTATCTGGTCCAGCATCCTGTTTCACACAGTAGCCAAAAGAGTTGCTTTGGAGGGCCAACAAACAGGGTGCCTCCTACCACTGGTATTCCAAGGCTTGCTGTCTCTATATAGGGAGGTCAGTAGACACGGACAGACCTCTCCTCCTTGAGTCTAACTCCCTTTTAAAGCCATCTATACTATGCCCACTGGCAGTGAATGCCACAGTTTAATTACTCCTCTGTGGATCTGTAATAATATTAAGACTCTACACTGCAACTACATGTGCTGGAGAAGGCTCCTGCGCATTCCTTGGACAGCAAAGCTGACAAGAAAGCAAGTATCGGAGTGCATAAAACCAGACACGCCATTGGAAGAAAAAAATTACAAGACTGCGACTGACTTGTTTTGGCCACACCATGCGGAAGAACTTACTAGAAAAACCTATTATGAGAAGAAGAAGAAGAAGAAGAAGAAGAAGAAGAAGAAGAAGAAGAAGAAGAAGAGGAAGAGGAGGAGGAGGAGGAGGAGGAGGAGGAGGAGGAGGAGGAGGAGATTGGATTTATACCCTGCCCTTCACTCGGAGTCTCAGAGCGGTTTACAAACTCCTTTCCCTTCCCCTCCCCACAACAGACACCCTGTGAGGTTGGTGGGGCTGAGAGAGCTCTGAGAGAACTGTCCTTGAGAGAACAGCTCTGACAGAACTTTGGCTTGTCCAAGGTCATCCAGCAGGTGCAAGTGGAGGAGTGGGGAAACAAACCCAGTTCTCCCAGATTAGAGTCCGTGCACTTAACCACTACACCAACCTGCTTAGATTGGTTAGTGGCAAAAGGATGGATACCCGGCCACCAAAGAGCATGGTGGCTAGACAACATAAAAGTTGACACCAGCCAGAGCATGGAGCAACTAAAAGAAACAGTACAAGGCTGGCTGGAAAACATGGAGTGAGCTGGCCCACAGAATCGCCAAGAGTCGAATATGACTGAATGGCTAACAACAACATTGCAACACAATTGGTAATATTTTTTTTAAAATAAACAGTGGTTTTAAAAATCTTTGTTTAATTTACAAATGTCAGGAGAGCCAAGATCTGTGCACTTTTGTAAGAAGAGACAATTGGGCTTGCAAGTGATTCCTGAAGATCTGCAAAGGCAGCATAGCAAGTTATTTTGCCCATATTTGCTGAAGGATCAAAAACAGCCAAGGAAATTAAAATGATGACAAAAATATTTAAAGCCCACATTGAGGCCATCAGGTGTTCCAATTAACTCCTGACACCCATTAAGCATATATCGTTTAATTAGCACTAGACCTGGAAATCAAATTTCTCTGGAACAATTCAATTTTGGCACAGGTTTCCTTAATGGCTATTTTATAGCTTAATGCAGAGGTTAGCGCTCCTATATCATCTGTCGGCTACCTTTCTTTCAAACACCTCTAATAGCTAGATGCAATTCAATCAGTTTAATGAAACAGCTGAATTGACTTAGCAACATATTTCAGCCAAATTAATCAGTCACAATTAAGGTTACAGCCTCTAGCTGTGTGCCAAACTACCTGGTAATCACTCAAAGAGTCAGAACAAGGGCATCTATCAATTAAACAGTCAGGCATCTAAGAGGAATAACTCCCAGGTTACTATTTACAATCATCCAGTACATTACTATTAGTGCCACTTAAAATTACAAGGGCTGCTCAGACAGGGGAGACTCTGCTCTTAAAATTTCTTACATTCTGACCCTGCAGAAGTTATGGAGGGCAGAAGCTTGACACAACTGCACTGACAGCACTCTTCCTAGCTTGTACGGGGGAGGTATCCATGTGGAACTGAGGTGTTGGAAGGAGTCCTATGATACGACAGCCTCTGCTGCTGTACTGGGAATTAAGAAACAGAGGTCCAAGGGCATGTGTGGACAGCAAAGCAAGCAATCCTCTAATAAGAACCACTGCCATGGTAGACAGACATCCCTAGAAAGACGGGATGGCCACCATGACTCAGCTGGATCCATGCCTTGCTGGGTTTTGTTGTATTGTTTGGCGATCACAGTCAGCCATATTTGTTGGAGGTCTGGCTAATTCGTGGTAAGGACAGGTGGCTGAGAGTAAAAGGGGGGGAGGTAATGTATGTTTTGATGTGTAAGTCTGACAAACTTTACATTACCTACAACAAAGGCACCTGCGATGGACTGTGCTTTGGAAGCTCGTAAGTGCTGTATAAACATGTGATGGACTGTGGAGAGTTCATGCCTCACAGAGCCGGAGAGCCTTTGAGTGACAGGCTGCTCCAACTGATTTCACTGGTTAGCATCTGTTGAGAAAGAAAGAGCTGGGAACTGATGGCTGAAGAGAATTCAGTTTAGCACTGACTGAAAACCGGGAAGGTTGACAAGGAGGAGTGGGAGGATCGCTGAAGACCCCCATTTGGGCCAGAAAAAAGGACAGATCTTTCAGTTTAGAGAAGTAATTCCCTGCCCAGTTGAAAAGGGAGATGGCTCTAAAGAATGGAGTAATCTCTGATTTGTTTCAAGAGAAGTAATTTGGGTACTTGTTAGTATATCCCTGCCCTCTGAAAGTCAGTTAAACTCAAGAACTTACTGGAGAGTCTAGTAGACCCAGAAACCAAAGCCTCGCAACTCAAAGATTCAAAGACTTTGTGAAAAAGCTAAAACTCTTACTGAAAACATAGGTTCAGGTGCGTAGCTTGAAGGAGTGTGCTTGCACATGAAAGCATACCTTGAATAAAACTTTGTTGGTCTTAAAGATGCCACTAGACTCAAACTTTGTTTTGCTGAAAACATATTTACTGGAGTTTGTGAATCTACTAAGTCACCACAGACATTTTACCCCAGAATCCACCCGACCTTTTCCCTTCTACATTGAATAACATATTGTGTTTATTTTTGAATTTTCAAAACCCTCTCGTGTGCTATTTTCAGAAGTATAAGTTTAAGAAGGGGATATTGTCTCTTCCCTCAAGTTCCTGGCCAAAGCCAGCATCAAACTATAATAACATGACAGAGCGGGATGGCCGTAAACCTCCAAATAAAGATGTGAAGGCCTGGAAAAAACCTGGAAAAAACCCATTTTTTTTTCCTGAAGCCTTTTGTTTTTTTCTGAAAAATTGGAAAAATTGAAAAAAGAAAAGAAAAAAATTGATTATGGAACGTTTTATTTTAACATGATGAATAAAATATTTTAAGACAAGGTGTTCAAATATTTTCCAAATCA
>NW_015172004.1:2366901-2367829 GCF_001447785.1 Gekko japonicus | reverse complement strand
ATAATTGTTTGGATACACTATATTTTTAATATGCTAGTTGTGATAATTTCATGCCAAGTAAAAATGTCCATAGTCACATTTTATGTTCCTAAAGTAACAGAATGACTTTAGATCTAGAAAAGACAAAAGAAATGCTAATGTAGCATTTTTTCAATTTTTCCGAAAATTTCCGTTTCCCCCCGAAAAAACCTGAGTTTTTTCCCGAGCTTCAAAATTTCCGGAAATTTTACATCTCTACCTCCAAATAAGAAGAAAATAGATAAAGGGGCTGCTCAGTCGGAAAGGGAAAGAAGTGAAAATGGAGGGAAAATCCAGAATGTAATTTATTTATTTATTTATTTATTTAACTTATATCCTGCCCTCCCTGCCAGGACAGGCTCAGGGTAGTTTACACAGAATGTATAGAACAACTAAAACAAAAAAACTGAATAAAATCACACAATATAATTAAAAACACAACATAAAGTGCTAGTGCGGTTCGTAAATGAGGGTAAGCATTAGACGCATCCAACATAGGCATACAGTCCGCTAACATCATAGTCTGGGTTGTATCTGGCTGTTAATAAGTGAGGGAAGAGGCCTCGATCGCCATAGCACCTAATTCAATAAGTTCATTTTGGGTATCACCCAACTGGGACATGAGCAAAGATTGTAAGATCAACCCATTCCAGATAGGTTAACTTAAATGGCCTATTAAATGTTTGCCAGCTGTATATCATCTTTAAATAATTGGACTTAAAACTCAAGTACATTTCATTATCACATAATAGCCAGATTATGATAACAAAAAGGGGAGAAAGAAAGCGCAGTTCAGCCTGTGACCTGACACAAAGTTCAAGGCTTTACTACCAATTACTATTATGAGAGTCCATCTGGGCCCACAGATATGTGACAATTCAAGGAGATGCGGGTATGCTTAAGCAGGAAT
>NW_015172004.1:2319316-2366841 GCF_001447785.1 Gekko japonicus | reverse complement strand
GAATGGGTTGTGGACTGAACTCTGCCTTGGAGGGCTCCTTCAGGTACGACCCTTGATAAAGCCTGACAGCTCTATTTTCCTTGTGAGATGGAACGATCACACATACACACATCATTACCACTGTCGGAAGGTGCCAATGTAATATTGGTTCCCTCTTAAACATGATGAAGGGCCTGGACCACATACTGCGTGCTCCCTGCGCATAGCCCATTCGCAATCTCTTAACTGCTCTCAGCATTACATGTGCACTTATGCTGGAGAGCGCCTGTCTGGAAAAAGTAACATATGCATCATCACACAGGAATAATCTCCCCCCGCATTTCACACATAGCAAAAAATTTACACAGTCGAAAAGAGTTTTCAGTGCTACACAGGTAGATACAAGACACATTGGCGGCAGCTGCCAAATCAGCCCGTGGGAAAATAAAATAGGAAAATCACGATATTTAGGGAACTGGCTACATATTCTAATTTGGTTGTGTGTTTTTTTAATTACACCTTTCGTCTATGAAATCCAGGGTGGCAGATGTACTCCCCCCTCCCACTTTCCCCCTCACAACAACCGGCTGAGAACCAGTGACTGGCTTGAAATCACTCAAGTGATGGAGTAGGAATTTGATACCTGGCCTTCCCAGCTCCCAGTCCAGAAAGCTTTTGATCCAGGCCCAAAAGGCTCATTAAAAGTCAAACAGAATAAAAGAAAATGGGCGTTGTGCAACTTGGTAACTTGCCGAAAGACTGAAAGCAAAAAGGCATGCAGAGATGTCAGCTATTTTAAGTCAACCGACAGCTCAACCCACACTCAAGGAACATGTTTCGCTGTGTACCGGTGGTTCGCAGACACTCCAATTTCAGTGTAGTCTCCAAAACCTTCAGCACGGAACACAAACGTTTGCTTCTCTCTTGGGAAACCTTACATGAACACATGAAGCGGCCTTATACTGAATCAGATGGTCCATCAAAGTCACTAT
Organism: Gekko japonicus; assembly: GCF_001447785.1. Classification (NCBI taxonomy): domain Eukaryota; kingdom Metazoa; phylum Chordata; class Lepidosauria; order Squamata; family Gekkonidae; genus Gekko; species Gekko japonicus. The sequence continues at coordinate 2,365,870 of NW_015172004.1, read as the reverse complement.
CGCCTACCCAGACTGGCAGCAGTTCTCTAGGGTCCCAGGCAGAGAAAGTTCTTTCAGATCACCTACTTCCCAGTCCCTTGTCAACTGGAGATGCCAGGGATTGAAACTAGAGTCAATTCTGCATTACACTGTGGTCGCCCTGGGTGTAGAACGCTGTTGCCCCGGGGCAGGGCTATCTTTGGGCAGGAACACACAGGAACGGAGTTCCGGCTGGCTCCCAAGTTGACCACGCCCATCAGGAACTCATTAGCATAATAGGCCACACCCAATAGCAGAAACTCATTAGGATTGGCTACATTAGGGGTGTGGCCTAACATGCAAAGGAGTTCCTGCTACAAAAAAAGCCCTGGGTTTTGACAACAAACAAGGTAAACAGAATAAGAAGCAAAAGGTGGGTGTGGCTGGATGACTACTTCTGGTAACATGGGAATGCAGCCTAATATGCTAATGAGCTATGCTCTCATGGGTGTGGCTGGATATGCTAATGAGTTTCTGTTGCTGGGTGTGGCCTATTATGCTAATGAGTTCCTGTTGGGCTTTTTGTACAAAAAAAGGCCTGCCCCGGGGCATATGGGTCCTGTTTTGCTGTGGGCTTTCCCTCAATCTGGAGTGGCCCCGGTACAGATTTAAGTGTAGAATTTTTAACTCGGTTTTGATCCTCCCCACCACTTTCCCATCATATCTAGGACATTAAATCTGGGTTTACGGTTCACAGTGCAGAATTTATAACACAGGGCAGGCAAGCAAATTGGAGTGGGACAAAAATACTGCTGAAAACAAGAGATAAACAGAGATAACAGCAAGGTAAATGGCCGCAAGTCGAACACAGAGAAAACCCGGGGTGAGGTCCAAGTACGGAAAGGGCCTAGGCCCTTCTGCATACAAAGCAGATGCTCTACGACTGAACCACAGCCCCTCCTTCTCAAAAAATGACAGTGAAAGGGGTGGTAATTACTTTGAGCATGTTTCTTGCTGGAAAACACCCCCTCCCCAGCAACAGAAGAGGGTGTGCCCAATTCATGAGCTCTAGGGTGAAGATTTTATGGAGTCGGCCACAAGGAAAGATGGAGCTTGTTGCAGGGATGGCCACAAGCTGATGTTATCTCTCTACCTTTGCCTAACCACAGATTAAACTGAGTGTTTAAGCATGTATTCCTGGAGCATAAATTCTTGGAGGAAACTGTGTCCCTTAAGCCAGCAAAGCTCTTAAACAATGGAAAGGATGTGATATTTTCAGCTGTGTCATCATCTACAGCAGGCTACTTAAGATGAAGTAGCCTTGATATCAGGGAAATCACACGGCTGAGGGCATGTGCATGTACATGGCAAGAGGTAAAGAGAACACACGTTTCCTTGATATTCCAGTTTTGAGCAAATGACAAAACTATCCCACTTCGTTTGTCAGCAGTTCACCTGAATATTGGTGAGCGACAGCAAACACACAGACTCACTCCCTGACTCCATTCTCACCAAGGAAGTCAACAGTGTAGCATGGAGTCCACATACACCACTGCAGAGATCAGAACTGCTGAAACAAGATACACTAGAGCTCCTCAGCCACAGTCACCCAAACATATCATAACGGCTCTTCTCGGTCCTGGAGCTGGCCTGGTGGAATTCTCTACCGGGTGACATCCGCGTCCTGCGGGACCTAGCTCAGTTCTGCAGGGCGTGTAAGACAGAGATGTTCCACCCGGCCTACGGCTGAGGACAGCAACGGCCTTTACCATGCCCGGCCTACGATCCGCCCTCTGCGGGGAGAAAAGTACAGCATACACCATCGGTCATCTGCCTGATCTATTGTTTCACCTGTCATTAATTATTATTGATCTTATATTTAAATTCTGTATGTTTTAACGATGTTGTACACCGGCCTGAGCCCTTTGGGGGAGGGCGGTTTATAAATTTAGTAAATAAATAAATAATCACACTTCCCCCATCATACCCTTTTTTGTCTGTCCATATTTTCTTCTCTCCCTTTCGTCAAGAAGCTCAGCAGCTGTGTAAATGGTTCTTCTCTCCTTGTTTTCTCTGAACAATTATCCTAGGAGATTGTTTAGGCTGAGAGAGAATGACTGGCCCCTGATCACCCTCGGCAAAAGGGAGATTTGAACTTCCATCTCCCTGTTCCTAGTCCAGGGCTGTTATGTCTTAATGTAAAAAAGACATGAGTGAGCTTATGCACAGTTCTATATTAAAAGAGCATTGCAAGGGTTGACCCAATGGGCCAATCAGAGAAGCCTTTGCCTTCGGCGGGAACCACTCTCATTGGTTCCAAGCCCCCTGTTCCTATTAGTTGTTATCTGTTTGCTGGGTGTGGTTTTGCCTGTTCAAATTGTATATAAGTCAGGTTTGTTCTATGAAGTTTGTCTTGTGTGTTATGAGCTGAATAAAATGAAATCACTTGTTCATGAAGCTGCCTCGATCTCAGTTCATAATAGGGCACATCGGTTCCCAACTTCAAGGTGGGGCCTGGAGTTCTCCTAGAATTACAACTGATCTTCAGAGATCAGTTGCCCTGGAGGAAATGGCAGCTCTGGAAGGCAAACTCTGTAGAAACAGAAGTCCTGGAGTGACATCAGATCCTTGCTGAGTAGGGTTGTTGGAGGTGGTGGCTGGAGTTCTCCTGGGATTACAAGTGATCTTCAGGTGACAGAAATCAGTTCACTGGGAGAAAACAGCCGCTTTGTAAGATGGACTGTATGGCATTATACCCTACTGAGGTCCCCCCCTTCCCCAAACGCTGCCCTCCTCGGGCTCCACCCCCTGAAATCTCCAGGTATTTCCCAACCTGGAGCTGCCAACCCTACTGCTCAGCTTTCCGTCTTCCCCAAACTCTTTCCGATGCTCTCAGATTTCCAGGAATTCCCCAACTGGACATAGCAACCCTACAAGACAGCAGTAGTTCCCAAACTGTGTTCCAAAGAAAACTAGGGTTACTATGAAACTTATCTGTGGTTCTCTAAGAGAAACATTACTAATGGCAGACAAGCGTTTGGGATCCAAAATAAGATCGAAAGAATTCCCCCACCTCATCCTTCTCATTGTTGCTCCTGGGGGAGCAGAGGACCCTTAGAAACCACAGGGGGGGGGTCTACAGTGGGAAGAAACTGGTGAAAATCACCTCCCTTTCCATTGGTGGAAGTGCCTCAAGCCAGCAGGAGAAAGTGACCTTTTGTATCCCATCTGTGGTGCCCCAAAGAAAACATGTCAGGGATTGCCTGTATTCTTTACAATGAACAGTTGCTGAGAGGTGCTGAGAATATTCTAGGCTGCCGTCAATTCAGGTAGGGTGGCAAGCTAGGCCCAACACGGGCCAGCATGATGTGAAGGCATACTAGGGTTGCTGGCTCCGGGTTCAGAAATATCTGGAGGTTTCGGGGGTGGAGTCTGAGGAGGATGGGGTTTGGGGAGGGGAGGTTCTTCAATGGGGTCTTTACACAGAGAGTGGTTCAAATGTGGAATTTGATACCAGAGGATGTAGTGATGGCCACAGGAATAAACAGCTTTAAAAGGGGATTAGATAGATTCATGGAGGATAAGTCTATCAGTGGCTACTAGCCATGGTGCCTGAGGGGAACCTCCACATTCAGAGGCACTGAGCCTCTGAATCCCAATGCCAGGAGGCAACATCAGGGAAAAGCCTCGGCCTCTATGCCCTACTGTTGGCCCTCCATAGGAACTGCCTGGCCTCTGTGTGAGACAGGATGTGGGACTAGTAGCGGTGGCGCAAGCGGTAAGTGAAGCCTGCATTACATCTGGCCGAGCAGCTTTGGCTGTTCGAGCCCCACCGCGGCCTATGTCCTAGCTCCCACCCACCCAGAGGCTCAAAAGCCCATTAAAGGGCAAATAGACAAATTGGGTACCTGCTCTTAGAGCAGGGGGGCACCCGTCCCTTGTGGTGTAGCGGCGGCGGCGTGAGCAAGCGAGCGGCGGCAGAGGAGAAGCATGGCGGCAGCTGGCGAGCGAGAGGAGGCTGGGCCGACAGACACAGAGGCGGGGCGACGCGACAGGCCGGAGCCTGATGGACAGAGGCCGACAGCGAGCATGCGCGGACGTGCGCTCGGCCCAGACTCGAAGGTGTCGCAACAGCCAGGAAGTCGTAAATCAAGACCAGCGCCAGGAGGACGTCGCCCGCAGACAACAGGAAAACAACTCGCTACAAAGGGTGCCTGGTAGGTTAGTCACCCCACCCTGTATGTGGCCCTAGGTCAGGACTTGTACTGATTAAATATGTGAACCACTCAGAGCCCTCAGGGGGTGAGCGGTATTCAAATGGAAGGATAAATAAATAAACAAAATAAATAGATGGAGCATTGGTCTGATCCAGCAGGGCTCTTCTTATGTTCTTATGTCTAAAGCCATAGAGTTCACCATTCAAAGCAGGTGAACTGATCTCTGTCACCTGGAGATCTGCTGTAATCTGATCTCTCCAGCCACCACCTGTAGGTTGGTAACTCTGGGACACACCACAAAACAAACCCCCCAAGCCCTCTGTAACTGGTAGGGGTTCTCGGCTAGATGAATTTATGTGGGAAAAGTTCCTTGAGGGGGATTATGTTTGCCACAGAGGATTATGTTGCCTTTCCAGGAAAAAAAACAACACTCCAACATGGTGATGGCTTAATAGAAATCTGCAGCCCTTGGTTTACAGGCCCAACAGCGAGTTGGCGGCTAAGTAATAGGATACAATTTGTAAGCATCCAAAAAAAGTGTATTTGGGTGCCAGATCTAATAATGGCTTTTCAAAACGTGCTGTTTGCTTAACAAGCTATATTTCAAATTCCAGTATTTCAAATTCCCCACTCAATGCCTGTTCCTTTAAAAATAACATTTACAAGTTCTTTATACAGCTGGTGCTGTCTATTTAAGCAGCAGCTCAAACATCACTGGAACATGAACAATTATTTAGTATTTCTAAATCATTCATAAAAGAAGCTGGCATATGGAGGGTTGTTCGCTGCGCCGCAGTGACTGCATACGCCATTAAGCTCAAAAGCCCAGAAATTGCTGCTGGAAGGGGGGGAGATTCTGATTTTTTGATCTTTTTTGTCTTATGTTCATACAGCGTCTTTCTTTAAAATGAAGTGGCACAAGACTTACACAAAGCACAACACACTGGAGGAAAAAAACAACCTGAACATCTTCCTTTACTTTTAGGGAAATTAAGCAACACAAAACCCTGCAGTCAGCTTTTGTTGCCGCTGTTTAATTGTACAACTGACAACTCTGTAATCTCTTGATACTCTCGATATCACCAGTAAAGTGACCCAACCAGTATAATTGGGCTGGATTTTTACACTTTTTAAACACATCCCTACAATTTTTACTCATTCCCTCCAGTGCCAGAAGCATCGCTCTTAACAGTATAGCCTTTTGAGGAGTAAATCTAGTTGCAAAGTTGAATCTGCTACATGCACCCGTCGGACTCTTGGACACAAGGTGTTGGGGTGATTTCAAATTTCTCATCCCAGCTGATCTGACCCCTAGCTCGGCTCCCATTTTCGATCAATATCCCTCTTGTAAAAAAAATGGATGTGAACTTCTTTATTTCACGCAACCTGCAGTTTCCTCGCACTAAGTCTTGCCATAAAATATATACATTTTAAAATATTTGTGCAGCAACAAATCAGCATCATACCATAAACCTGGTGTATACCCCCCCCACACTCCCTTCTAAGTCCACTGATGAAAATGAGCTTAGAATGGTGCAAAACTCTGTTTAGGATTGCATTGCAAATGATGCATATTTCATGCATGCAATATACATTTTTGTATACAAACCACAGAACATGCCTACACAAAACAAAAAGCTAGATCAGGGATCAATCAATCAATCTAATTTATTGCGGTAGGAGCCAGTAAAACAGTACAATTCTGATATAAAAGGGATTAAAACAGTAATAACATGGGAATTAGATCAGGGATCACCAATGCGGTGCCCGTGGGCACCGTGGTGCTTGTCGATACCATTCCCGATGCTTGCCAAGTGTTTCTTAGAAAGTGGGTGGAGCCAGGTGGGGCTTTTACCCAGCAGAGCTTCTGATTGGTCACTGGAGATCTGATTGGCTGTGCATATTTTCTAAAATGTTGCTTTGGCGGCAGCTGCCAGCACAGGACAAAAATCTTCACTATGTGACTGAAAGGAAGTTGTGGCAGCCATTTTAGGGTTGCCAGACCTCCAGTTCCAGCGGGGCTTCCCCAATTTGGGGGGCTCCTTCCCGCCAACAGCCAGCTGATCAGCGGGGGAAGCCCCGCCCCCAAGAGCAGCCACCTGGCCACCCCTACTGCACGATTTAAAGGGCCCTCTGGCTGGCCCTTTAAATCTTGCAGGAGGGGGGGGGGGAGGGAGGGAGGAAGAGCTGCGCACGCCTGCTCTCCAAGCCACGAATTTGCGATTTGGAGTGCAGGTCTGAATGGGACCCTTTAAATGCTGTTGGGAAGAGACGGGGGCCGTGCACCTGCACTCCAAGCCACAAATTTGCAGCATGGTGTGCAGACACGCAAGGCCCCCCACCTCTTGCCAAAAGCATTTAAAGGGATCCTTTAAATGCTTTTGGGAAGAAGTGAAGGGCGCTAGTCCCCAACTTGATGACATCACTTCTGTGTGATGTCATCACGTTGAGGATGTCCCCTTCCACTCCAGTAACGCCCCCCCCCAAGTCCCCCGCTGGGGACTTGGAAGGACCTGGCAACCCTAAACCATTTTGTGGTTGGCTCTACTAGCCATGTCAGCCATTTTTGGGCAGTCATTTTGTGGCTGTGCCCACCACACTGTGTTAGAATTCCAAAGGTGCTGACAGGCTCCAAAAGATTAGGGACCACTGAGCTAGATGCAACAGTGACTTTCTGCAAGTGTAAGGGAAGGTGTGATTTTTATGGACTTAGTCCCATTGCAGACCTCCACACCACCCTCTTGGAATTCCTGCAGGTCCCTGTCCCCCAGAGCAAAAATTTGGGAGGGGACAGTATTTTAGTGCAAGTGTAAGGGAAGGTGTGATTTTTATCGATTTAGTCCCATTGCAGACCTCCATGCCACCCTCATGGAATTCCTGCAGGTCCCTGTCCCCCAAGAGCAAAAATTTGGAAGGGGACAGTATTTTAGGCTGTCACTGAAGAAAAGGGGTAGGGAAGTGGTGCTCTGCTGACATGAATCTATTCTGTGAGCAGAAATTTCCAGCCGGTCCAAGCCAAACAAATCTACAAAACCAATGAGACAACTGAAAACACAGTCATACTGACAAAAATACAATCATATTAAAAAAAGAAGACGCCAAAACAGAGAGAATTTGCTCTTCCATTCAAGTTGTCATCGAAGAATAGTAGTTTAGTCATTTAGCCGTGCCAAGTGCTACAAAAAGGGAACAGAATTGGTCTTAAAATACGAATAAAGTTAAGAGATCAGTTTGCGCTCTATTTTGGATGTGGTTACCTCAGGTGGTTTTATTTAAGTGCACATTAGGAACAGTGGATGTACCAAATGAATACATATGTGATGGACAATTATACTTGTCAAGATACTGGGTTGGATCCAACCAGTGAAAAAGGTTGACGGGATTTCTCTTTGACAGCCGTATTCATTGCCTTACTTGGTGGTGGAAAGTGCCATCAAGTCAAAACCCTGCAGAATTTTCAAAGCAAGAGACGTTCAGAGGTAGTTTGCCATAGCCTGCCTCTCCATGGTGTACCCTGGGCTTCCAAGGTGGTGTTCCCATCCAAATACTAACAAGGGCTGACCCAGCTTAGCTTCCAAGATCTGATGAGACCACGCTACCATGGGCCAACCAGGTCAGTGATTTACTAACTTACTTCGTTTATAGTCTGTCTTTCTCACTGAGACTCACAGTGGGTAAAAAGGCTATGTTGGAAATCATGGGACCTGCACAGACAAAAGCTATTGCGGAAGAGGGCTGTAATGAGCAGGGGAACTGGCTAAAATTGAGTGGGGAAAATTGGCAGGATTCTACCTGCTGTGTTTGGCTTCAGCCCTCTGCTGGGTCTACATCCAGGGAGAAATCTGCATTTGCACTTCTGCACTGGGTGAAACAGACCTTAATTTCAAACTGCCCAAGTGCAGCTAAGCAGACCAGTCCATGCAAGCCAAAAAGAGTAGAGTACAGGTTCACACTGATGTGGTGTCGCACTGGTGCAACAAAATACCTCGCATCCTTAAGACCAGTTCGACTGCAACATGAATCAAGCTTGGGCAGAAAGAGCGTGAAGAAGGGATCAGGGACTGGGGGCCCTCGGCAGAACCAGGGGTCCCCAACCCAACCTATGGGCACCTTTGGCATTTTGAACCTTGGAAAGCAGGGTGGTGGGCACAACCACAAAACAGCCTGTGTGGGAGGTGGGCCACAAAAAGGCCACTATGGGAGGCAGAGGAAGCTACACCCCCCCAGAAGAAGCCTGAGTTCACGGGACAAGAGGAGTAAATACGGTGGGAAACAGGAGTCAGAGAGAGAATGAAACTAACACTGTAGTGGCAGCTGTTGTTGAAATGTAAGAAGAAGAAGAAGAAGAAGAAGAAGAAGAAGAAGAAGAAGAAGAGGAGGAGGAGGAGGAGGAGGAGGAGGAGTCCTTTCTCTTCCCCTCCCCTCCACAGACACCCTGTGAGGTAGGTGCGGCTCAGAGAGCTCTGAGAGAAACTGCTCTTTTTCAAGAACAGCTCTTGCAGGACTATGGCTCGCCCAAGGTCATCCAGCAGGTGCAAGTGGAGGAGTGGGGAATCAAACCCGGTTCTCCCAGATTAGAGTCCATGCACTTAACCACTGCACCAAACCAAATCTGCACAGCCAACCAAATCTCCAATAGGCAAGCAGAAGCCCTACTGGGCAGGATACCACCTGGTCCCACCCACTTTTTAAAAACTCTTGGTGGGTAAGAATTGCTCATGATAATGCTAACAGCAGCTAAATGTCTTATAGCTATATGCTGGAAAGAGAAAACTGTCCCTAGTATACAGCACCGGCACAACAAAACTGAGAGAATATTGTATTCTTAAAGTTTCTGATAGTATTATGAACTCAGAAAGTAGATTGTATCACACTGGAATGTCTGAAAAATGGTCTCGTATTCTAGATAAGATATGGACAGAATTTGCAGATTGTTCTTTACTATAATTTGTTTCTTTCAGTACTGTTGTGATGATGTAGTCACAAAATTAAAAAAACCCAGGAGCCCCATTGCCAGATGTTCACAGCACACACAGAGCACAGATCAAAAATGGTAGACCACAGTCCGCGATCACCTAGAAGAGCAATACATGAGCATCAACACCGATTTCACCCCTCAAGACGCCCACACGTTCATGAGGTGCAACAGAAAGACGTCAGAGCACTTAACAGAGGACCCAAACAGCTAACACTGGTGCATCAGAAGACTGTCTAGAGACTGGATGCTTACAGCACCATCCTAAGCAGGGCTATGCCCTTCTAAGTCAATGGGCTTAGAAGCGTGTAACTCAGGCCCGTAGCCACAGTCGGGCATCTTGGGGTCCGCCCCCCCACTTACTGCCAAGGCCCCCCTGTTGTACATATTAGATTCCATGTCAACAATGAAGTCAAATGAGGAGGAAGATCTAGGTTTTATTTCAATTAACAGAAAAACAATTGGACCAAATAGTCCATCCAGAATTGACTACTTTCTTCTTATTCTTCTTCATCGTCTTCTTGAACCTATTCTGAACAAATTCAGGAAATGCATGATATTTTATACATGGACTGACATCATCAAGAAAACAATATTCAAACAGCATAATTGGTTACAAAAGACAGTGGTAATTTGAGTAATAATCCTCTGATTGGCCAGATATAAAGAAACATATATCTACGTCAAACTAAGTGTTTACTTAACCTAACCTAAATGATAATGGGCAAGGATTCTTCATAGGAGACTAAAATCTTATCTGACCCAGACATTGAAAGGTTTGCCCTAAGAACTACAGAATAATGAATTTTGTACCTATTATGTTGTCTGCTAACAATATCAGGCCTACAAGAGGAAAGCCTTCTATATAACAGCCCTTTCTAACATCTTAATAAAATATTACTTAAAGAATAAATCTATAAAAACCAGAGAAATATGAACAATCAAGAAGGAAAAAACCTATATATAAAAATCTTTATATTCCCATTCATACTACACCCTGACTTCCCATCCAGCCCAGACCCCCCCCCAAACTTCCAATTTTGAATTTGTGGCGCTCCCTTGGGGGGGGGGTCTGTGCGGGGTGCCCCCTGACTTATTTAAAGGCCCCCCGAATTTAAAAAAATCCTGGCTACAGGCCTGGTGTAACCCTTCTTAGGATGGCATTGTAAATCACTTGCACTGGTGGGAGCTAGAGATGTAAAATTTCCGGAAATTTTGAAGCTCAGAAAAAAACCCTTTTTTTCCAGAAAATTGGAAATTTTTGGAAAATTTGAACAAAAATGCTACATTAGCATTTCTTTTGTCTTTTCTAGATTGAAAGTCATTCTGTTACTTTAGGAACATAAAATATGACTATGGGCATTTTTACTTGGCATGAAATTATCACAACTAGCATATTAAAAATATAGTGTATCCAAACAATTATTACAAACAGAATGCCCACCCACATGCAAAAATAAAACTGAAACTTTTTTATTTTCTTCTGACAATTCCACCTCCTAAAGCAAGAAAGGCATCTTGTTCTTGCATTGGAGAGTTCAGTTTGTAACCTAGGACTTGCTTGTCCTCAGTCCACAGAAATTAGATCAATCTGATACCATATATATATATTTTAGAAATGATTTGGAAAATATTTGAACACCTTGTCTTAAAATATTTTATTCATCATGTTAAAATAAAACATTCCATAATCATTTTTTTTTCTTTTCTTTTTTCAATTTTTCGGAAAAAAACAAAAAAGGCTTTTTTCCCCGAATTTTTCCGTTTTTTTTCCGGGCCTTCACATCTCTAGTGGGAGCACTAGCTACCTGGCACATGTGGGACTGGGCTGTGGAAGGATCATGGTGGCCCCACGTTTTAGAGGGAAAACCCAAAATGTTGCTAGATTGGGTGATATCTGAGGAAGTGTGCAGTCACACGAAAGCTTATACCCAGAATTATATACTTTGTTGGTCTTAAAGGTGCTACTGGACTCAAACTTTGTTCTCAGCGCCGCTAGTTGATCTTTAGAAAACGTATAAACAGTGAACTACCATACTCACATCTTTAGATACGCAAACACATGCTTCTGGTAACTAGGGTGCTGATCTATGAGGGTCGCCAATCTCCCGGCATTCCAAGGGATATCCAGGCAACAGAGATCAGTCCCCCTGGAGAAAATGGCTATTTTGGAGAGAGGACTCTATGGCACTATAATCGAATGGGGCCCCTCCAAACAGTGCCTTCCCAAGGCTCCACCCCCAAATCCCCAAGAGTTTCCCAATCTGGAGCTGGCACCCCTAGAAATGTGAAGGCCCAGAAAAAAACTGGAAAAATTCGGGAAAAAACCCAGGTTTTTTCCGTTTTTTTCCTGAAGCCTTTTTGTTTTTTCCCGAAAAATTGGAAAAAATGAAAAAAGAAAAAAAAGAAAAAAAATTGATTATGGAACGTTTTATTTTAACATGATGAATAAAATATTTTAAGACAAGGTGTTCAAATATTTTCCAAATAATTTCTTATATATATATATGGTATCAGATTGAATATCCTAAAGTAACAGAATGACTTTCAATCTAGAAAAGACAAAAGAAATGCTAAATCACCTGGGTTGCTCTGCAACTGTGCCGAAGAACGCAAAGGTCTCCTGAGGCCCAGAGCCTCTCGAGGCATGAATGAGCCCTCACCAGCATTCCCTGCCTCTCATAAGTAACACAAAGCAGTGTGGTAGAGATTAATTCATACTGGAAGATGAACTGGGAGTAAGCAGTCCTCTAAAGCCCCACTGTGTTCCACTGACGTCTTTGGATGCGCTGACTTAGCTGCAGTCTTTTTCTTACGTTTCAGCTTGCACTAGGGTTGCTATCTCTCCCGTTGGGGGCCCCAATCCGCCGCTGGCCAGCGGGGAAAGCCCCCTCCAAAAAGCCCCCTCCCACGGCACTGGCACGATGACATCACCCAGAAGTGATGTCATCATGTTGCCAACATTGTAAGGGTGACACTCTAGGCTTTGGACAAAATCTGTGGTTTTGAGGGATTCTGTGATGACGTCACTTCCAGGTGATGACGTCACTTCCAGGTGATGATGGCACTTCCGGGTGACGTCATCACGGTACATGCACCAGAAGATACCCCGGCTGTGCCCAGGACACCCCCCCCCCCAACAATAACCAGGTAGGTCCTGGCAACACTAGCTTGCACAAAAACGCCATCACAACTGGGAATCCAACATACACACACACCCCGCCGCCCACTTCCCCATGGGCAGAGCTGGGCTTACTCTAGATTCACCCCATCACTTGTTCTGGGGAAAGGAAAAAGGTTAAATACCCTCAAATATCGTACGAATTCCTGGTCCACACAGCTTCTGGGCCCATGAGCACTGCATCACTGTTGACTCCTCTGCCTTGCTTTTAAATAGTAACAAAATGTCTGCTTACTTATAAATTTTGACTATATTGGGAAAAAAGAAAATAGAAGCTATCGCAATCATAAAATGTGATTGTTCTTCAAGGATCCCCCCCCCGACTGCACAGTTCATTACTTAAAAATACAGCCAAGTCTCGTTCTCATAGTTTACAACCGTTGGCAATGAACTTGCTACCAAACGGCCTCTTCTGTAATAAGGAGCGGAAAATCTTTTACAAATCTTTTCCTGTCCAGGAAAACACACCCGGCCTTTTCTGAAGAAAAAATGCCCAAATGCTGACAGTTGCAATTTACACTAATAACACTTATACACTAATAACAGGGAACCCCTATTTCAGAGGCAATTCACAGATTAAGAAAATAACAGCGGCACAAAGGATGAGACATTTTGCTCACAGAAATTATTTATTTTCCAGGCCATTCGCTAAATCTTATTTAGCAGGGACAGCTGAGTCGAGCGAATGCAGGGAGACCTACCCGTTCACCATCACAGAGATGTAGTTACAAAAACAAACAACAACAGGCCACACCTCCTGACTGCTCAATCCATGGAAAGCAAGGCACTTATGCGGGCCAGAGGCTCCCCAACTGGAGGGTGGAGAAATATGCAAATAAAGGGGTACGGTGGTCTTCCAGGCATCTCGGCACTTGGGGCTGCACGCACCGTTTCCGACGCCGCACTGGGAATCTGTTAGGCCTGCCGCTTGCCAAACAGAAGAAAGGCAAAAGCAGTCTGTAGCCACCACAAGGGGGCAGCAAGTCTCCTAAAGGAAAAATGCACCACCAAGAGGCCACCAACTCATTATGACCCCATGAAGTTCCACCTCATGAGGTTTTCAAGGCAAGAGATAAACAGAGGCTGTTTGCTATTGCCTTCCCCTGCATAGCATCCCCAGACTTCCTTGGTGGTCTCCCATCCAGGTACCAATCCTGCTTAGCTTCTGAGCTCTGATGAGATTGGGTTAGTCTGGGGCAAGCCACCCCCCAAAGCTCCTATGAGGATCAAGGGGCGCCAGATGGGCTACTATTGTGCTAGTACGAATTCTCTTCTTGTAGTTCCTTCCCTTGACCAGAGGCAGGTGCTGGTATGAAAGCCAAATCCTTGACTGACATCTTCCCCCCTACCAAGGGGTATGGCATGTTCCAGGCTCGATTACTGGTACCATGATGGACATCTTCATATCTCAAGGCAGTGTCTTGAAGAGCTTCTTACTATGATACAGAGAGCACTAAATGGATGAGTTGTGCTATCAGATAGAGAGGATAAGAGAACTGAACCCAATACGGCCTTCCTTTTTTGGGTTAAGGGGCAATGCACTAGGGTTCAACTTGAGACCGAAAGTGCTTACTACTGGATCAGGACCTGTGTACCCCAAAATATGGTTTGGGAATCAGTACTGGTAGGGCCTAATCATTCAGAATTCTAGGCACGAATAGCTCTTGTAGAGCAATTAAAACACCCCTAAAAAAATGACCATTACAGAACAGAACAGTATTAGGTTGCTTCACAATAACTGACGGCTGGAAGCCCAAGGACACGATCCTTAAATCATGTTACTCCCGCATAGGCCATTTCATTCCTCCAGGACTCCTCTAAAGCAACTGATTCAAGGAGCCTCAGTGAATTAAGCTTGCTGGACTGGATATCCTTGATTCTACGTAAACTAGTCATCTCAAATGCTAACCCACCTGTCACACGACCCTGGCGACTCCCCCTCGCTGCCACTGGATTCCTCCAGCCCCCGCTGCTCTGCCACCTTGGTGACCTGCCTGTCCAAGCAGCAGGGGCCTCAGACACCTGAATGGGGAGGGAGGTTCCGTCACTGTCCCTGCCACTACGTTCACTCTGGATGTATGGCATTGCCCCTCTCTCCGCTCTGCAATGCTGTCTCCTCCCATCCAGGTCATCATCACCGGCCTCTTATAGCCGCATCCTTTTATTCTCTCCTCCCGCCTCCCCATGTTCCCTCTGCTCTCCCCGTCCTCCTCCCTTCCCCAGCCCCGCCCCCCTACATAATTGAGGACGCCGGCTCCTGGGAGGGGCCGTGTTCTCTCTCATTCCTTCCTGCATCGGGCAGCTCCGGATGGGGCATGGCGCCCGGGTGTGCTGGTGTGCTCTCGTGCCGGGCCTCTGGCCGGATGCGGCCATCTGACCACGTTTGGGCGATCTCCTGGTATCCCTGCTGTTGGCGCTAATTGGGGCCGACGGGAGGGCTGCTGCCGCTCCCTCCCCAGCGGCCTTCCTCTGACTCCGGGGACGGGGGGGGGGCTGCTGGGGAAGGGGGGGGGGGGGGGGAGGCAGCGGTGGTCCCGTCATCGGGACACCACCTCAAAGAGATTCCATCCACAAAGCCTAGTCTCATTAACCAAAGTAAGGGACCGGAGCAAATTTCTTGGCAGCACGTCATTTTAAAGTTTTTTGGTCTGGCATGTTAAAAAGTTATGCATCTTTGCTGCCACTGTAATTCAAGACGGTGCATGACTGCTAGCACTACAAACTTGTTTGCCACTGGGCAGTGTACACATTTCAGAACAACTGTGATTTCCCCAAGTTTTGGATAAGGAAAGCAATCAATTATGGAAGTCCTTAGGAACGAAGGCAAGAGGCACACATAACTATGGGATGGAAGAAGGAATCGCAGGCACTGATTGAGAGACTTTTGGGGCACTTAGGATGAAAATGGCCTGAATCGAAAGAGCTTTTGGCTTTTACTTGGTTTTCTTTAAGCAGCGTCCTGTCCCCCCCATCCCCAGATATCATAAACTGTTGACACAACTACGGTGCACAACCTGATTAAACAGAAGATAAAGGTTAATTTAGGAACTAACATACTTGATAGGAAACTGGAGAGACAGAGATAGGTTCCTATATACATCTCAAGCTGAGGGGTGGAAACTAGTTAGACGGTAAAAATTACTGGTTTTACTGACCAAGTATTCCCCCCCAAACTGGTCAAATACTGACAAAAAACTGGTTAAAAAAACTGTGCATCACGTGCACCAAAGGCTCTTCTTTCTGGAACACTCCAGAGAACTTTGTAAATAAGCCTGCACTCGTGCAGCAGAACATCACCTCTGCTTTTATTGTCTCATGTTTTAAGAGGTTAATTATGTTTCTATACTTTGTGGGAGATTTCACCAAATCACTTGTACTCTTAGGAAAAAGTCCTTAAAGTACTTCGTAACTGCTGGCCACTGTTCGTACAAACTTGCGGCAGCACTCTCTAGTGACAATAACCACTAGAAGAAACACGTTACAAGAAGTGATGATTTGGGATACAGAGATCTCTTTGAATTCTTGTGAAATCCTCCCATCGTGATGACCACCCATCTAAAAAAAACACCCCATGCAGAAGGAAAACTAAATCTGATGCATCGTCTCCTACTTCTGCCATGCCTATCGGAACCGCACCACAGACTATATGGATGTTACGAGTGCCCATATCTCCCATAGGCTGTCTCTCTGTCAAAATAAGTTAATCATTCATGAGTTTACTGACAGCCTTGTTGACATTTGGCCCATTATTACTTAGCATTAGCAGTTCTGACCAAGGAAGCTGTGCCAAATCCAAAGCTTCAATCAGTTTACTGTAAATATCTTTATCTGTTGCTGAACCCAGAAGAAAAATCTGGAGGGGCCTGGCCACAATCGTGTTTTTGATTCGTGACCAGTATCTAGCAGCTACCTGCGATTCTTTGTAAGGCGCTGCATCGGTGGTTTCATCATAGCCCAAGGCGTAATATGCACCATTAAAGTTCCTCAGTGACTGTTTTCTAAAGCATGGGGCCAACGCATCTGTTGTTAGATACCCTGCCTTTGTCCTTGAGAGGGAAAAATGCTGGGGGCACTGCATTTGGAAACATAAACTGGGAAATCTCCCCAATACGTTCACAAGATGAGTCAAAGGCGAAATCAGCTGAAATTGTTCTCGTTACCCAGATGAACTGGAACGAATCGGTCTTCTCACTGGGAAGTCATCATGTTTCCCCCAAAATGCGGTAACGAGTAGCAATCTGGAGACCGACAAGGAATGACCCCAGAGAGAAGGTGCTGTCCTCACTATCCTAATTGTCTTCTTGCTGCCCCCTGCAGGGTCTTCTTTTCTTCTTCTTTGTACACCACACTGCCCTTTTCAACATAAACTACTCCCGAATCTCCCTCAGTTCTAATCCTACTAGGTATCTTATGCTGTCTGATGGCACTCTCCTATATCTTGTAATATGTCTTGAGTTTCAATGGCAGACTACAGATAAATAAAAAAAGTTTATTAGGCAGCATGGGAGGGTGTAGGTATCTTATGCTGTCTGATGGCACTCTTTTATATCTTGTAATATGTCTTGAGTGTCAATGAAAAAGGCAGACTACAGATAAATCAAAAAGTTTATTAGGCAGCATGGGAGGGCACCGTTTGAAAAACACAAAGCCCGCAAAATAATAGAACAAAGTTAAGAGTCCAGGTGGCACCTTTAAGACCAACAAAGTTTTATTCAAGGTGTGAGCTTTCGTGGGCACGCACAGTTCGTCAGACGACCAAATGGAATTAACAGATCATTGTTGTAATATGTAGGGGTGGCTTGTTAAATTTGCATGCAAAAATAGTAAAGATGTTTATTAACAGATCGAAAGAACTACAAGCTCTTTTGATCTAATACACATCTTTACTGTTTTGCATGCTAATTTAACAACGACTATGATCTGTACTTCCATTTCATTGTCTGACGAAGTGTGCGTGCCCACGAAAGCTCACACCTTGAATGAAACTTTGTTGGTCTTAAAGGTGCCACCGGACTCTTTCTTCTTTTGCTTCAGACCAACACGGCTGCCCACCTTGACCCACAAAATAATGTTATCTTTTCCCCGGGTCCTCCTTTTCTCTGTCCTCTGTCTCCCCAGCAATCATTGCTAAGTAATTGGGGGGTGCAGGCGGTTTCCTGTTAAATCTCTGCCCTTGCAACTGTCTCCATCGCTCCTGTACAGGGCACAAGAGAAATAGTTCCGAGAACGATGCAAGAAATGACTGGGAGCTGATTACTGAACGCTCTCCTCTACCCAGGCATATTGCCGAAATCCTTCTCACTTGGCGGAAATTCCTTGAACAGTGGCAAAATCTTCTGTAACCACACAAGCTATAAGCGTGCCATTAAAAAAAAATACATAGAGATGACAAAGGCACAGATGCCTCGCTAGGAAAGCCAGATGTTATAATTCACGGTACAAATCGCAGTCACAGAGATTTCTGGATGCATCCCCCCCCCTCCCCCTCAGTAGAAAGAGAATCTTGTGTCAGCATAATGCAAATCCATCTTAACTGTTGCTGTAGAAGTTCTTTTAGATTCAGTTCTCTATTTCTCTTCCATCTCTTAAGTTCAAACGGTGGAAGGGGGGGGGGTAAAACCTAGCAAATAATATGGAGGATATTTTTTTTAGAAAAATGCATCTGCTAGGCCTCCCCCATCTCTTATTCTTAAGAAAAGCTCTCTAAGTAGCAGAAGCTAGAGTACAAAGGGTCGCCTTAACCAGGGGAGTCAACGGCGTACTCTGCAGTTTGTTCCAATCACGGGGAAAGATGCACAAACGCTTTGGCAAAACTCATCACCATGAAGCTTAATCATAATCCTGGGAAGCCAACATGGACTCTACGCCTGCTAACACAAACCTGCTTTAATGGGAAGCCGAATCACAAGGGGAACAATCCAGCCAGATGTTCGGCATTCTCAAGGCAAGTCCCACCGATTTCCACCAGGAGAGCTTTTACAGTGCAAACCCGAACAGTTACACCCTGCTCAAGCCCACCAAAGGCTTAGAAGGGTGTAAGTCTACTTAGAAGTGTGCCTCTTCAACTTCACATTCCCAACTGAGATAAAGAGAGGAAAACAATGCTCAACCCCAACTGTTCTTTACAATACTCGCTGTTGAAATATATTTGGCTAAGCATTTATCTAAATCAGGGGTCCCCAACCTTTTTGAGCCTGCAGGGCACCTTTGGAATTCTCATAAAGGGTGGTGGGCGTGGCCGCAAAATGGAGGCTGCATCAGCTTACCTTCAGTGATGCAGTGAAGTTCCTTGTGCTGTGGTGGCAGCTGCTGCCAAAGCAATGCTTTTAGAAATCTACAAAGCCAATCAAATCTCCAATGGCCAATCAGAAGCCTTGCTGGGCAAAAGCCCCCACCTGGCTCCTCCCACTTAAAAACAAAACACCTTGCCAGGCACCAGAAAAGGTGTTGACAGTCGCTATGGTGCCCACGGGCACCAGGTTAGCCCCCCCCTGGCTCCTCCCACATAAAAACAAAACACCTTGCCAGGCACCAGAAAAAGTGTTGACAGTCACTATGGTGCCCACGGGCACCAGGTTGGGGACCCTTGATCTAAACCTTTAAGGGCTTTTGAATTCAGCTACATGGTCAAGAACCAGTGCTGATTAAAAGTCTGATACATTTGACCTTTAATATGCTTGCCCTTTAATACAACCGCTAGTTCCTTCCTCTTTACCAGTCCTTTTACCTCTTTATTCACCCGGTTCACAAATCACATCCATTACACCATGAATCTAGTGCTATTTCTGTCTTGTTACTGGGTGACTCAAGCATTTCTCATTAACTTGTAACCCACCCTCTTCATCTCCCAAAACAGCCGTCTCTGTGTGTGTGTGTATGTGTGTGTCAGTTGCTAGTGCCTTCCTCCCGCTTACAAAACTTGCCAGAAGCGTCTGGCTAGCCACTACGGGAAACAGGAAAGCATTCTTTCCAACACCCCTCCCACTTTCTTTTTTTTTTTTAATAAATATTCCTGCTCATGTCTGACGAAGGGAGTTTTGACTCTCGAAAGCTTGTTGGTCTCAAAGGTGCTACTGGACTTGAATCTAACCGCACACGTGAAACTGCCTTATACCGAATCAGACTCTTAGTCCATCAAAGTACGCACTGTCTATTTAGACTGCCAGCGGCTCCCAGGGTCTCAAGCAAAGGTCTTTCCTTTCCTTGAGAGCCAGTTTGGTGTAGTGGTTAAGTGAGCGGACTCTAATCTGGGAGAACCGGGTTTGATTCCCCACTCCTCCACTTGCACCTGGCTGGATGACCTTGGACAAGCCATAGTTCTGTCAGAGCTGTCCTTGAAAAAGAGCAGTTTCTGTCAGAGCTCTCTCAACCCCACCTACCTCACAGGGTGCCTGTTGTGGGGAGGGGAAGGGAAAGGAGAGTGTAAGCCGCTCTGAGACTCCCTTGGGTAGTGAAGGGTGGGGTATGAATCCAATCTCTTCTTCTTCTTCTTTCCCATCACCTGCAGCCTGGTCCTATGAATGGAAATGCCGGGGATTGGCCCTGAGACTTTCTGCATGCCAAGCAGATGCTCTACCACTGAGCCACAGC
Source organism: Gekko japonicus (assembly GCF_001447785.1). Lineage (NCBI taxonomy): Eukaryota > Metazoa > Chordata > Lepidosauria > Squamata > Gekkonidae > Gekko > Gekko japonicus. The sequence goes on along the minus strand of NW_015172004.1, from coordinate 2,345,949 downwards.
CCCTTCCCAACCGCACTACATAAGAGTTTTGATTTGATCTAGCGAAACGCGTTTCCTTAAAGATCCAAAATTCTACGGCTACCTGAGACACGATTTCACTAGTTATTAGTATGACACGATCCAGACTAAGGCTGCGGTCACACGAACTAAATAATCCACTTTCAGCGCACTTTCCAAATGGACTTTACTGTGTGAACTGGCAACATCCAGTTGGAACGTGGATTGAAAGTGGATTATTTCGTGTGTGTGAGATGGCAGCTTTTATGTTCCAATGGTGGAATAAGGGGTTTCCCCCCCCTTTTCCCCCCCCCCCCCCATGACCTCCAGGCAATGCTGAATCTGGGGGATAGACAGGGGACCTGGAGGAATTGTATGAGTGGGGTCAGCAGCAGGAAGGGTGAATCGGTGGAAATTGACAATTTAGTCTGGGTCCAACCCTAAGAGTAGTGTGGCTTAGATTCTAATAACAATAATAACAACTGTGAGCTGTCAAGTCATAGCTGACGCATGGTGCCCTGACCTGGATAGCCCGGATAAGCCCGATCTCGTCAGATCTTGGAAGCTAAACAGGGTTGACTCTGGTAAGTACTTGGATGGGAGACCTCCTTGAAATACCAACAGTCGGGAGGTAAGGGCCGGCTTTTACTCAGCCATTTCTCTGAACATCCTCCAGGCCCCCAGTAAAGGTCAGTCACCAGAGGTCACCACGACTTCCAGATGCACCCACACAAACAAACAAACACAAACCAGTTTGGTGTAGTGGTTAAGTGCGCGGACTCTAATCTGGGAGAACTGGGTTGGATTCCCCACTCCTCCACTTGCACCTGCTGGATGACCTTGGGCAAGCCATAGTTCTGTCAGAGCTGTTCTCTCAAGGACAGTTCTCCCAGAGCTCTCTCAGCCCCACCTACCTCACAGGGTGTCTGTTGTGGGGAGGGGGTATAAATCCAATCTCTTCTTTTTAATAAATAAATAAATAAATACAACTGACTCATGGCGACCCAGGTACCACAGGGTTTTCAAGGCAAGAGAGGAGCAGAGACGATTTTGTCATTGCCTTCCTCTGCATAGCAACCCCGGTCTTCTTTGGTGGTCTCCCATCCAAGTACTAACTGTGACTGACCCTGCTTAAGCTTCCAAACTCTGATGAGATCGGGCTAGTCAGGGCTATTCAGGCTTCTGGCTTAGATTCGAACCCCTTTTTTTGCTTGGAGAAAGGCAACCCAGCCCACGGACTGTGCCCCTCATGTTGTTCTCAGAGGCAGAATTTTGAGGGATATGGTTTGCTGCAAAGAGCGAAAGAGGTCAGGAAGTTCCCTCCCCTGAGCACTGCTGCGCTTGCGTAATTTAGGATCTCACTGTGCAATCCTGAACAGAGCTACAACCTTCTAGATCCACTGAACTTAGAAGTGTGCAATTCTGGTGAGGACTCCATTGCAAACCTTTGGGGTGGATAGAACCATTCTCCTGCTGAGGAGATTTCCTCCAAGTCAGAGGAAGGTTCCTTGCACTGGAGAAAGGTGAAAAGGCGGGGTATAAATATTTTAATGAAAAAGGAAACTTTGCTCAGTAGAGTGGTAGGGTGGGGTAAGCATCTACCCCTTCATCCTTAATAGTATTGTTTCGTGGGAATAAGATGCCAATGTTTCAGCTGCTTCGGTGAGTTCTGGCCGACAATCCGAGCAGACTGGATAAATGGACTGTGAGCGTAGGACACTGGAACCCGAGCTTTTGTCATTGCCTTCCTCTGCATAGCAACCCCGGTCTTCTTTGGTGGTCTCCCATCCAAGTACTGACTGTGACTGACCCTGCTTAAGCTTCCAAGCTCTGATGAGATCCGGCTAGTCATGCTATTCAGGCTTCTGGCTTCGATTCGAACCCCTTCTTTTGCTTGGGGAAAGGCAACCCAGCCCACGGATTGTGTCCCTCATGTTGTTCTCAGAGGCAGAATTTTGAGGGATATGGTTGGCTGCAAAGAGAGAAGGAGGTCAGGATTCAGAAGTTCCCTCCGCTGAGCACTGCTGCGCTTGTGTAATTTAGGATCTCACAGTGCAGTCCTGAACAGAGCTACAACCTTCTAGGTCCACTGAACTTAGACGTGTGCAATTCTGGTGAGGACTGCATTGTAAACCTTTGGGGTGGATAGAACCATTCTCCTGCTGAGGAGATTTCCTCCAAGTCAGAGGAAGGTTCCTTGCACTGGAGAAAGGCGAAAAGGTGGGGTATAAGTATTTTAATGAAAAAGGAAACTTTGCTCCATCAGTCCATCAGTGGCTATTAGCCACAAGGTATAGATAGGGGCTCTGGGGCAAGTGATGCTCTGTCTTCTTGGTGCTTGGGGGGGGGGGGGTCAACAGTGGGAGGGCTTCTAATGTCCTGGCCCCACTGGTGGACCTCCTGATGGCACCTGGTATTTCTGGCCACTGTGTGACACAGAGTGTTGGACGAGAAGGGCCTTTGGCCTGATCCAACACTGGCTTCTCTTATGTTCTTATGCTCAGTAGAGCGGTAGGGTGGGGTAGCATCTACCCCTTCATCCTTAATAGTATTGTTTCATTCGTTCACTGATGCAAGAGTTGACTTCGTGGGAATAAGATGCCAATGTTTCAGTTGCTTCGGTGAGTTCTGGCCGACAATCCGAGCAGACTGGATAAATGGACTGTGAGCGTAGGACACTGGAACCCGAGCTGGGTGATAACACCAGAACGCTTTAAAAGCAAGATGATATTAGAACTACCACCAAACCCAATCAATAACATACATTTAAAAGACCTTCACAGCCACTCCTTCCGAACATAACAAACTATAATTAAATCACTCCGAAGGCTCTCCCCCCCCCCCGAAAGTATTACTGCCCTTACAAAACTGCAACAAAGATTAAGCCCGCTTTAATTGGCCCAAGAGACAGCTCCAGGGGCTTGGTCAGCCACCAAGAAAAGCCCGTGAGCAAGCGGTAGTGGAGCAAACGTTTCCAGGGTTTGGGCCCGTCACTGCTATTGTTCAGGGCCCACAGCTGCCAGACAGACTCTTACTGGGAGAGGTGGCCATTCAAGGCTGTGGCCAGGGCCGATGTAACCATTGTGGACAGTGGGCATAGTGCCTACAGCTCACAATACTTTCAGGGGCCCATGACAATGTATTAAAATCAGGAAAACAATGAACTTTCAGGGTTGAAGACCCCCGCAAACCTAATACATACTTCAACTGCGTTGGTATAAAGACAAATACAATCCACCCTGGAATATATTTGTCTTTATACCAACACAGTTGTAAAATGTAATTTTTAATATTTTTATGGAGGAAGGGACCCATGAGGGCGAAAGTGCCTAGGGCTGATAAAAGTGCAGCCCGGGCTGTGTGTCCCAGGTCCTGAAAGACTTAAAGGTAAGGACCAGCACCGGAACCTGAAAGGCACCATGGGTCCCGGGTAGAGCATTTGCTTGGCATGCAGGAAGTCCCAGGTTCAGTCCCCAGTATCTCCAGCTGAAAGGCTCAGGAAACAGGCCTGAGAGCCGGGAGAGACGCTGCTAGTCTAAGTACTGGCCCTGATGAAACAGAAGTCCGATTCAGTATAAGGCAGCTGTTGGAGTCTGGGGTCCCTGGGGGTGAGCCTGGTAGGGTGGGGCCCTCCGGGGTTCTACTGTACTCCAACGGCTCTGAGTCTGGCCTCAGACAGACTAAGAGGGGGAAGGGGGGTTCAGCTGCACGCTGTTCCCTCTCTCCTGAGTCAGTCTGGTGTAGTGGTTAAGTGCGCAGGCTCTAATCTGGGAGAACCAGGTTTGTTTCCCCACTCCTCCACTTGCACCTGCTGGATGACCTTGGGCAAGTTCTGGCACAGCTGTTCTTGAAAAAGAGCAGTTTCTGTCAGAGCTCTCTCAGCCTCACCTACCTCACAGGGTGTCTGTTGTGGGGAGGGGAAGGGAAAGGAGTTTGTAAGCCGCTCTGAGACTCCTTTGGGTAGTGAAGGGCAGGGTATAAATACAATCTCTTCTTCTTCTTCTTCTGCACACACCCCTGTCCTGCTCCCATGCTCTTCCTCCCCAGCCTGCCCCTCATGCCCCGTTTAAAGCTCCCCCCCCTCTGGGCGGCACCCCCACCAGACTCACCAGTCCTCCCAGAGTGAGTGCTGGGCCTGCCTGGCATCCCCCTTGTCCTTTGGGACGTGCTCCTTCTCTCCTCACCCCTGTCACAATCACCCTTTGCTTTGGCATCAGTTTTGGGTGCGGCTTCCCCTCCTTCAACCTTGCTTTGTTGTCCAGCAGGTCTCCTGGAATCTCTGCCAGCACCTTCCTCCCTCCCCTGCTTCCGTACACTACGTTGGTCAGGCCGCACCTGGAGTACTGTGCGCAGTTCTGGAGGCCTCACGTCAAAAAGGATGTGGGCAGAATGGAGCGGCTGCAGAGGAGAGCGACAAGGATGATCGATGGCCTGGAGACCAAGCCCTGTGAGGAACGGCTGAGGGACTTGGGAATGTTCAGTCTGGAGAAGAGGAGGAGGTGGGGGGGCAGGATTGCTCTCTTGAAGTCTTTGAAGGGCTGTCACTCAGAGGAGGGCAGGGAGCTGTTCCTCTTGGCAGCAGAGGAGAGGACTCCAAAGAATGGGTTTAGATTAAGAGCGGGAAGGTACTGGCTGGATCTTATGAAAAACATTTTGACAGAGTTGTGCCACAGTGGAACCAGCTGCCTAGGGAGGTGATGAGCTCCCCCCTCCCTGGCAGTCTTTAAGCAGCGTCTGGACAAACACTCGTCATCAGGGATGCTCTAGGCTGATCCTGCACTGAGCAGGGGGTTGGACCAGATGGCCTGTATGGCCCCTTCCAACTCTGTGATTCTTTGACTCCCTGTCTTTCGGGGAGGCGGCCAGCTTCCCCAGCATCCCCGTCACTGCTGGCTCTTAGGAAGCTTGCCCAGCATCACTCATGGCGGTCTTTGGGTCGAGGAGTTCCTCTATGGCTGGCCTGCTCTACTGAAGACGTTCCCAGGGCTGCTCTTTATATAGCCTTGAGGTGGCAGTGTCCCTTGCCTTCAACCCTTTGGTGAGTATGGGGGCAGGGGTACCACCCCTGGACAACAGCTTCATGTGTTCAGTCAAGAAACAAATAGGGAACCAGTGCAACGACTATAAAATATGGGCAAGATATTCCCTACGGCTAGCTCCCTGATAACAAAACAGGATGTCGCCTTCCGCACCGACCGCAGCTGCCGAACCGCAGCTGCCGAATCATCATTCGCACATCACTAGCGACTGCTGACACTCCGGTAAATGGGACCTGTTCACAAACAACATTCGTTAGAGCGTTAGGTTGCAACCAACAGCCGTGAAAAATCAACGAGAGATTTCTCAGTAATGTCAACAGCCATCAACGAGAAACCTCCGGCTGGTTTTTAATAGGGCAAATTCATGAACCCAGTTTACCTTTCCATCATCAGTCACTATTGTTCCGCTGGAGAAATGCTCACATCTTCATCTATGAAGAACTGTAACAATACTGCTGTATTTGCCTTTCTTTTTTTTTTTTAAAGTTTTCACTCATGTAAGTTACAGACTCAAATAATCACAGCTATGTAGTTTGGCGATGAGAAAACCAAGCAGAAAATCGCTGCTGCAAGCTACAATTCCACCCTAAGGTAACAACTGTCAATAACCAGAGCATATTGAGCAGGGATGCATTGGTCATTAAGGCCACTACCCCCATCTTACCACTGACCATTAAGGCCAAGTAATGGTAGGCTGATGGCCTGGGGGGGCCAACCCCCCTCTCCGGGGCCACTCCGACCACAGGGCAGCCGCACAAACTGGCAGACCCCACAAAGGGAGTGGGAGCGGCTGCCATGGCACACTGGTGGCCCCCACCCTGCACAAGGTGAATGGAGTGAGTGGAAACCAGTCCCTGCAGGAGGGTGCATGCAGGGTGGAAGCCACACTGAGGTTGCGCCTTCCCTCCATTCCCTTGGGGGAGCAGAGCTGGCCTCTCCCCCTCCTTCTCACCACTAGGGAGGTTGGACCAGGACCAGTGTTCCCTCTAAGCTGAGTTCGTGTGAGCTAGCTCACAGTGTTTTTAGCCTCTGGCTCACGTATTTTTGCCTTAGCTCAGGAAGGAGGGCTCCAGAGCAAACTAATTTATGCAGTAGCCAAATTGCTCGCTCACAACTTTAATGCCAGAAGCTCACCAAGTAGAATTTTTGCTCACAAGACTCCACAGCTTAGAGGAAGCATTGGCCAGGACCCTTTATGCTTCCCCATCCACCCTAGATGTTGAAGGATGCCAGTTTGAAAAGTTTCCATACCCAGAGATGTACCCGCATTGAGTGTGATCTGCTGCCTTTAAAGGGCTCTGGCAACAGGTCCCGAAGTTAATACTACTTCTACTTATAATAAGCTTTATTAGAACTGCTGCACTCACTACTTTTTTTTAATACATGGATAGTATTTGCATAGGGGAAACAGCATCTTCCTATTTGTACCCCACCTTTATTCCCAGGAGCTCCAACAGCGTGCCTGGCTCTTCCCGATAGCACACGGCAATCCCAATAGCACAGCTCAATACTGAAGGCACATTGGCTCAGATAAGGTGTTTCACACCTAGACTTTCTGGGCCAAAATTGGAAGGTGGCTTCTTTATTTTGAATTTTACTCTGCTGTTGTTTATTTTATATTTTGGCACAAGTTAATATTAGAAAACTTCTTTCTTATTGTTTATTTCTAGCTAAAGGTAAAGGTTTCCCTTGCTTGAAAGTCAGTCCAGTCGAGTCCGACTCTAGGGTTGCGGTGCTCATCTCCGTTTCAAAGCCGAAGAGCCAGCGCTGTCCGAAGACGTTTCCGTGGTCATGTGGCCGGCATGACTAAACACCAAGGCGCACGGAACGCTGTTACCTTCCCACCGAAGTGGTACCTATTTATCTACTTGCAATTTCTTGCTTTCGAACTGCTAGGTTGGCAGGAGCTGGAACCAGAGACGGGAGCTCACTCCGTCATGCGGCACTCGGGTCTCGAACTGTCGAACTACAAACCTTCTGGTCTGCAGCTCAGTGTCTTAACCTCTAGCTACACAATAGCAATATTTAACTCCTGTTCACCTTCATTTGACACAAGGCTAGATCCTAGGAAGCCTCACGTGAAATATTTCTCTTGTGTCTTTTGATTTCTTTTTTGAAGTAAGTGCCATAAATTTGGCTTTTTAAATAATATATATCATTATTATACATAGCATTTTAAATTGTTAATGAAATATTATTCTTTTCCTCCTTAACAGCACTCCTGTTTTGGTCCTTTATCTACTTGCGTATTGTCTTTTGACTGTAATAAGGGCCTATTCGTACCTTCTATCATTTGACCTCTGAGGGAGGCCCAATTGGGTCAAAACATGTTAGGTCACTATTGTTTTCTCTTGGACACATGTTACTTTTTGCTATATTATGAGGCTTGTGTTGGGCCCTGATATGCTTTTTAATGTCTTTGTAATAAATAGGAGCTGCGGTGGCTCAAGTGGTTAAGACGCTGAACTGCAGGCTGTGGAAGGTCAGTAGTTCAGCAGTTCGAGACCCGAGTGTGCCGCATGACAGAGTGAGCTCCCATCTCTAGTTCCAGCTCCTGCCAACCTAGCAGTTCGAAAGCAAGAAATTGCAAGTAGATAAAAAGGTACCACTTCGGTGGGAAGGCAACAGCGTTCCGTGCACCTTGGTGTTTAGTCATGCCGGCCACATGACCACGGAAACGTCTTCGGACAGCGCTGGCTCTTCGGCTTTGAAACGGAGATGAGCACCACAACCCTAGAGTCGGATTCGACTGGCTTTCGAGCAAGGGAACCTTTACCTTTAATAAATATACATATTTTTATGTACAACTAGTTCCTATTTTGTTTTAGATTTTGGCCCTGCTTTTCCTTTCTAACGTACTTTTCAGGTACTTGACTCTAACCATGACACCACACATGCAACCCAGATGCTACTGAAATGTGCACTTGCTATGAACGACATTCAGTCTGTGCATCGCAATGGGATACATCTGTTAGTCGTACGCCGTTTATACGGGTTGTATGTTATTCCCTATACAGAAGTGTTTTCTACTAGCCCACAATTCTCATGATAGGAGTTAATTTTGTTTCTGTCACCTTGGACTATTCATTCTGTTTTGCCTCTCGAAAGAAAATGACATATGGTTTGGAAAAATGGTCCAGGCGGAGGAGGCAGAAGACCTCCCCCCGCCAGCACTGGTCCTGACCAGTATCGGCCCCCAAAATGGCGGTGTGAGTCCTGGGTGAACATGGGGACGCCACCTCATCTAGTTTGGGCCCTCACCTTTGGCTAAACTCTAAAACATTCCAGACAGTTCTTATTTTTTGCATTTTTTAAAATGTGTGTGTGTGTGCGTGCCTGTGAGTCATGGCAACCTCTGGTGCCTGACCCCTACTCAGACAGGTACTTTTACACTGGTGGAACTGCACCTTTGGATCCAGCCCTCCAGAGGGGGCCTCAGATACAACATGGAGGGGTCAAAGTGAGAGGGGGAAATCAGCGAAAATCGCCCTCCCTCCCTCCCTCTGCCCCCTGAAGGGCTGTTATTCAGAGAGGTGGCTGAATAAAGCCTGCCCCCGGCTCCTGGCTCTGGTATTCCAAGGAAAGTCTCCCATCCAGGTACTTGCCAGAGGTGACCCTGCTTAGCTTGTGAGATCTGATGAGACCTGGCTTGCCTGGGCTATCCAGGTCAGGGCCGATGTTCCAGACGTTTTGAAACCTCAGGGACAAAAATGCAGGTCCCGCCTCTGCAGCCTAATTCTGTGAATGACTGAAGTATACGCCATTCTTCTATTTTAATAACATAAAAGGTACTGGCATGTATCGTACCACTCTGCTCAGCCATGTATGAAGCCTTACTCCCGCTGATGGAACTCTTAGGTGGTGGAAGTTCCGCTTCTGTCGGAAGAAGGCTTCTTAGGCTGGGGAAAGGCTTCAGACTTTTGTTGAGTGGCATGGCAGAATGCAAGCCAGTCTGTATAATTTAACTGACACATAACTGGGTAGCATTTTGCATATTTATTAATTTAAAACAACAGTTTCATCCAAACAATTTCAAATAGAATGAGTGTTAAGAGACAAAGCGGCAAGCTGTATCCTTAAAGTTTTTTAGCTTGTGCCAGTTAAGAAATACGGGGGTGGGGACACACCAGGAAATGTACATTAATAAATTTTCCTCTCCAGCATTATCCAAAGTTACATGAAAACTGCAATGGCTGCTTACTTACCATTGTGACAGGGAGATTTGTGTATACGCTACAAAACAACCGTCCCTCTTTTAAACTACTTCCAAAGCTCTGAATAAACAACAAAAGCTGGTGTCTGGTTACAGTCTAGCAGATCACTGTATTAAGGGCTATCAGTAAACAGTGCATAGTGAGTTAAAGTTCAGAACAACATCGATCTGCTTAGTAATGCATTCTCACCACGCACATTAAGTGTAATAAGAACGGTGGACAAAATTAGCCCTATAAAACCAACGTGTCATTTAAACAGTCGACCACGCATCATTCAAAATACAGCTACCGAGTTTCTCTCTACAGAGGGCTGGATCCAAAGGTTCAGTTCCACCAGCATAAAAGTACTTGCACCAGCATAACAGCCCTTCAGGGGGCAGAGGGAGGGAGGGCGATTTTAGTTGATTCCCCCCCTCTCGCTTTGACCCCTCCATGTTGTTCCTGAGGGCCCCTCTGGAGGTCTGGATCCAAAGGTGCAGATCCGCCAGCATAAAAATACGTACATCAGCATAACAGACCTTAAGGAGGCAGAGGGAGGGAAGGTGATTTTCACTGATCCCCCCCCCCCAGTTGTTCCTGAGGGCCCCTCAACCCCCAAGTAGAATCCCTCTAGTTAGATCTTTTGTTCCCGCATTCTTCATTGAGAGGATCAAACCCTCTTCTGGATCAGATAAGTATATTTGTCAACCTTTTGTATACTACCACCCAGTTAGTCAATGTTTATTATTTTCTATACTGATTGCTTTCCATTTCCATTGTACCTAAAGGATCTTGTGTGTTTGTGAGTGTGAAACAGTTTTTGTATGATTGTGAATTCCAATATTATTCAGTAAAGACAACATTTATTTATAAACATCCAGCTGTGTTGTCTCTTTTATGGGGAATAAGGAGTGTCTATTCTGAATTCCGCTCTCTGTATACACTGGTGCCCAAGAACCTGTTAAAACCCCTGTCGTACCAAGACAGATTTGGGCTAAAGGATTAATCTCCAAACGGAGATTTCTCCTAACAGACAAAGAAGAAGAGAAGAGATTGGATTTATACCCCACCCTTCACTCGGAGTCTCAGAACAGCTTACAATCTCCTTTCCCTTCCCCTCCCCACAACAGACAACCTGTGAGGTAGGTGGGGCTGAGAGAGCTCTGAGAGAACTGTCCTTGAGAGAACAGCTCTGACAGAACTATGGCTTGCCCAAGGTCATCCAGCAGGTGAAAATGGAGACGTGGGGAATCCAACCCAGTTCTCCCAGGTTAGAGTCTGTGTACTTAACCACTACCCCAAGCTGGCTCCAAACAGAGCAGTGGGCCACTGCAGATGGGGGGGGGAAGGACGCAGGAAAGCCCCACTCACTAATTCCCCTTTGCTGCCAATGCTTTTGAACCACTCTGAGAATCAGTTTCTGAATTATCAGTTCCTCCAAATTCTAAAATTTTTAAAAAAATCGTCATGGACTTTAGAGTGGTGATGATCTGCACAAACGGAAACGAGCTTCGCACGTTTTTCACATGTTAGCTAGTTTCAAGATGTGGTGTGCGTGTGTGTTTCTAAATATAGACCCAGCTTCTTTCATACGCTGAAGGATATGAAACAAGCAAGAAGATCTGAGATTTGCGCAGAAATTGTAGTGGCCTAATATTGCAGATTGTTAATATGACATCGGTGCAACATACAAAACAATGTGCGGGAGCCAGACACAGCTAAAACAATATTGTTAAAACCCTGACTTAAGAAAAGCTTTTCACTCCTCAGTTTCCTAAGGAACCTCTCCTGATTTAGAATTGTTCAACTGGAAAAAACCAGGGTAGGGTGAGGGTCTACTGGAGGGGGAAATCCTGATTCCTTTCCCTGATCTCTCCCTGCTCCCCGCCCCTGCAGGCAAAGAAATTCAAGATATGTGGGTGCGTTTCTGAACACATTTAAATGCCACCCAAATCTCCAGAAGACCTTTTATCCTCACAGAGGACTCATCCCCCCCCCTCCCATTTTTCCAACGGAAAACCAGGAAATTTTAGGGAGCGGTGAAAAGAAAAACTTACAAAATATTTGGGAAATTCATTAAAGAGCTCAGATCCAGTGATCTCCTTGCACGTGGAGGACTGGCGATCTTCCCCACTCCCCCCCCCCCACAGCAGTTTCTTCTCTAAAAGGTAAAGGTAAAGGTTCCCTTGCTCGAAAGCCAGTCGAGTCCGACTCTAGGGTTGCGGTGCTCATCTCCGTTTCAAAGCCGAAGAGCCAGCGCTGTCCGAAGACGTTTCCGTGGTCATGTGGCCGGCATGACTAAACACCGAGGCGCACGGAACGCTGTTACCTTCCCCGCGAAGCGGTACCTATTTATCTACTTGCAATTTCTTGCTTTCGAATTGCTAGGTTGGCAGGAGCTGGAACTAGAGACGGGAGCTCACTCCATCATGCGGCACCCGGGTCTCGAACTGCTGAACTACTGACCTTCCACAGCCTGCAGTTCAGCGTTTTAACCACTTGAGCCACCGCAGCTCCCTGTTGCCACTTTGGGGGTGGAGCGTGAGGAGATTTGGGGGCGCAGCCTGGGGAGGGGAGGCTATAATGCCCTAGACCCCCACCCCCCAAAGCTGTCATTTTCTCCACAGGATTGATCTCTGTCGTCTAGTGACCAGTTGTCATTCCAGGTCCCACTTGGGAGGCTGGTAACCCCACTTCTGACCCCAGGAAAATTGATTTCCAGGGTCACAGAACTCACACGTTTGTATCCTGCTGTAAGGAAGGGGAGGGGGGGCAAAACTTCTCTCTTTTCCAATCAGTGCTTGATCCAACTGAAGGTGCTCCTCACTCACAATATGTAGGATGGATGGTTTAATGTAAGACAACAGAAATGACGATTTCTGTGCCTACTGTAGACATATACAACACTGTCACCCTTTGGGGTGGCCTCAGACCAGGTTTGCCGTCCATCTCTCCAGGGTTGAGTCCCACCTGGCTCCTCCTCAGCCTGTCACTTAGTCCTTTTCACAACGTCCCCCAATACGTCTTGTGGAGCCTCTCCACTTCTGTGCCTTCCACCCTCCTGATGCTCTTTCCGCCCCCACACACACACCTGATAGGCCCAGCCACAGACTCTGCTACAGTCCGTTCCCGGGGTGCCTTCTCCTGGGTGGGGCCTGCTCCACTCCTGTGGCTTCCCCCGTCCTTCCAGTGGGGCTACCCTCTGCTCTTGCCCGATCCATGCCTGCCTCCTCTGCTCTTCCTTCCCCAGGTCCCCCTCCTCCTGGCCCTTGGGATGCTCTTCAGGGCTGCCACCTCCTGTGGCCTCTTGGGTGCGGGTCCCCCAGGCTCCTCTTCCTCCTGGGCCCTCGGAAGCACCTCTGAGGCCGTCCCCTTTCCTGCAGCTTCTCCAATGCCACACTGCCCCCCCCCCCCCCGTCTCTCTTGCTACAAACAGCCTGCTACCCTTCCCCATGGCGACAACTTTCCAGCTTGTCTGTCCTCCTGGCCCATCAATGGCCTTTGAAGGTCCCAGCAGTCTGGCCAGGCCCCGCCACTCTATCAGTGAAGACGTGCGGCTTCCAGGTCGGCCATTTTGGTTTCTAGCCAGATGGCAGGAGTGCCCCACCGCCACCTGGGCTCCGCAGGCCAGCTCAACCAGCGACAAACATATTCTCAAAGATAACGTTTATTGTTTAAATGTGACGTTTGTCCGCAAGTAATACGCTGCATCCTATATGATGATAATACACAACCAAAGCATTCAGCGTTTTCAGTGTTAAAAGGTTTAACTTGGTATCCAAATACACAGTAGCTCTACTGTGGTTATATAGAGACTGTTTCTGTCCACATAATGCACTTCCTTTTGCTTACCACAAATGCTGCTTTCTATTTTGAACTTTTGGGTTTTTCCTACATCTCAGATGGCAGGGGAAAATAATAATAAAACACACGTGCTAAAGTAGCAGAGGGTGCAGCAGTTTGCAGCTCACTCCCTAATTTTGGGCAGAGTCACAACTTTGCTTGTAGAAAAATAAGCCGTTTCAAATACTCCTAAAAAGCCAAATAGTACGATTTGATATGCTAAAAATAAGTTATGTATCTTATGTTACTAAACCAGGAACATAAGTTTAGGGCTGACAAGAATGATAGTATTGTGTATATATTTTGATTTTTCTCAAAATTGCTATTCTCTCCCCCAATCCAAAAATTTTGGGAAATTTTACATCATTGAGCCTGGCCAACAAACCACCTACACGTGATTCTAACTTCTCCATTCCCCCCAAAATCATACAAGCACATGCAAAGGGGTAAAAGGTTTCCAGGGGTATAAAGAATCAGCTGAATTATTTGCTGTTACGGTGTCCCAGTTGTGTAGTGATCTATGCCCACCACCGCCCAGGCTAGCCCAATCTAGTTTTCAGATCTTAGAAGGTAAACAGGACTGGCCCCTGGTCAGTATTTGGAATGGAGACCACCAAGGAATACCAGGATTGCTATACAGAGGAAGGCGATGGCAAACCACCTCTAAAAGTCTCTTGCCTTGAAAACCCCACAGGGTCGCCATAAGCCCAAAAGGCCCACTGATTTTTGTTTTTAAAGCACATCCTGCTAGCATAGTGTAGTGGTCAAGAGCTGCAGACTCTAATCTGGAGAACTGGGTTTGATTCCCCACTCCTGCACATGAAGCCTGCTGGGGGACCTTGGGCCAGTCACAGTTCTCTCAGAACTCTCTCAGCCCCACCTGCCTCACATGGTGCCTGTTGTGGGAAGGGAAGGCGACCAATGTTCCCTCTAAGCTGTGGAGTCTGGTGAGCAAAAAATCTACTTTGTGAGCTATGGGCATTAAAGTTGTGAGCCAGCGCTTTGGCTCTTGCATACATTAGTTTGCTCTGGAGCCCTCCTTCCTGAGCGAAGACAAAAATCTGTGAGCCGGAGGCTAAAAAACTGTGAACTAGCTCACACTAACTCAGCTTAGAGGGAACACTGAAGGCGACTGTAAGCTGCTTTGAGACTCCTTAAGTTAGAGAAAAGTGGGGTATAAAAAGCTCTTTTTTGCCTTCTATTTTTGTGACTCCGGACCCTCCAGTCCCATAAAGCCATAATTATCTCTGCTTCATACCAGACACACGGCTACTCTGCAGGGATAAGGAAATGACAATGAACTGAAGGGACTTCTTTAAAAAAAAATTAAAAATATGTTCCCGGGGGAACGACTTCAGCAAAAGCCTTTGGCGTGTTCACAGAACTAATGAATGGTCCCCTGCCTTTTTAAGGGGGGGGGGGGGGGGGAGAGGGACTTCCTTACCATCCAAGGCAAGAGAAAGAGTTGGCTGGCGCCGATGCTTTGAAGCTGTGACACAGAGCTGCCTCTGACACCCACAAGACCTGCTCTTGATAAAACATGCACACTCCAAACCAGCACAGAGGGCTGTTGGCTTGACTGAGATCACAGCAGCTGGCACCGCTAGAAACGGCTCGTGACTTGGGTTATTCTGGAAGCCAGAGGAGCCACGAGGCCAAGTCTATGCTTGCATAAATTCTGTGGTTGCAAATCAGCTGTACCGAGCATGGAGCTCTTGCTTACACGAGAACCAAGAACAAAGGCAAAGTCTACAACAAAGCGCATGATCAGTGGGTATCCAACGGGGTGGAGGCTGGAGATTCTTCAGGTGTAGGCTGGAGATTCTCCAGGTATAGGCTGGAGGTCCCCCAGAACTACAACTGATCTCGATGATTTGAGTCATAGAATAATAGAATCACAGAGTTGGAAGGGGTCCTACAGGCCATCTAGTCCAATCCCCTGCTCCGTGCAGGTTCAGCCTAGAGCATCATCCCTGACAAGTGTTTGTCCAGCTGCTGCTTAAAGACTGCCAGCGAGGGGGAGCTCACCACCTTCCCAGGCAGCTGATCCCACTGCTGCACAACCCTGACTGTAAAAAAGTTTTTCCTAAGATCCAGCCGGTACCTTCCCGCCCTTAATTTAAACCCATTCTTGCAAGTCCTCTCCTCTGCTGCCAACAGGAACAGCTCCCTGCCCTCCTAAATGACTGCCCTTCAAATACTTAGAGAGAGCAGTCATGTCCCCCCTCAGCCTCCTCTTCTCCAGACTGAACAATCCCTAGTCCCTCAGCCTTTCCTCACAGGGCTTGGTCTCCAGGCCACCGATCAACCTCGTCGCTCTCCTCTGCACCCGCTCCGTTCTGTCCACATCCTTTTTGGAGTGAGGCCTCCAGAACGGCACACAGCACTCCAGGAGCGGCCTGACCAATGCAGTGTACAGCGGGACTACCACATCTTGCGATCTGGACCAACTAGATGTAACAGTCAAATCTCTCTTTGTCAGATCTTGTATCTGCCAAATGGGGCTTTCACTCTCAAAAGCTCACACCCCTGGAAATCTTGTGGGTCTTTGTGGTGCTACTGGACTTGGACCTTGCTCTTCTGTTGCAGATCAACACGACTCCCACCTGAAACGATCTGATCTCCAAACCACAGAGATCAGCTCCCCTGGAGAAAATGGCTGCTTTGGAGGCTAGAGAGGCAGTGGAGGAAGACTCGGGCTGACTCTGACCCTGTGGCATTATACCCTGCTCCCACCCCTCCCCAAACCTCAGTCTCTCCAAGCTCCACCTCCAAATCTCCAGGAATTTCTCAACCCAGAGTTGACAACCCTAAAACACCGTATTTCTTTACCACATGTTCATCCTACCCATCCTCCAAGGAGTTCAAGGCAGTGAACATCACATGCTCCCTCCTCCATTTTATCTTCACCACTACCTGATGAGGTAGATTTGATTGAGAATGATTGAGAGAGAATGACCAGTCCAAGGTCACCCAGCAAGTTTGCCATGGCAGAGTGGAGATTTGAACCTGGGTCTCGAAGTTCCTACTCTAATGCTTTAAGCACTATACTACACTACACATGGTTTCATTTTTGTTCATGAAGGAAGAAGAAGAAGGAGAAGAGAGCTAGTTTGGTATAGTGGTTAGGAGCATGGGCTCTAATCTGGGGGAACCAGGTTTGATTTCCCACTCCTCCACATGCAACTATTAGCGCGACCTTGGGTCGGTTAAAAGTTCTTTTAGAGCTGTTGTCTCAAGAATAGTTCTTGAAAGAGCTCTCTCAGCCCCCCCTGCCTCACAGGATGTCTGTTGTGGGGAGGAGAAGGGAAAGGAGATTGTAAGCCACTCTGAGACTCCTTTGGGTAGTGAAGGGAGGGGTATAAATCCAATCTCCTCTTCTTCTTAAGAACATAAGAGAGGCCATGTTGGATCAGGCCAATGGCCCATCCAGTCCAACACTCTGTGTCACACAGTGGCTAAAACCCAGGTGCCATCAGGAGGTCCACCAGCGGGGCCAGAAATCCAGAAGCCCTCCCACTGTTGCCCCCCCCCAAGCACCAAGAACACAGAGCATCACTGCCCCAAACATCTATACCTTGTGGCTAATAGCCACTCATGGACCCCTGTTCCATATGTTTAACTAATCCCCTCTAAGCTGTTTATGCTTGTAGCTGCCACCACCTCCTGTGGCAGTGAATTCCACGTTATTTACTCTTTGGGTGAAGAAGTACCGCCTTTTATCTATTCTAAACCTACTTCTCATCAATTTCACTGAGTGCCCACGAGTTCTTGTATTGTGAGAAAGGGAGAAAAGTACTTCTTTCTCTACCTTCACTATCCCATGCATAAATTTGTAAATCTCTATCATGTCACACCCTCAGACATGGTTCCTCCAAGCTAAAGAGCCCTAACCTCTTTAACCTTTCTTCATAGGTTCCACCCCTTAATCATTTTAGTTGCCCTTTTCTGCACTTTTTCCAATGCTATCATATCTTTTTTTAGACGATGTAACCAGAGCTGTACTCAGAATTTCAAATGAGCCCGCACCATCGATTTATTCAAGAGCATTATGATACTGGCTGATTTCTTTTCAGTTCCCTTCCTAATAATCCCCATCATAGCATTTGCCTTTTTTATTGCCTTTCAGTGAGTTAGCTACCACTACTCCAAGATCTCTCTCCTAGCCAGTCTCTGTCAGTTTGGACCTCATCTACATGTATTTATAGTTAGGATTTTTGGCTCCAATGTACATTACTTTGCACTTGCCCACATTGAACCTCATTTGCCATGTTGACGCCCACTCGCCCAGCCTCGACAGATTCCTCTGGAGTGCATCACAATCCTCCCTGGTTCTCACCACCCTGAACAACTTAGTGTCATCTGCAAATTTAGCCACTTCACTGCTTACTCCCAACTCCAAACCATTAATGAACAAGTTAAAAAGCACTGGACCCAGGACCAATGTTCCCTCTAAGCTGTGGAGTCTTGTGAGCAAAAATTCTACTTCGTAAGCTACAGGCATCGAAGTTATGAGCAAGCGATTTGGCTGCTGCATACATTAGTTTGCTCTGGAGCCCTCCTTCCTGAGCTAAGACAAAAAATCTGTGAGCTAGAGGCTAAAAAACTGTGAGCTAGCTCACACTAACTCAGCTTAGAGGGAACACTGCCCAGGACTGAGCCCTGCGGTACCCCACTGCTTACCACCCTCCAGTGAGAAAACTCACACCCAGAATATACTTCAAGATATTCCCCGAATTCCGAAATAATGGAAAGAAAGGGAAATGTTTTTAAAGTTTTCTCTTTAAAAAAAACACACACCAAGCGAGCGAGAGAGAATACAATAGGAAATCATGCTAGTTCAAATTAGTTTTTCAATTTCTCTACAAGGACAGATGAACAAAAAAAATTATAACAAAACAAAACACAAAGACTGAAGCTGTTAGCACTGAGATAAACAAAACCAGGAAGTGTTCTAGAATTTGCATTAAGACACAGTGCAACCTAAATGTCTCTAGGCAAAAACTCCACTGAGTTCAACGAGACTTACTCTCCAGTAAGCATGGGTTGCCTCGACCTGGATAGCCCAGGCTAGTTTTATCTCGTCAGATCTCAGAAGCCAAGTAGGGTCAGGCAGTTTTTGAGTGGGAGCCCACCAAAGAAGTCCAGGGCCGCTACACAGAGGCAGGCAACAGCAAGCCCCCACTGAATATCTCTTGCCTTAAAAACCTTAGGGGACTGCCATAAATTGGCTGCAGCTTGACAACACTTTCCACCACCACCAAGCATGGATTACAGTTTACAGATTTAGGTGTTTTCCACATGGGGACAGGCTTGCTTGATTTCCCCATTGCTACGGTGGCTGTAGATACACTGCAACAGCAATGGGGCTTCCATGTGGCAGGTTTCCCTGCATTTTCCCTGCCCAGTTCCCCGGCGGCAGCCATTCCTCTCCCTCCCCCCACACCAGGGGCTTTTGCAGGTGTTTTTTTTAATTAGCACATGACATACTACCGGTATTATTGAGTGATGGGGAGAAATGGCTACTCTGGGGCTATTGGGGGCTCCACCCCCTTCCTTAAAGGGCCAGACCCACAAGATTTTCTGAGAAGACTTTTTTTTAGAAGAATTGGGGGCTGCACGCACAGCCCCCCTGTTTTTTCTCAAAAGCATTTGAAGGGATCCTTTAAATGCTTTTGAGAAGAAGCGGGCGATGGCGCATGCCCATCTCCTTCCCTCAAGATTTAATGGGCCCTCCAGCTAATTGGCGGGCCATGTGCTCCTCGCCAATCAGCTGAAGGGCCCTTTAAATCTTGCAGGAGGGGAGGGAGAGGGGTGGCTGCTGTGGTCGGGCTTGGGGGCGGATTGGAGCTGACATAAAAATAATGGCAGCTCCACGAGAAAAAGTTTTGCCCCACAAGCCACAAAATCCTGGTTATGGGCCTGCTCCAGGGGACCGGGGCAGGGAAAATAGCACCAGTGTGGGCAGGTCTAGGAAGATTCAAACTGATAGAGATCTGTTCCCCTGGAGAAAACAGCTGCTTTGGAAGGTGGACTGTATGGCATTATACCCTGCTGAGATCCCTCCCCTCCCCATACCCTGCCCTCCCCAAGCTCCACCCCCCAAAAATCTCCAGGTATTTCCCAACCCTGGGATGGCAGCCCCCCCAAATTAGAGAAAACCCAGGAGGTCTTTGCTTCCACAGAACATCCAAGCATGTGTAAGTGACCTTTGACATCGACACCATCATGAACAAGCAAAGATGGTTCCGGAAAGAAAGTGAACATCTCTCTTATGTAAATCGACAAGTTCATAATATTAAGGACTAGCAATGAATTCGAATGGTTAGAAAACTTCTCACAATAACACGGCTCTTTAGTATCCGTGCACCATCATCACATACAATAGACTGAGGTCCCTAATGCGCTGGCAGGGTATAAAGTTCAATTTGTCTAGGCCACGCAACAATGTTAATTGTCTAGAAACCAAACATCGGCTTACAAAAAACAGCTTCATGTTAAGTACTAGGTATTCAGTGATCCCCCCCCCCCCCAAGCATGAAAAAACCAGGTAAATATATTACTGGAAAACACGAGATTAAAATGATCATTCTGAAAGAGGTATTTCATAAGAGAGTTGCCCTCCTTAAATGTCCCCTAAAATGCCCCTGAAATGGGCCCCAAGAAAAACAAATGAGCAAATAAAACTCCAGAAGAAGAAAAAATACTGCCTCGTCCTCCCCTCTACTCCTAGGTAGAGTCTGTGACAACTACTGGCATGGATCCTGCCCCTATCCTATCAGTCCACTGAGCCAAATTTTATGTACTTATTAAACTATTGACACCCCACTCAAGTTGGGAGCCTTCCACCAATCTACGAAGCCTCCCTGCAGATTAAGTGTTCTTCTGTTGGAGGAAAGCACCTTAAGCTGGAGGAAGGCTTCTTGGAGGATGGTTGGATCGATTGCACTGGGCCGTGGCTCAGTGGCAGAGCTTCTCCCTGGCATGCAGAAGGTCCTGGGTTCAATCCTTGCAACTCCAGTTAAAAAGGACCAGGCAGTAGGTGATGGGAAAGAGCTCTGCCTGAGACCTTGGAGACCTGCTGCCAGTCTGAGTAGACAATACTAACTTTGATGGACTGATGGTCTGATTCAGTTTAAGGAAGCTTCATGTGTCCGTGTGTCCTCCTGACTGCATGCCCCTTGTATGTTACACGGAGCCATCTTCAATTGAGCCTTGCCATTAGTTCATTCATCCCATACAGTTTAATTTGAGCCCTGACCTGGATAGCCCAGGCTAGCCCGATCCTGTCAGATCTCGGAAGCTAAGCAGTGTCAGCCTTGGCTAGTATTTGGATGGGTGACCTCCAAGGAATACTGGGGGCGTGACTGGCCCCCCCCGGAATACCGGGGGCGAGGCAGGCAGTGGCAGAGCACCTCTGAAATGTGTCTTGCCTTAAAAACAAGCCTAGCTCACCACCAAGTGGTGCATAATACTAAAAGAGCTAGAACTTCTGGCTGCCAGACAATCTTAGGATCTCCTGGCTATTGTACACACACTGCTAAATAATAATAATAATAATAATAATAATAATAATAATAATAATAATAATACTTTGAGCTCTCAAGTGTGGTGAGACCCATTTTATCCAAGGGACCTGATCTCCATAGTTTGGAGATGAGTGGTAATTCTGGAAAACTGCCAGGCCTCTTCTGGAGGTTGGCAACCCTATCTAAATGGCATGAAGTATAGCTGCAGCTGTACTCTTCTACTTTTCAAAAAGAATGATCAGCCAACCTCTTAAGACAAATTACCTCCACGTAATTAACTGACTTGCTAAACATAAAAACAGGACAGAACCTTGGAAGGGTTTTTTTTTGGGGGGGGGGGAAGGAAGAACATTTCTGAAAACCGAAGGTGTCCCCTTCACACTGGAAATGGAAATAAAGCACAGGGCTGAGTAAGTCAAAGACTGAATGAAAGGGAGTTATTTTAATAACAGAACTCAGCGCGATAGAGTGGCAGGGTCAAACACTGTAATGCCACCGGCTTCTGTATTAAAATAATAATAACACACAGTGACCAATTCTTCTTGGAAGATGATTTAAAATGGAAGGCCTGTGGTCCAGAGGAAAAAACTAGGGGTGTCAGCCTCCAGGTGGGGCCTGGGGATCCCCCGGAATTACAGGTACTCTCCAGACTACAGACATAAGTTCCCTTGGAGAAAACGGATGCTTTGGAGGGTGGACTGTATGGCACTGTACCCCTGTCCTCTCCAGGTTCCATCCCCAAATCTCCAGGAGTTTCCCAACCTGGATCTGGCAACCCTAGGAAAAACACTCACGTCCCAACATACGAGCAGCCTCCTTGGTTGTGACCTACCACATGGAGAAGGGGTTCTAAATTCCTTCTAGTCACCAAGACCACATGCCTGGCAGGAAGTCTTGCTTGCAAAAATCACTCTAAATAATTACTTGGCATTCCTATTTCCATCGGTTCAGGTAGGGTAGCCATGTTGGTCTGAAGCAACAGAACGAAGTTTGAGTCCAGTGGTTTTATTTACAGTATAGGCTTTTAAGTGCAAGCACACTTCCTCATAGACAGTGGAACAGAACCTCCTCAACCATTACTTACAGGGAGAGGGGTGACAACAAACCCCATCCTGCTTCTGAGAGTTTGGAGCGCCTCCTGGATGACATGCCACTCAGCAACAGGATAGCCTGTTCAAAGGGTTAGAGGGAACTTGATGTGTGTGTGTGGGGGGGGAGGGCTGTCTCATCCTTAACCCATAGGGAGTACTTTTG
The DNA here is from genome assembly GCF_001447785.1 of Gekko japonicus. Classification (NCBI taxonomy): domain Eukaryota; kingdom Metazoa; phylum Chordata; class Lepidosauria; order Squamata; family Gekkonidae; genus Gekko; species Gekko japonicus. Next base: position 2,324,094 of record NW_015172004.1, on the reverse strand, counting down.
TAAGGGAACCAGGTAATTTGGAATGGATCCAACTTGTTCTACTGCAGCAGACTAGTTATTTAGGAATTGCACTGCCAGGTAAATCTGCGAGTTACCTTCATATGCGTCTTAATTCTATGATATGAATGAGTGTGCAAAGATGTTGTTTTTCTCTTTCTACTTCAGCAGCTGAAGCACAAAACTCCTTTTAAAAAAAAATCACACCCATCTCCAAACTGAACTCTGGTTCAGCTGAGAGGTCACAAACTCAATGAAAACAGAGCAATGCTCCTACCAATTCATCATGGACATATGCATGTGACTGTCCTGTTCTTCAACTGTTCCTGCCCTGCCACCTGGTCACATTCAGCAGGGAACCGGAAACATGGCACCGCTTCAGTGAGTCACTGACCCATCTTGCAAAACATGCTCTAGGAGTGTGAGGGGCGCAAGAAGGGCCACGGCTGGTGCCAGCCAATCAATATTATCTACAGCGGGTCTCTGCTGCTCATTTCTTCATACTGAGAGAAAGAGAACGGTCAGAATTAAATGTGGAGAGACTACTTCCCAGTAAGCCCAATGCTCTATCTGCATTTTTGGTGGTCTTCCTCCTGGCGTTCACTCAGGTGCAAGTACACTGATGATTGCAGCCACAAGTAAATTCCTCCTCTCTCTCTCTCTTGCTAGCTTTTATTGTCAGACCACTGGGGCCAACTAAAGGTAAAGGTTCCCTTGCTCAAAAGCCAGTCGAATCCGACTCTAGGGTTGCGGTGCTCATCTCCGTTTCAAAGCCGAAGAGCCAGTGCTGTCCGAAGATGTTTCCGTGGTCATGTGGCCGGCATGACTAAACTCCAAGGCGCACGGAACGCTGTTACCTTCCCACCGAAGTGGGACCTATTTATCTACTTGCAATTTCTTGCTTTCGAACTGCTAGGTTGGCAGGAGCGGGAACCAGAGACAGGAGCTCACTCCGTCATGGGGCCACTGGGGCCAACTAGCCCAGCAGAATCTCTTCTGACTGGAAGTGGCTCTCCAAGGTCTCTGGTAGTGGTCTTTCCCAGTCCTGCAACCTGACATTCTTTTGGAGAAGAGATGCCAGGATATGAACCTGAGATTTTTAGCATGGAAAGCATTTCAAGGTACAGTCCTAAACAGAGTTACATGCAAGGTGACTGATTTCAGGGCACTTAACAGGCTGTAACTTGGATTAGGAAGGCACATCCCACTGTGGCTTCTGCTGGTGTACGAGGTCTAACCTCATCACTGTCGTCTAATTCCTGAATTTACACACTGCATCAATAATAGTATTTTGCTACAGTACTTTCTCCTGTCTGGAACATAATTTCTTCTTGAAGCCCTGACCTGGATAGCTGAGGCAAGCCCGATCCCGTCAGATCTCGGAAGCTAAGCAGGGCTGATCCTGGCAAGCACTTGGATGGAAGACCTCCAAGGAATACCAGGGCTGAGACACAGAGGCAGGCAATAGCAAGCCGCCTCTCTGAAACGTCCAAGCCCCACCAGGAGTCATCAGAAGTCACACAAGACACACAGACACAAAAACAACACAAAACCCAATTTCCTCTTCAAGCACTCCAAATACAGACTCTGGCACACAAACATGTGCACACACACACACACAACTTCTGGATAGCTACATCTGACAGCACCCTGACTCTCATTCATTACAGTTCAAAGCAATGGGCAATTTGTGTTGCTTCACAGAGCAATTTGATTCATCTGAAAACAATTACAGAAGGTTGTTCTTAAAGGGTAAAGACAACGTATAATAATTTGCCAGAGGCATTTGTGTTTTGCAGTTTACCTTTCAAGTCTATTTTATGATTTACATTATTCATTATTATTTACATATTTTAATAAATAACTATACAAGCCAAAATTAAATACAGAAGTAAAAGAGCCTTGTTCAGACTCCAAATTAATCCTCTCTGGATCTAAAAGCAATTATAGTAAGCACCATATCCTGGGTACTGAGGGCTGCCAAGCCCCCAGTAGGGGTGAAGGATTCCTTCCCCCAAGGTCATATTCCCCACTGTTGCTCAGAGAAGAAACAGGGAAAGGTTAAAAATTAAGATAAATATACATATTTTTAAAACTCACTGGCGTCACCCACACAATGATATCACTTCCAGGAAGTATCTGGGGAATATTAGGAAGTGATGGTAGTAGCTCTAGGAATTGCCAACTCTATGGTTTATAATCAGGGCCTCTGAACATGACCTAGGGATGCCATTTCCCAGTTGGGGGCAGGGGATCCCCCGTTTGGGGGAGCTCCTGTCTAATGCTCCCTCTAAGCTGTGGAGTCTTGTGAGAAAAAATTCTACTTTGTGAGCTACCGGCATTAAAGTTGTGAGTGATTTGGCAACTGCATAAATTAGTTTTCTCTGGAGCCATCCTTCCTGAGCTAAGACAAAAATGTGTGAGCCGGAGGCTAAAAAACTGTGTGCTAGCTCACACTAATTCAGCTTAGAGGGAACACTGCTCCTGTCTGCCGCAGGCCAGCTGGCCAGCGGGGGGAAATCCCGCCCCCAAATACAATGTGCTGACATCATGAGGAAGTGACGTCTTCACGTCAGCAATGCTCTGGTCTTTTGGCAAAACTCTATGGTTTGAGGATGATTTTACCATAGAGTTTTGCCCAAAAAGAAGAGCATCGCCCCAGATGTCATCATGTCACTTCCATGTGATATCAGCGCAGCATGGTGCTCCGCTCCCACTCCCAGAAAGTCCCTCCCCCTCCCCTGCCAGGGCAGTCATAGGACCTGGCAACTTTAACATGACCACAGTGGTTGGATAGGTTCATAAGAAAGCAGGCAGTCCTTCAAGTCCTTCAGGTATGCTGCTCCCAAGCCATATGCGGCTTTAAAGGTCAACACCAGCACCTTGAACTATGCCTGCAAACAGACAGGGAGCTGGTGTAGATAGGCGAAGAGTGAAATGGTCCCTATGACCCACTCCAGTCAACATCCTGGCTCAGCATTCTGCACCAATTGACATTTCCAAACACCTTCCAAGGGCAGCCCCCTGTACAGTCCCATTACAGTAATCCAATCTATATGTAACCAGGGCACACACACCACAGTGAGCAGATCTTTTCTGCCCAGAAAAGGCTGCAGCTGGCTAACCAGTTGAAGCTGGTTAAAAGCCTCTCCTGACCACAGCTTCCACCTGATTACCCAACGGAAACCCTGGATCCAAGAGCCCCCCTCCCCCAGCCTACAGACCCATTCCTCCAAGGGGAGTGCAACCCCATCCACAACGGGTGGCACCTGAAGACCCAGCTTAGATCACTGGCATTTTAAGCAGCGGATCCTCCCTGCATTCAAGGGCTTCTGACAGGTAGTCGAAGAGAGTTGTTTTGCACTGTTCACCCTGCCCTGAGGATAAAAATCTGAGTTCTCACCACCGCCACCCCCGGCCCTTCAAACGGGGAACACAACTAATGGGAATCAAACAACACATTAAAGAAATGGCTGATGGACATCAGGGTCAAGGGTCTCACTCTAAGCATGCCTGGGATCTATGTATCCCATGTATATATCATAAATATATCTATATAAATAAACCTACCTTGTCCGGAATGCTGTTTTCATGACCTAATTTTTCACTTGTGGCTTCGGAAGCATTTGATAATGATGTTGTGCACTTAGTGGGCAGTAACAGATTAAAGGGTAAGGACCACTGGCATAGATAGATCATTTGGCCAGGGCGGCTGTCCATACTATTTCAATGGCAGACGACTACAATGCCTTATAAAACCCTATTATGGAGAAAGGAGCCAGCAATCCAATTTAAAAGCACAGGCCAATTTGCAGGGCTTCATTTCTCATAAAGATTATACAGTAGAGTTGTGGTTTGGCCCACAAACTCTCAGGTCAGAAACAATCTTCTCTTGACAAAGCGGGCTTATTTCCCCCCACAATATAACAACACATAATCTTTTAAAAGCACCAAAGCAGCGGGAATTAATATAGAGATGTGATTGGTTCCCATGTTTAAGGCAGCAAAATACAGTTCTATCTTCCAAGAAATACAATAGCAGCAAGAGAGCAGGAACGACTTCATTGGTCATTCCCACCCAATCAGCACACTGCTGGAAGGAAGGATGCTGGTTGGGCGAGGAAGACCCATGTGACAAGCCCTACTCCTGTGGTTACAGCAGCCACACATGCTTCCCAGAGGTGTGGCACCACGGCTCCCACACCAAGCTTTGGGGTGGAGGCGGGAAGAGTGGCTGGCATTCATTTACACAGAACACTTTCACCTCGAGTTAAAAACTCCCAAGGCAGCATTCAAAAGAGTTCAACGAAAAAGTAAAAAGCTAATCAGAAGCGACACCACACAAAATCAGGAAGCACAAAATAGGAGCAAAAGAAACAAAGAGCAACACAATAAAGACGAAGCTAAGGTTGTCGTTGATTTTAAGTGAACAACAATGGAATTTTGTTAAACCTGTTCAAAATAAAACAGGACAAGACAGTTAAAGGTGGAACAGAGGTTATTAGCAATCTTTAAATGCCTGGGAATTAATTTTTTTTTTTACTTCCCTCTGTCATCTAAAACTCAGCAAGCCAGGTGACAGAGAAACAGCTGTGCAGAAGAACTCCCACAGCTGAGGCGCCACAACAGAAGCAGCTCCGCCGCACCCACTTCACCACTGAAATGGCAACGGTGTCTCTAGAAGATCTTAACCGCAGAGTAGCACCTCTGACATAACTGGAGAAAACGGTCTGATCCTTCCTGAACTGTTTAATCTCTCCCCACACCCCTGTTCAAAAGCA